>NC_142104.1:29897979-30220958 GCF_056152115.1 Neolamprologus brichardi
ATGGAAAAGCGTGTGATTGCCCCAGTTCTGCTTGGTACCGAGTTAACGCAGTAAATTATTCTACAACTTACATCTTAGTCTCCTCAAGAATTCTTTTTACACTGAAGAAACCTGGTTTCATCAGAGTTTACATAACGGGACAGCGTGTTTCTACTCTGAGGTAAAAGACAGGGCAAAAGAATCTGAAAGTCAAGGTGACTGATTGTGTATGAGTTTTTACGTCTTTAAACCTAGTTTTTTTTCTGCTCTATCGGTGCTTCAAGTCATGCCTGCACGTCAGAGGGATTCTAATTTCAGTTTCACCTCTCAGCTGAACTACATTTTTCCTTCCTGTTAATTCAACAAGTTCAAACCTACTTGAAATTGGACTCCTAGGTATCTTTTATTGCCTCAGATTATTTATTTATTTTCTTAAGATGCAGCACAGTAAGAGCTAGCCTAATGTCTTAGGTACATGCAATGCCTACATCATGGTTCTGGTGTTATGGATTGAAAAATAGAAACTAAGTGGGGTTACTTATCTGTAGAGAGTATTTCACCTCGTGTCTGATGAAACAGTGTCAGTTGAGGGGTTTTATCATAACATCCAAAAAGGATTCTTGCAAAGGTTTACAATCCCTCTGAGCACTGTTAGCCTCAGGTGAACATCTGTGATATTACAAAAGGCTTCACTGGCTCTTTAGGACAACATATAGAGCTGGGTGCGCGCTCTGATAGTGTGAGAGTTTCTTTTGTTGGAAAAATCACAGTGGCACAAAGTGTGACATTACTAGGCTTGTTTAGAAAAACTCATTTGGGCTGTGCTGAAAAAACATGAAAATTGCCCAATCTGGCTGGTTGTCAGATTAAAAATATTTTTAAGATGCAAATTAGTTTGGGCAAATTTGTGCTGCTTACCTCCCCCAATCAATTCCAAAAGTCACACTAAACAACTCTTTTTCAAGACATGATTATAATGGTAATGGAAATCCATCAGTAGGAATAAAAAGCACACGATTTAAAGGAGTTTTGTTCCGAAGACTCACAGTTTAGAGTCCATACTCAGTTTTATCCACTGTTGTATTCAATGACCCAATGAAATTAAAAAATGTATCATTTAAAATACCTTTCAACCCCAGGTAGGCCAAGTATGGAGAAAAGTAAGATAACATACATATATGTACAGTGTTATCTTCATTTTACATGGAAAAAAAGTATGTGTGGCTCCCAGTGTTTTCTTTTCCATGGAAACTGGGTCCAAATGGCTTTTTGGGTGTTAAAGGTTGCCAGCCCTTGCCCTAGAGTATGGAGGAATCTGTCCCTAAAAGATGTCACCTTTTTTAATGAATAAAGATTGTTAATGTCAATATCTATTCAGCCAATCACATGACAGCAGCAATGTTTATTTGGGTAATCATGTCGACATGATGAAGACAGCCTGCTGGATTTCAACATGAGCATCAGAATGAGGTATAATGTGATTAAAGTGACTTTGGATGCGGCATGGTTGTTGGTGCTAGAAAGACTGGTGTGAATATGTCACAAATTGCTGATTTACTGCTGATCCGCTGGGCCGCAGCACCCACCCGGTCACTCCTGTCAGATCAGAACAGGAAACTGAGGCCACAATTCACACAGGCTCAACAAACCTTGACAACAGAAGATTAGAAAAACATTCGGCAATTGGATGAGTCTCGATTTCTGCTGTAACTTTCGAATGGTAAGGTCAGAAATTGTTGTAAACAACATGAAATCATAAAATTCAACCTGCCTGTATTAACGGATTAGGTTTGTGATGGTGATATTTTCTTTAGCACTTTAGTACCAACTGAGCATCGTTTAAATGCCACAGCCTACCTGAGTACCATGTCCTTACTGACCACAGGGTACCCATTTTCTGATGGCTGCTTCCAGCACAATAACACAGCACGTCACAAAGCTCAAATCATCTCAAACTGGTTTCTTGAACATCACAATGAGTTCACTGTACTCGGATGGCCTCCACTGTCACCAGTTCTCAATGGGATGAATTCAAGTCGCATCAGGTTGGTATCATGGAGGTGAAGCCAGCAAATCTGCAGCAGCTCTGTGATGCGTTTCCAGCACCTTTTTAAATTAGTGTGATCACAGATATCAGGCAGTTTGAAGCAAAAAGTATTGGATGGATGGATGGTGTGTTCAGATTTTAAAATTCTCAGCACAATTTCTACCAGGGGTTTATATCAATCATTGCCTCAGCATTTCTTTTTGAAATTTGAAATTCTTGCTGCAGTCTGTCACTGGCTGTTTCTGTCTGGAACACGCATAAAATGAGCTATCCTACGGCTGAATCTTAGAATAAACAATCCAACGTACCAGAGTAACTGGGATGCCAAAGATTAGTATTATACAGACGTGGCTAAATTAGCTGTGTTTTTTGCAACTTTTCTCATTTAAATAATTAATGACTTTTTTAAATAAACAAAAGAGTCAAAGCCTCAGCAAACAAGACCAACTTATATTAGCCGCAGCAGTCAGCCTGCACATGCCCCTCTCACTGAAGCACATATAAAAGGCATTTTGTGCTGCTCTCTTTTGCTGCCACAATGCTGACCTGAAAGCTTTTCCTTGTTGATGCTGCTGGTGCTGTGCATGCAGCATTTCAATAACCCAGCCTCGACTCCAGTATCCACCCGTGAGGCTCAGAGTCAGTGCTCCTGAGAAGTTATTATTTTTTCATCATTATCTGTTTGATTGTGACGAGTCACAGTGGCAAAGGCGTGACGTCAGTGCGAACACTGTGTGCACTCTCTGTTTAGACACAGGAGGCTTTCTGAACTATAGTGAAGGAAATGCAGCAGCTAAAAGGTGATAAGACCTCAGGAAAAAGGATCAGAATAGATCTGTGATGTAAAACTGTTAAGGACAGATTGAAGGCACTGGATGACAGCTTCAGAAAAATGCTTCTGTTTGCTGTCAATAGCTGCAGGCAAAAGGCTTTAAGAGATATTCAGCTGCACATCAGAATAGTTTCACATGGTTTTTTAGAACATCAACACTGAAACCAGGCAACACAGGAATGGCTATATATCAGTTGAATTTCATTGTGCAGCATCTTGTATTAACTCCTAATGCCATGATTGAAGCTGTTAAAGTATCATCCTTCAAAGCCTAGATTGCACTGCTTCGCTGCTTTCTGAGAGTGGCATTGATTGTCTACTCATTTGCCAAGTTTGCCAAGTGTTAATCAGGAACTGATTAGAAGCAGTGGATGGAAAAGAGCTGGGGCTGTATTTGATTTGCCTCAGCTAAGGACAGAGATTAGTCACTTAAAGGGGCTTGCCACTCGCTTTAATAATTAACATATGTCATCGCTGCTTCCCTGGACACAAGAAAAACTCCGTCAGCAGCTTTAAATGTGAGACCTGCGTGTCCTGGTTGCTGGCTTTCATGATTGAGAAGAAGGTTGCCTAAAATATTGAGCAATCTGTCCCGAGGCACAGACGAAACGTAAGCCGATTCTTCAGAAGGACAGCATCTCCCTATAAACCTTTTTCGAAATGCAGTGTAACGCTTTGATTTAAGCTCATATTCCAGGGGAAGCAAGTTCTTCTGGAGTCAAAAGAAATGCCCTGGAAAACCTGACTTTGGCTCATTTTTGATGGTTGTCCTGGGAATGTAATTTGGACTCCCTTTTCAGAGGGATAAAATGGAAGTATTTGGAGTAAACAAGCCTTTGCCAGTGGGTTTAGGGGGAGTTGATAGGTGAGGAAGGAAGAAATACTGTGGGACATTTAGGCACATGCCAACAATGCAGAGACCAACAGGTTACTAAATCACACCGATATGAAACAATTGAAACATAACTAATAGCACCTGCATTTGGGATGGTCCTGAGGTATGAAGCTACTAGAGTCACTATGACTTCCAGATTTCAAGTCCACAGCTTATACTTTGATCAGTGAAGCTGAAATTCTTCTTTTTTAGAATAAGTAATGTCATTGTGGAAGATAAAGTAGGGCATTTTTTATGCAGTTTGGCATCTTAGAGTGAAATAACGTGGCCATAGGAAATCCCTGGGGACTTTTATCATTGATCTTTCCTCCTTTTTTATTAGTGCCTTTATCATTTATTTTTTTTGCATTCTGACTCTGTCTTCCCCCTCATGGCACAGGTAATGGATATCCACTGTTTGGAGGGAGCAAGTGAATTGAGGCATTTCTCTTGTCATTATTTCCCCTCCTCTGAAATCCCTGTCTTGTATTTCTTTCTCCTGGGCTGTCACTGATGGAAAGCTTCTTTTCTTTGCTTCCTGTATTGCCTGCCATCCAGAGTCCAGCAGTCATATAACCACTTCATCTTCCCCACAGTATATTTGCGTTGCACACATTCTAACCTGCGCTGTGCCTTTTTGGCTCATTCTCTCTCCCTCTTTTCCCATGTTTACTTTTTTCCTGCACCCACTATCTTGCCTGGCTTCATCTCGCTTCTCTTTTTCAAATCCACATCTTTCTGTCTCATCTTGTGTCTGCTCTCCTCCCAACATACATCTCTTATCTCTCCTTGTATTGCTGCCATATAAATTATTGATGGCCCATCCTTGACTCGACTGGTGTAGTCAAAGGGCGACCCAAGTACCGAGGACAACATCAATACCAAGCTAAAAGTGCAGCTGTGGCTTGTGCACTCTCTGCTTGACTAACTTTAACCAGAGTGCCTCTTTACTAATGACCTACTTAGAATAAAAAAATGCTAATTTGAATAAAAAGTTTTCTCTTTTTCTTTCCCCTCTCTTTTTATTTTAATTTGCAGCTCTTCAGATGACTCACAGCTCACTTCAGTCCACTCAAAGGGGACATAAAGGCCCCGTGCGCTGGATTCTTACATCACTTTAGACATTGCTGTTGTGATGTCATGTTGTAGCTCGTGGCACCAGTTTATTTAGAAATCAGCGCTTCTTTATTGTTGCAAGAAATTACATCTGTTGTCATTTTTCTTTTCATTCAGAATTCTCTTTCATCTTCATATCTTTGAGGCATCCGAATTACGATTTGTTTTTTTTTACATGTTTACGGATCCTAATGCGGCGTCTAATTGTGACTGAGCAATGTCATTTGCAGAGAAGGATGCCACCAATTATTAAGGAAATACCCAAATGAACAATATTAGGAAACTGCCTGTTCAAAAAAAATAAATCAGAAATAAGAGAATCAGTCATTTTAAGTGGCACATCTCACTGAACTCCTTTGTTCACATTCTTAATGTTTTCTTACTTCATCACTTCTGGTTATCAGAGCATTTATTGTCAGCAACTTGGTACAGTTAGAGTTGCTGTTTTGTCATTTTGATGATTTTTTATCTAAAAATGCAGTAACAATACTGTAAGGTGTGTATATACACACAGTATATGTGGCAGGTATTCTCTTAGAGAGTACGCAAAATGAAAAACAGAATAGACAACAATATTGTAAGCTTGTCAGAGGTAGTGCTGTGCTTCTGGTGAATAGGCTTCATATTTTTATTGCTGATCAAACAGAGCGGGTAAGACAGGCCTAGTTGCTGGCAGACCTTTCTCAGATTCAGACTGGGACTTTAAGCGAATCCTGATGTTTTTAGACACAAATTATTTTGTTATCATGATAAATAAATGCTGTCTGTTACAGATTAGCAGGACTGATAACGTTTGCTGCCTAGCTGCATCATACATACCCATAGATGGTATCAAAGGTCGATGTTGCTATCGTGATATCACCCAGTTTTGAAGACATGAGAGGAGCCTACATCAATGGTTTCTACCATGCTTTTTTAAGATAAAATGCAGGTTTAAGATTTTTCTGCAATGGATCCACGTGTTTTTTACTGTCTGCCGTCTGCAGTGGTGCTGTGTAAAGTTGTGCATCAACTGGAGGAGGTGAAGACAACACTGTTGGTACTGATATATGATGTAAATATTATTGCACACCTGTGGTGAGCGAAGCTATAATTGGTTTGTTGGTATATTTGTATCGCTACACCTCGAAGAAGGCGCGACTGATATCCATTGTGTATTTTTATGTCTTTATCCCTGTGAAATATAAGCCTTTTATTCCTTTTTTAAAATAATGTTATTTTATGTCTTTTTCTTTTGCTTATAACTGTTCCCACTTTTCTCTTTTTGTTGCTGTGTGAATCATTCTGTTATTTTCTTATCATCAACTGAAAGCTGTGGTCTTCAAGAAATGCTGCAAAAATCCAAAAGAACAGTGTGGTATCTGCTACCAGGAAGTCAAGCATACAAACAAAACGCTCATGTTACATAGAGGTTTGGAGGAAACCAAAGCAGGGCAAAAAATAAAGGGAAAAATCTGATTCATTTGAACTACGTGAAACAGGCGTTTCTCTGTCCTCTCCAAATAAATGATAAAGTAGAATAAATCAGGAGGCCTAGAAACAGAATTATTAATTATAGGCAACAATAATTCAGGGCTTTAGGTTTGTCAGATTGCTGTCAGATTTTCTCCTTCTTAGTGTCCCTGTTTCGCTTTTAATACTTTTGTACTTTCAGAGCAATTCTTAGCTTATTGAGTTAGAAGGAGCAGTTCCTTTCTGGTAGTGTCTTTTTGAGGTCTTCTGTTACTACTTCTCAGAACTAGGGCATCCTGTGTGTGAGCATTGTGCTCTGCAGGGGTAAAATGTTAAATGTAAAGGTTTACTGTTTTTCTCTGTTGGTTTGCTGTTCTCTTTTTCTGGGATTTCCACTTGTATGAGAGGTCAGCAGTAAAGTTCACTTGTCTGATGAGGACACATCGAATGCTGGCTGAAGGAGAGAGGCCAGATGGAAAACGCATGTTGTGAAACCAAACGTTTCCAGTTAAGTTCTGCCACACAACATAATGCAGACTCCAAAAAACAAAAAAAGATGCAGTTTACTGCATGACAGGAGCACTAAGCATGGGCTGCTTTCCCCATTTAATTTGTGAAGATGCCACAAAAATGCACTTCACTTCTGTGATTGTCATTGTTGTCCCCATGGTAACAGATAATGGTTATGTGTTAAGGGGTCCAAAAGATCATACCAAGAAACAGCTGGGACTATTTGTGAGTGCAGCGCTCACTTGAAAATAATATTAAAAAATAAATTAATTTTTTAAAAAAAAGAAAGTAATTATTTTTGGTAAAGTATCTTGTTGGCACTCGGGGATTTGGTATATACTCACCACCCCCACACAAAGCTGTGTGTGACAGATTTACTGAGCAAAATTTCTCTGTGAATATATTAAGCTGTCAGCATTAACCGTGTTTTACTGTTTATGCACAGTGTCCTTTCACTTTGAGCTGATTTATTTATTTTTTGGCTACAACATTAGCCTCTTTGTGTTTTACTACATTTTGAAAATAGCATCTGTGTCGATGTTAGGCGTGACTGTAAACGACAATGACGAGATTATAAGCAAAACACATGGTTCATTGCTCCGGAGGTAGTGGCACATTTTCCCCCCCACAGCCACTAGTCTGATAAAACAGCTTCACACAGTCATCAGCCAAGGAGGCATTAATGACCTTTAATGACTCCTTGAATATAGGATCTGCATTTGATTATGATGACATTCAGCTTTATTAGATTAGTTTCAGACAGTATTTAAGGAGAAAAACAGCCACTAAATGCAGCTGTATGAAGGCACGGCGTTAACAGACTGACGTATGGCCCTTATCTATTTTGCCATCAATTTAAAATAACTTTCTTCTCGTGGAAATGTCAAACTGGAGAGAGCAAAATATTCTCATATTTGATATAATAACACGCAGAAAGCCAGAAGAGCTATGGAGCAAAGCACATTGAGCATTTAAATGTCGTTTGGTCAAATGAAGGCTGTGTTCACTGAGTATCTGAGTGCTTTAAGTCAGGCTTGATGTAAGGGTTATGTGTCTGGAGCGAAGCAGATGCTAAAAGGCTACTGTGTAGGAAAGCGCGAGGTCAGAGGAGATCAATGTGATTGATGTTTGATGGGGTCCACCATCTAAATGTGTAAATAAGGTTGAGCGACTTTGAAGTTTTTGTTTGCCCGTTGTGTGTATAGCACACATGCTCTCTTTCTTTCTTTAGATTTTATGAACTTCAAAGGCTTGAGGGTATTTAATCATGTTTACCTCTGTGACTGTGTTCACGCCCCCAGTTTGTTTTCTCTTGATTCAAAGCTCACTGCAAAAGCTGATTTTGTTCAGGGTTTTTATCTTGTTTGTTTAGGTTCACTCTGCTAAGCCAGACCTTCTAAACGCATGGAGCCTGTTTACCGAACATCGGCTCTGTGGTCTGCCGTCCAAATCCAATCTAGTCCGCTCACTGCTGACCACAGTTTATCACTTTTAATATCATGTGAAAAGACTTGTAGTGTGGAATATAGCCTGAGAGTGAGGATCTGACTGCAGCAGCTCAGTGCTCAAAGTTCATGTATCCAAACGATGTTTAGTGGTGATATTCCTTCAAAGCATGCAACTACCAACTTCCATAAACTATAATTTCCTATCATGTTTTTCCTTTAACCATGCAGCAGTTTAACCACTTTAACCAGTCCAATCAATATAGTGAACAAACAAGACTAGAAAACAAGTGGGATCATTCCAGCGGTCTCAGAAACTACAGCCACTACAGCCACTGGTGTCTCAGAGATGTGCACCAGCTGTCCTCTCATATCAAAAATAATGAAGGTACAGCATTAGTTTGGCGGTTCTTACTTGCAGTAGCATGCCAATGTTTTCTCTGCTGCAAAACAGTGGAGTTCTCCATCTGGGTTGGGACAGAGAGACTGATGCAGACTAAAAATGGAGCTAAGCTAAGAGACAAAGTTCTTGATTTATCAGTCATCAACGGTCTGATGCTCACCAAAAAAAAAAATCTTGAGCAAATTATTCTCTAGTGTGACTCGGCTTAGCCTTAGAGATAGGCTGATAAGCACATTTTCCAGAGAGACCTCAGAGTCGAGGTGCTGCTCATCCATGTCGAAAGGAGCCAGTTCAGGTGAAGTGCTAGAGTCTCCCTTTGGATGTGCCTCCCTCCAGGCCTGATGATTATATGCCTCATCTGGGAATGCCTCAGAAAGTATTGCTGTGGAGGACGACTTCTGGAATACCCTGCTTGGCCTGCTGGCACCATCGTTTAAGATGATGGATGGATGGTTGTCGTGACAATTTTTTTCACGAATAGTTAATGTTGTGACAAATTTGAAGCTAAATCACAATGATTTCTTAAAATTAAACAAGTACTTTTTAGTGCCTAAATCTAATTTTTTTGCCAGTCTAGGGGCTCATGAAAAAACAAAGAAACAAAGCAAGCATACCAAAATACAACAGGGGTGATCCATGTAGAAAATTAACCAAATTAACCTCCTACTTTCTACTTCAAACTGTCATACAGAAAAAGGCACGAGTTACGCAGGTGTGGCAGGTTGGGACGAGGAAAATAAGACTGAATCCTTCGCAGATGGTAGCCATCTTGGCTCATAACGTAACCTGTGGTCATCAGTGAAGAGTCAGTCATTCATAAGCTGCGGCGTACTGTTGACCACTTTTGTAGGCTACGTCGTAGGCAGATGTTTAAGTTGAACTTGTGAGCACAGCACTCTTTTTGCCTTCAAATGAAACTCTTTAAAACAGTACAGCTTTTTCTTGACATTCAGTAACCCCCCAGTCAGTACCAGTCAGTAGTTTTAGACAATGTGTTTTCATCCTATTAAATATTAACTTTTTTTTTCTCACTCCAAGGTGTTTGTTGGCACTGATGCCAGAAGGTACAACCATGGAAATATTGGTTGATAAGATAATAACCCCATTTTGTAGACCTTTTTAAGTCCACATTAGGTTGTAGGAGTGATAGGCGTTGCAGGTTTATCACCTCGAAAACAATGATTCTTATCTTGTTTGAGAATCTAAAGCCAAATCTAAGTAGCTTTAATCAGCTGATTAAGTTTAGGTCTGGTGTTTGGTTTGGAAAAACATTGCGGTTTAGGTTAAAATGCATCACTTCACACCAGTAATCCCATTTATTAAGGGTTTTACTTTACAATACCAAAGGACGCCTTATGTGTAATTTGACCACACCACTCACATACGCAGTAGCTGAGAATTCACTGAGTATTTCCGTGCTGTAAGCTTTCAGTATGTATGTATGTAGGTGGACTGCTAATTATAGCTGTGTTATTTTACCATACTTGTTGCCTTTATAAGTGGGACAAAGACACATTTGTGCATTGATGAAAGAACGGAGCTTCTCTTCTCTATTTTAAGTATGTTTAATTATAGAAAACCTGCGATAAACAATAGAACAATATATATTCATAAAAAAAACTTTCAGTACTGTCTTTCGTCAAGTCAAAATCAAAATATATGGTATCAAAAACACTCTGTTCTGGTTCGCTCCTGACAGATTGTGCTTTTCCCAAATGAGAACTGAGAGTCTGTGGTTATTTGTTGCCACTTGAGTTTAAATCACATTTGTCCTCCGCTGATGAAAATGGAAACGAGCTGCTCTGAAATGTATAGAGAAGATGTCCTTTATAACATCTCACCCACACAGTAGCAAAAAGTAGTTTTGTTAAAGTAAATTGTCCTATTGTCCTGCCTTAAATAACCGCGTTTCCTGTCCTGTGTTCTCAGATTGACCACTACGCCCAAAGAGATCTGAAGAAGGGCCTGCAGCTCTTTGGCACAGAGGGCAACGTGGGTTTGACCAACGCTTGGATGATAGTACAAACTGATGTAAGTTGTGAGATCACCGGAGGGAGTAGGCGATGCTTTGGGATGCATCTATTTCAGATTTAACTGCTTTAAAAGAAATAATATAACTGTGCCGATAATAGTAAATACAACAACACAAGCTTGAATCTGTGACATTTTGACTGCATTATTCATTGTTATAGTACTTATCTTTGCTGTTGGAAGAGTTTCACTGTTTCTTTTTCTTGATTTGTTTTGGGGGGTTTTGTGTCACTGTGATCATATAAATTATAAGTTAATAGTGAAATGCGGAAACACCATTTCATTTTACATTTCCCGTTTCAGGGTAATATACGAATAAAATACTGCAATCCTTTTAGCCGTTAATAGGATCTGGACATTTATAAGTCGGCTAATAAAAGAAACACCACCAATCTGAGAAATGGCACCAGAAGACGTGTCTTGAAATGACTCTACTGACAGTAATAAACACTTAAAGCGTTCCTGGTTTAAATGCTCTGGTAAAATGTTTTCAGAGAGATTAATGCAAACATCATAGACTCTCGGAGCTCTCACTTTGATGTGCATTTTCTTGTTGCAATATTTATATATATATATATGTTTTTTTCCCTCTATATTTCTCTGCAAAGAAAACACAATGTGAAAAACACAGATTTGGAATTAAGGATTGCAGAGGATGGATGTTGCTGTTGGAAAATGCGTTTGGGAGACTTCAAATGATAGATCGCAGACTTCGAGGCTCTTTGGACCTTCTTTTTTTAACATCACAGATCCTGTGTTATGGCTTGCAGTTTTGTTCCATTAGTAAATGTGCGGTGCATGCTGGTTGTTTGGCTCTGCTCTGTGTTGGTGTGTATACGTGTGTCTGGTGCGTGTTTACCTGTGTATGTGCGTGTGTATGGTGACTGATAAGACATAAACGATGACAAAGAAATCTATTGCTATGCAAATACTGTATGCAAATCCAGGTGTGTTTATACGTGTAGGTGTAAATGCGCACATTTGATCTTCTTCCTGCACGCTGGATCATGCCATAAGAAGAATCTGCCTGAATGAACCGCTGCCTGAAAACGCTAGAGCACGAGCGTGAACGTGCATTTCCCCCCACACACACACCTTTGTCAGATCAGCGCCGCTGTGTGTATGTATGGGTCTCCACAGAGTCTGGCTGAGATGAAGATCATTATACGGCAGCTCTCATTCTGTCACTCCCTCCCAAGCCTCTTACATATATGCTGACTCACTGAATGGATAATGCAGCAGATGTCCCTGGAGCAAAGTTCACCCTGAATATTATTAATGGCCACCTATGGAGCTATGTATGCACGCATGTAGACGCAGATCTACCTTAGACGGAGCAGAAAAGAGCTCCAAAAGGCACTAAATGAATCCTCGGTATAATAAATCTGTACTGGCTGCGCACATTTGGTCGTTAACTTTCCAAGGTGATAACATCTGAATATTCTGACTGTGTGTTCTGACCCAAGTTTACATCTTTATTTCCCAGCTCTCTCTGGTGATTTGAATTCTGTCTCATGTTAGTGCTTCCATTGTTTAAGGAAGTGAGTAAGTTTTAAATTAACACAAAATCCCCAACTGTGCCCACGCAGACAGCATTATTCCCCTGTGGAATTTAAGTCCACCAGATGAAAAAAAATATCTCTTTCAGAGGCATTTAATCTTTTCAACTACACTAATGAAATGAATTGTGGTGAAAGCCACGATGCCTTATATAAAAAAAATCTATACCAATCTCAAAGCGGGGAAATATTTATTTAAAAGAAAAGCGGGGCGAGTTAGAAAGTTATTTTAAGGCTTTGAGACGGCCGCAGCTCAATATCAGGAGGATGAGGTGTTTTATATGCTCAGCACATATCAGTTATTTAACCCAAGGAATCTTAATTCGTGCGAGGTAAACAGCTTTCGTGCCCATCACTGGAGGATGTATATTTCTTTTGCCGTGAATTAGGATTTCAGTGTGATGATAACAAAAGCTCAGACTCTGAAGGCTCATTGTTTTTCTCCCGGCGCAGTTTCGTTGCTGTGGAGTGACCAACCACACAGACTGGTTTGAGGTTTACAATGCCAGCCGCGTGCCAGACTCCTGCTGCCTGGAGTACAGCGACAACTGTGGCCTGGACAACCCGGGAACATGGTGGACAGCGGTGAGTTCAGACATATAAACCCAAGTATACAACAACTTCAAACTGTGCTACTGATATTCCTTCTTTTGTGGTGTTTTTTTCCACAATTTTACTTTTGCAGAGGATATATTTAGTTTGCTAAACCCATCCTCAAACATATTTGGTGTGTAAAGAGTCAGCGCAGCCACGTATCATTTTAATCACCTGCAAAATCCTAAATACAACTGCACGTGAGAAAAACTTTAAAAATTTAAGACGAATTAAATGTAGTGTTGTAAACTTGAAAATTGGAAAACATGAGAGCGTTGCAGCCTGCTGTTAGATAATGATGGAGATGGTATTAATGATAGAGGTTTTGCTTAACTCAGGGGAGCAATTACGTGTCACAGTTCTCTGATTCAGGTAAATATCTAGTCAATATCCTACTTTGGTAATAGTCTTAACATCAAAACGTTATTAAGCATATGTAATGTGTAATTTTCTTAGTTATAATAAGAGTACCTCCAGTATTTTCCTCTGTTTGGACCGAGCACTCTACTGATACTTTTGTTTTTGTGGCACAACTTATCATATTCGTTCAATCCAACATGGATGTGACTGTGAATTTCACATTAAAAAGGATTCTACATGCTTTATTTTACAGCATTTTGTAATACACCATGCCAAATTTGCAGGGGGGGTTTATAGTGTGTGCTCAAAATTGAGTCTTTGCAGGACTGTGCAGGCCTTTTTCTTCACATTTTACCTAGCCAATACTTTTTTTTTCATGCATCTCTCCCAAATTACAGATTCTGATTCATTTTGATGGTAAGAAAGACCAATGAAAATGTCAGGCTTTTGTCTCTACTAGTTTTTGATATATTCCTTTTCAAACATTACCTTAGATTTCAACGTGTGGAGAAAAAAAATTGGGTCGATGGACATTTTTCTAACCAAATATATCTTGATAATATTTGATATATGAAACTAAAATTTCACAGCAGCTACCATCATAAATGTTCAAATGTTCTGCTGTAAAATTGTTATCCAAATCGGATATTGTCGAGCAGAAGGCTTGGTTGATTTGAGACAAAATGACTCTACTAGATTATATTTACATGATTCATCGTTCTAAATAATCATTAATGACCTTATACTAAGGCTCGGTTCATATGCTCTCTGAAACAAACTACTTTAGCTTCTCTCACTCAACCTTAAAAGTGGCTCTTTTCTAATTGGCTGCCCCTCCCAAACAGAAGGTTTGAACAACAGGCTTCTGTGCTCACCGACATACAGAGTCAAGACTAGACAGAATTGTCTGGAACCGAGAGTGTAGAGCAGCCTGAGCATCCCCATGTATGTATATATAGTATATGTGACAGAAAATAAGGACAAGCATAATAAGCCTCTTTCATGATGCCTCTGAGCTCACATTTACTAAAATGTCTAAAAGTTCAATCCATATAAAGCTGCTTTTTCATCCAATCAGAAATCTTACCTATGCTTGATTATCCAAGCATACCAAGTACTTGGTAAGTAATTGTAATTTGTGATGTTTACGGGCAATTCTTTGCTTTATCTCGAATCTGAAATCAATTCAGGACCACAATCAACATCTAATTCATCTGCTTCAAAACAGTCTGACTCACAAATTGTCAACAGTCATTTTGCAGTTAAAAAAAGGAGAAGCCTTTAAACCTCAGCAGCCCAGCACCTCACCAAGTAAACAGGAGGCCTGGGAGATTTTTGTATTCATTATAGTGGTTATTGAATTAATCACCTCTCTCCAGAAGGACTTGACTGCTGGTGCTACTAATGTTTTTCTAATGTATTATTAGTGTCATATTTTTATTTCTTAGCAGCTGGACCGTACAGAGAGTTTTTGTTTTCCTTGTGGATTTCAGCACATTAGAAGAAAAGAAGCATGAAACAGAATAACTGCATTTCAGATGCATTTCTTTTATCGGGATCTTACATTCTGGCCAGGTTAAAGCCAGCAGTGCAATTTAGCTTAAAAATCAAAGCACCTCAAAGTACTCTCATCTTTAAATAACATTCAAAGTACTTTTACTCTCACGGCTTGGCCATGTTTAATTCAGATTGAAAAGCTCCTCTCCATTCCAGCATACAGGCATTCATCAGGGAACAGATTTCATGGAAACAGTTCCTTTTTGGGGGGATTTCACCAATGGCAAACTTAAAAACCTAAGCCAGGTGTTGAAGCTCAGAAGAATACGAATGCAAATGACTAGTATAATTGTATTATACTGCTATAATACCATGAGTATAACTTGAATCTTAGTCAATCTATTTAAAATTGAATAAGATTCAAATAAGATTGAATAAAACAGTAAAATCTAAGCTGTCATTTAACCCAGGCCTGTAATTTATAAAATCAGAAAGCTTCCTTTTGGTTAAGTCTCCTTTATGTGTCACATCTTTGTATGCAAAGAATGATGTAATCACTTCCAAAGGCCTACAGTATAGATGGGTTACTAATATGGAAGTCCAGGTAGTGTCTAGCCATGGGCTAATTAATATTGCCCGTACATGTGGAGTGTTTATGCTCTGCTCTCCTGTAAACATCTCATTTTTTCACCGTGTAAACAACTTTGCAGCTGGGACATTCGAGCCTATAGATGATCGATGAGGTTTTGCAGTAACTGAAATGATTAATAGTAAACTCCTTTTGAGAAAACAACAGATCTCCATCTGTGCAACGACTTCATTGATTGCACTTGTAGGAACCCCCCCCCCCAGGTGTTAGACCCAATCATGATAGCTGTGTAGCTGTTCATCTTGTAGAGTCAAAGACCTGCTAAAACTGTTGGGTCAGGTAAGATCTGGATCAATACATCATCTCTCTCAATCATACTTCCACTTTGTGCCAATTTCTAACATTCTTTCTGTAGGTTCGGGAACATTTCTTTGTAGGTTAGTTTCTGTTATTTCTGTACCCACGTTGCTGTAAAAGTGACACCATTTCCTCAGATTTAGTCTCAAAGTGCTTGTCCTAGGCACACATTTTCCATGGAACTGAACGTAAGAGGCATTTTCCTCCAGCCACTTTGGATGAAAACTCTAAACACAGATGTGTACAAAGATGGTAAGATGTAAGTGCTGTATTCTCTCCTTGCTGTTATCTCAAGATAGCTTATGATTAGGTCTATTGTTGCTTTGAAAAATAATGTGCTTACCTCGGATGAACATCCATCACTCCTAATTGTCATGGGATTATGGTGACCACCAAAAAAGTAGCCGAGTGCTGCTGCGCCCTGCACATGATCTATAATTGTATACAATTACTTAATGTGCATGGTTTTGAAATTGTCTGTATGTGTGTGAGTGTTTTCCAGTTGTTTGAGCTTGTTAAGCACGCCGGTAGCATCCTGAACAAAAGCAGGTAATAAAGATAAGAAAGGTTTAATGGAAGAGTCAATGTATTTTACTGCTGGCTTCATAAGGCTGTCTTTGCCTGATATCAAAGGGGAATTTTCAGTAGATTCATGTATCTCTGGGAGCATTCAAAAAGCAGGGTCTTCTTTCATCTTCAGAGATCCAGCTTTTTTTGCTTGCGACTGTGAGGATTTCTCCTAATTCTGTTTTCAGAGACGCAGCTGCATTGTGTGGCAAAAGTTGGTATAAGTCAGTGTTATTTTGCACTTCGGCTGCTGCAAAATCGCACACAAAAAGGATTTTAAAAAGCCAAAAAGGTTCAAAAGGCCAGAACTGCGATAAACAGATGCTTGTCCGTGCACCGGTGAGAAAGGTGAGCAAGCTGTGGGATTGCAGTGGTAAATAGTAGTAGTAGTATATATAGTACACATCATTTTTGCAGGTTTGTCTGAATAAAAACGGAACACGTGTTATTGTCTGGACAGTTTGCAAAGCTTCACATGATTTAGCAAGACTGGATGTTGTTTCTGGAGAGGTAATTGAGTATGCTGTGATAATATGGAGGGACAGCCGGTATTAATAGCATATTCATTCAAACCCACCTACTTGTGGCCTGTTCGTCACCCTGTAAAACTGTGCTCCACTGAATGTTTTACTACAGTATCATTACATTACTGCAGTGTCATTGCAACATAATTATTTTGAACTGAAGCAGCTACCTCTTCTCTTGATATTCTTCCGTTAGATTTGCCATGAACAGAGTTCTTGAACGCAGTTAGTCTCAGCACTTTAATCGTTAAATCGATCTGGAGGTTTAATGAATTGGCGAGAGCAGCTGGCCTCTTTTCTTTTACATACATACATATATAACAGTCGTGCACCTATATTAAAGAAATTTCATCCCTGAACAACCGCGCACTCATTTTCAGAATTGATTCTCATTCCAAACTGTTTTTTATTGAATCACTCATAGTTACTCATTCAGGACCCCATTTTCAAATTTGTAGTCTTTCAGCGGGCTACATCTTGATGACTAATGAGTTCCTATTGGCGGATGATGCATCAAATTGTCCCCTACAGCTAGCCTTTATTATTAGCCTCTCACACATGCTCTAATGTTTTAGTAACCTTTGGTAACCCAAATTGATCTTTGGATTGCACAGATTAAAACAATCATGGCTAGACTTTAGTAAACAGCATGAATTTCTATATATGTACGCCCATCGACCTCAGTGTTAAAACCGTCAGCCCAGTAATATGTAACTCATTAGCAGCAGATCTCCTGAATCCTGCAGTTTTCAGCATCAGTGTTGGTCAAGTTACTTGAAAAAAGTAATCAGTAATTAATTACTGATTACTTCCCCAAAAAAGTAATCCCGTTACTTTACTGATTACTTATTTTCAAAAGTAATTAATTACTTAGTTACTTAGTTACTTAGTTACTTTTTAAAAACATGATTTACAACCTGAATAGGTGATAAAGCGATAGATCTTTCAGCCCAATTCTACTTTTTCTACATAATCCATCATACAAAATGTAATCAAATGGAAAAGTCTCTTTTTAAAACTTGTTTTGTTAGTTTTAATCTTTTAACTTTATGCATGAAGCAAAATTTTAATTATATGCACCATTCTCTGACTGGAAGAAATTAGTTTAACATTTAAACCTATTTTCTACACATTCCAGCACATAATATATATATATATACATATAATTATTATTATTTTTTTTTTTTTGTTTACACTCACTCTTTCAGATGCAAGTAAAACACAGCAGAAAATAAATAAAGTCAAAGACTAGCGGTCCTTTTGCTCTATTTTCACCTGTAAAGCAGGAGTAGAGTAGGCGGAGGTTTATCCTGGTGCAGGTGTGCCGCAGCGGTCAGTGGAAGGATACCGCAGTTTCTCTGTGAGTTTGTCATTACGTTGTAGCTACTCGGTGCTTGCTTGGAAGTTTAGGGGGTTTTTTTCGCTGTAAAAAGAAGTTTTCTTCCCACGCACAGCGGACACTAATGTTTTTGTCACTTTTTACGGAATCAAACTCAAAATAAGGTCAGTGCTTCCACGCTTTAAACGCTGCACGCTCATACTCTCTCCTGCACTGGATATATTATCCATTGTTGATCTGCACACAGCTGTTGTCAGGAACAGCACACTCGCTTACGTCACTGTCATGAGACATTCTCGCAAGAAAATCACGGTTTTAGTAACGCAGAAACGCAGCGTTCCTACGGGAAAGTAACGGTAATCTAATTACCGTTTTTGCAATAGTAATCCCTTACTTTACTCGTTACTTGAAAAAAGTAATCGGATTACAGTAACGCGTTAACGCGTTACTGCCCATCTCTGTTCAGCATATACTTCTGTGCATCAGACGTGTTCCAGAGGATCTTGTTTGACTGGAAGGATCAGTGCAGCGGCTTCTCTGTTGCAATCTTCGAGATGTTTTTGTGGTGTGCCGGGGTGCACTGGCCTGCTGAATGGTGGGGTCTGCAATATTTATGAGGTGGTGTACGTCAAAGTAAAATCCACATTCATGCCACCACCCAAGCAGAACATTACATTGTTGATCAGCCTGTCAGCGGTTTAAATTGCTTTGAATGTTTGATCACTGTATAGCACCCCACACTTGAAACACACTGGTTTATATGATTGCATAATTTTTCTAAACTGTGCATTTAATTATTGATGGTGAGTGATAAATAGACCAGCCTTAACACATGCTCAAAGCTAGTTACTTAACTTCACCTGCCTACCGCTGTGCCTGTTCTGTAGAACATCTCTGATCTCTGCCCTTCTCCTGCAGCCTGGCTGCCTTGAATCTCCCTGCTGTTAGTACAGCAGGTGCTGCCACTGAATTCTTCTGCATTAACAGGCATCGCTTTCTAGTGCTTTCAGGTTTTTCCTACCCACCATTTTCTTTGCGTTTCATCTCCATGCTTAGAAAATCCTAACTTTGGTCTGACCGTTCCTCGGTGGACACGATGTTCTCTGGAATATCCATCAAATGTGATTGTTGCACCCGCTCTTTGCAAAAGAAAGGGTTCAGTAGCTTTTAATGGGAAGAAAATGTCAAATAATATAAATGGAATAATTGGCACTGGCAAAGTGTCTCAGTGGCTGTATAAGATGTGAGCCTTTAAGCGTAATGAAGCTATTATGTTTAATGAAAAAAAAGAAAAGAGAGACGCAGCTCCCAGCAGACAACAGGTGCATCTGATTATTATCATCCTATATGGAGGAGATAAAAAATAAGATTTGAAGTTGATTGTCATCATTAAGGACAGAGAGCGTTACGGTCACCTCACACACCGAGACTCCTGCAGTCCAGCAGCACTAAGCCAGTCATACGACATCATTAGGAGCGAAGGCGATGAACAGTAATGGCAACGATTTCTGTTCCGTTCGGCGTCTGATGTTATTAAGTTATTGCAACAAAATAGCAAATGGGCCGTTTCAGAAATCATATCAAGGGTGCCAGATGCTGCCCGCAGAAACAGCCACAGATTGTATGGTTCGAGATCAGAGGTGGGCAATTCATTTTCCCAAGGGGCCACACGAGAAACTGGGACTATTGTGGAGGGCTGAGCTCAGTTCTGCTCAGTATTAATTTTGTCTCCTTTAAGCTTCTTTGTGAGACCCTCTGCAACAGTCCCAGTTTCTCATGTGGCCCCTTGAGGAAATGAATTACCCACTCTCGCTGTAGAACAAGTGCTGTGAGGTGACTTTATTTTGTATCTAAAGCTAGTGTTGCAAGTTCAGGAGTATAATTTTGATATTCTGATCTAAACCTTTTATTCCTTGAAAGTACTTATAAGAGCTCCTCAAAATGATTGCTTTTCAAACCAGCATTTTCTGAACTTTTTCAAACTGTAAAATGTTAAATTTCCACAATTTTTAGATGAATGTGCTGATGGATATTAGCCAGCCAGAATGCACAGAATGCTCCTGATTTCCCACTAAATGGTCAGATAAATGTTTTGTTATCATTCTACAGAATATGGTCATCATATTAAGAAAGATTACATTTATATTTATTGGTTTATGATTTATCAGATGTTGGAGGTTTACATTGATGTTGACAGTCTTACAGTAAGAAGGTTCTGGGATCGACTCCACCACCTGCTGCTGGGACCTTTCTCCGTGGAGTTTGTGTGTTCTCGCTGTGTCTGCGTGGGTTCTCTCTGGCTTCCTCCTACAGTCCAAAGACATGCAGATTGCAAATTGCCCATAGGTGTGAACATGAGCGTGAACGGTTGTCTGTCTCTCTGTCAGGCCTGTGACACACTGGCAGCCTGTCTAGGGTGTAACCTATGGCAGCTGGGTTGGGCTCCAGCCTCCCTTGCAACCCTGAATTGGATGTGGAAGAGGATTTACAGATGGATTTGTCAAATGTGAACTGTGAAACAAAGACTCTTACAGAAGACGACAGGTACTGAACTGAAGACATGAGCTTCAGCAATCACCAATAAATCTTGGTTTCCTCTCGTAAACTGCAGAATTTGAATTCGGTGCCATTATGCACAAAGGGCCAAGCTGACAAACGACAATGGTTTTCGCGTTTCAAAATGAAAACGTGTAACCTTTGAAAGCTTTTCCTATTTCTCTTTGTGAGATCAGCTTCTGCATAAACCACTGAAAGCTTTTTTAAAATAAGGCATATTTACGCCCTTCAGGTGACAGCTTGTTGGCCTTCTGAATTTCACTAGCGCCGGCGGCTTGAAAGGCATTTTGACAATAAATTAATGTGGCTTGTTTTATATTTTGATTCATGTTTGTCTGCAGATCAAGGATTCTGTCCCTGTAGTTCTCAGTGAAGCACAGCAGCTCTCTCTTCCAATAATACCTGCATTCACTTCTGCACTGAATGTGGATATCTGTTGCGTACCTCGCTTCAATTGAACGCGTACTCAGATGTTGCCCTCAGTGTGTTAGTATTGTCCAACTGAATTCAGTTTCAACAGCTTCCCAGTGTGAAGTCACACATTTTATACTCTAGTGATTTTTCTGTCAGCTTCCAAGCGACAAGTAGAAATCAGATGCTGTTCAAGGCCACCGGCAGGTTTGCGTTGCTCAAGTGTCTCGGAGCAGATGGGAGTGTTTCTTTTCCTACATTCAAGTTTTATAAATGCCTCATAGTAAATATTTCAATAATGCATGTAATACTGGAGGAATAAAGGTCTGCTGCTTTGTCTTGGTTTGTATTTTTGTGGCTCTTGTCATTGGTTAAGTGTTCACGGTGTCAAACAATGTCAAAAAAATCCCGCTATTCATTCACTGACAGGCGAACAGAAACGAGGCTGGAATGACAGGTTCAAACAATGGCTCGACAGCATTCACGCACAAAGACACAGTCACCATTTTAAAAGCCCTGAAAATTTTTAAGATCTATGAAAAACTTTGTAGACAACTACATCACAGCTGCAACTGTTTATGCGAGAGGGCAAAGAGTTGAATAAACTCTGCTTTTGTCAGAATTACAAAGGCACAGGGTCATCTTTTAGATATCTCAGCCACACAGGCAGAAGCTTGATCCGAAGCCAGTGGATGAATGGATTCAGAGATTCTTTATTTGTCACCGTTAGACTCAAACCTACGTGACAAATAAAGGAGACTGCACAGTGTTTTAATGATGCAGAGTAAATAATGGCAAATGGTAAATGGCCTGCATTTGTATAGCGCTTTACTCAGTCCCTAAGGACCCCAAAGCGCTTTACACTACATTCAGTCATTCACCCATTCACACACACATTCACACACTGGTGATGGCAAGCTACATTGTTGCCACAGCTGCCCTGGGGCGCACTGACAGAGGCACTGACAAATAATGTGTACAGTAGTGTGTGAATGTCAGCAAATCGGTGTGTGCGCAGAGTAGCTCTGCCAGTCAGTCAACCAGCTTGCTTTAGAGTCTTTTGAGCCCAACTTGCTTAGGTGTGCTGTATCTCTAACCAGGTCAGCTCCACCCACCGATTTCCTGTAAGAAATTGAAAGACACAGCAAATAAGGACAGGACAACAAGAGGCCAGCCCAGAGGCCGTCACCAGTAAATGAATCGCTGGCATAGACAGGTTCTGTTTGCACCACCACCAGGTTATTAGACATGGCAATGGAAACAACAGCACCGGAGTGCAATTTCAACAAATTGTGAACTTCAGACAATCATTGTAGAAGCCCAGAAAAGGAAACACGTTTTATGTGATGGTCTGAGGTCTAAAATCACAAATGGAATAAAAATACTGAATGGAAACAAGTAGCAGAGGCTTTAACTAAGTTCAAAGCCAAAGGAACCAAATGAAGGTAGAAGCCATATTTGAGTAACCGCTAACACCTGTTATTGGCACATCTATGATTCTACACTAGCAATGGATTTATATACATATATGCATATGTATATTCTTTTGCTAGTACAAAGGGAAGGAAAAATTACAGCAAGCAAACTTTTTCACCACTTGTTTGTGCAACTGCCAAACTTTCTCTGTTTGTATTTCTAAAAATTACGGTGAGAATTCAATGGGAACGGTGTTAGACCATAAAATGCAAAATGGTATATCTCCATTGCAGAAACATTTAATAGCCATAAATCAATCAAAAATACATACATTCAACTTTTACTGTCATAATATGTAGAAATTTTTTACTGTGAAAATCACTTTTTTTTAATCACTTTTATGCTGAAAATACAAAAATATCATATATATCAACAGAAGACTAAATAGTGGCAGAGGAAGTGTCTGGATATACTCCCAATCCAAAAAGGCCTGTGCTACCGTGACATCGCTGTGCAACCGTAAGAGTGGCACAAGGTCAGGTTGAAGCACCTCGTCTCGGTTCCTAGGTCCAGTAAGATTTCCACCAAGAACAATCAGATCAAACATGCTGCTCTCATCGACATGCAAGGCT
Source organism: Neolamprologus brichardi (assembly GCF_056152115.1). NCBI lineage: Eukaryota > Metazoa > Chordata > Actinopteri > Cichliformes > Cichlidae > Neolamprologus > Neolamprologus brichardi. Next base: position 29,921,070 of record NC_142104.1, read on the forward strand.
GCAGCTACAGCTCAGATACGCATGCAAGCATCCAGTGTGCCGATAGCCCGGCCTCGATTAACTTCAGCCAGGCGTAGCATGCTAGCACATGATAATGTGTATATACTGGTTTTTGTAGATCGACTTGAGAATGTGGTAAATTGAACCATTTCTGAGGTGTACAAGTGAGTTCATTTGTGTTTGGTAAGCAAAGGAATAATCCTGCCACTGACTAAAAATCAACTGAAATTGAAAACTACTCATAGAGTATGTTTGGGTTCTTGAGAGATGTACTGAAAAATCAATCAAAAGATAGATGTGTATTTCTTCTTCTTTTTTTTTTACCCTCTTAAAGAATTTTTGAAAGGCAGTTAGAGTCTGTTGATTTTATTATAAGGACAGAAGTTGAAGTCTGAACCCATCTGTACATCATCTAGTTCTTATTTGACCTGAGCCCTTTTTTAACTGACACGTTAGAGCATCTTTTCACAGTGAGGAAAATGATGCAGAGATGAAGGTGGAGGCGGTCCAGGGGAAAGTACAGTCCAAAACAAGATTCATGAGAATCCATTGAGACCAGGACGGAAAGTGCAAATTCGGCGCACGCTGCACTTTTAGACAGAGTTCAGAGTTAACACCTACCACTTGAACACCACAGAATTCTTGAAAAGGCCAGAGCTGTGAAAGAGAGACTGTCTGTCAACATCAATGTAAACCTGCAGCAGCGCTCGCTGGAAATGGATGATATTCATGAACCAGGATGAGTGGAAAATGCAGGTGACGTGGACCTTGGCAGGACTTGCATGCAATGACTTGTGATCACACACGCATCACTTTTCCAGTCCAGCTCTTTTTACTCACAATGCTCTCGGTATCACGACTGCCCACACACACACTAGCCATAGACTCTTCATTAGAGCCTCTCACAGGCACACTCATCCATCCCCACAGGCAATATCACAGGCCTGCCTCTACAGCATGGGTAGCAATGACTGTACAGGTCACAGCCTTACAGTTCAGTGCCACTGTAAGGATTTTTCTAAACTAAACTGTTGCTGTTACTTAAGACAATGTGGTGCTTGTGCTTGTTATGCACAGTGTTTTACTTAAGCACGTAGTTGAAAGCTTCTTAAATGTGTTGAATGGGGCTTTAAATTTGCAATAAAGGGTTTTTGGACATATAAGTGTTTTTTTAAGCTGAGCAGTCATAGTTTTTCTATTCTAATAACTTTACCTGCTAAATCCTCCTCTGTGTTGGCCAACTAAGCAGCCACAAAAAGCTGCCAAATCCCACATTAAGAGCAAGAAAAGTGAAATCCGTGGTGTAGTCCACTAAGTAGTGGCTACAACAGCAAAAGAATTGTTGCAAAGACATTGATTGCGGTTTCTTTTACATTTTTTTTTTAGCTTGCCCTGGAACGTTGTTGATGGGTTTAGTGTCTGGCATGGCAGGTTCAGGTTTACTAACGTGGGGTTCCCCCCCCAGGTTTTATGAGAGTCTGCAGTGGATGTCAGACAATAAAAATATGAATTTATATATTTTCAGATGCAGCTTTCTGGTCCAAGGGGTTTACACTCGGGCAGCATTTTGATTAATAACTTCGAAGATGTCTGAAATTTTGGCTTACTGCATGACTTTCAATATTGATCCAGCCGAGAACTATTTTGCCGCGCACCAAGGAAAAAAATATATATATATTTATGTACCAGTGAAATGCAGAGTTGATTGTGTTTGCTTTCTCTGGCTCTGACTCAGCTCCTTGATGTAAGGACATTTATAAAATAGCACAATCAGGAAGGTAAGTCTGCAGAAATGAATAATTAAATTAGAACAGCACTGTAGCCTGTTATGATAGCACTTACCCTTTTACTACAGCGTGTCAGGCAGGCTTTTCTCCTGTGTATCTATCATATTGACACACACAGAGCTCGCCACCCGGCTTTAAAATGTCTGTGGTGCCCGTGTGTCATATAGCTTTCATTGCAAATGCCACTGCCATTACTTCTGATGTCCGCTTTCATCTGCACAGAGACAGCCACTTCCTTTGCTTTTGATAATCCATCTCCTTCTCTTTACTTGCTTAAACTTCTGAGCAGCAGGATAACTAAGACTAATGATTAACTTTCTTTTCTTCCTGCCTCTCAGGTACACAAAGATTGTACATTCAAAAGTGATTTTTAAATCTAGTCTGGATGTTGAAATTGTCTTGGAGACAAAAACAAAAAACGGCAAAGCAGTGAGAGGGTAGAGAGAGGGTTCTTCTTTTTTTCTGTCAACTTGCCTTCAGAATAAATTCAAGCAATGTCAGACATGAAAAATTCAGGCCCTTCTCATGTTGAAGTGATACAGCCGGCATATGTGCTGCTCCTTTACTCACATTACTGCTGTTTGTACTGCTGAAGGGAGACAGAGACAGCAGGGCTTCGAATTTGAAAAGTTTTCCCAAGGAATATTAGGTCAGAGAGAAAGGATTAGTAGATAAGGATGTTGCCACATGGGATCCTTTAGCTTAGGAGTGTTTTCTATCATGGTTTCTTTATACAGGAGGAAAAGAGTCGTTGTAAGGGTTCCTTCGTATTTATTACAAGACATCTTAATAGTGAGTTTACTTTTGGGGGCTAATGTTTGCTCATCATGTGCATATTTTTCTTCTGTGTGTGTCTCCGCAGCCATGCTACGAGCGGGTAAAGGACTGGCTTAATGAGAACCTGGTGGCACTTTGGATCTTTGCACTATGCACAGCACTTACTCAGGTAATTACAGCTGGAAAGCTGTGTGATTTTTATTTTTTTTCCCCAAGACCCTTTAGCTCCATCCTCGCTATCTATGGCACTGCTTCAGAAAAAAAAACGCTCCTACTTTGAGATAAATAAATCTAATACTGCCCGTTTCCTTTGCATTAAGCGTAGGAACGCAGGATTTTTCTGGACAGCTTGAGCCCATATAAGCCTCTTGTGTTACTGCTGAAGACCACATAGGGAGGTTTGACTTTCCATAAAATTCTTTTATCTCCTTTCCAGCCAAGTGATACGTGATGTGGTTTCACAATCTGGGTGGAGAAATATGCTCTGCCTGAGAACATCGATCACACGAGGCTCCTGTGTGGCTGTAGGCTGATTTTTAGTCACCCATTAGAGTCTCAGTGCCCTTGAAAACCCTGCATGCAACATCCTACGTGATAAACCTACACGGAGCAAAATGAAAACTAGATCGAAGAAGGAAGAGCTTCGGGCCTTGTCGTAAATAATCTGTGGTACAGTACAACACAAGGAATTATTTACGGTTTAAATAAGTGCAAGTAAGAATTTTACAAGTGAAAAACCGAGTGAATATCTAACAGAACGTGCAGAGACTTGTGGTGTAATCATAGACTCCACACTCGCCTGTTCAACTGCTCGTTAACACAGATATGTAATCAACCAATCACATCGCTGCAACTCAGCAAACTCTATTCTGAGGTTCAAATCGAGCGTCTGAATCGGGAAGAAAGGTGACTTCAGTGATTCCTGTGGGATTTTCACACACAGCCTTATTGACGTCCGAGGTCAGAGGAGGATGGGCGGACTGCTTCAAGCTGAAAGGCAAGCAACAGTAGCTCAGAAAACCACTTATTACATCCAAGACATTCAGAAGGGCACCGCTGAATGCACAACACATCAAACCTTGAAGCAGATGAGCTTCAGCAGCAGAAGACCACAGGCTGCAGTTTACAAACAAACTCACCAAAACTGGGCAATCCGGTCGTTAAGTGATGACGTGACGAATCCTACTTCCGGGCCTAAAGTAGTCTGCGTTTAATATGGCTTTTGTGTTGTTAACATGTTTAATGTTTTGTATTTTCTTCTATTTAATCTCAAAAAGCTCCTAAAACAGTCAGCGATCACTGTTGACCTCCCTCGGCTTTTATTACCACTAATCATTTATTTAAGCTCAGTTTTTAAAACCTTAGGATGTAACTACAGCCCAGCACATGCAGCAGTATATGAATGACTAATCTCGTATTGTGGATGGATTATCTCAGTTGTTCTCCTGGCTGAAGTTTGGTCCTTTTACAGCATCCTGCCATGCGATTACATTTGTTCCTGACCACCGAGAACACTCACGTTAACTTTTATCGAGTGGAAAAAAGGTTAGCTTGTTTATATTATGCTGACATAGCTGTGTCGCTAACGGTCACGTAGCACATTATTATATACCAGCTAGCCAAACTTCAGTAACCCTACAAACGTCACTGCTGTTTAGTTTTCTGTCTTCATTTATGTTGGTAGTGATAACAGAGCTGTACATTTTAATTTGTTTCCAAAACCCCGCAGTCAGGACATGCTATATTGTATTTAGATAGAAGCTAGCGAGCTAACTTCCTACTAACTTCTAACTCCGTTAAATGTCATAAATTCCGTTTTCATGGATGCCTGGATGTTAAACTCAATTGTTACACCTGGTAGAGCAGAACGCTGATCATTTTATTAAAGATGAAAGACTTTAGACAGTTTATCAACTCTCAGTAATGCCATAGTGATCGTTTGATATATGGACCTGCAGCGGAGTTTAGGCCCAGACACGGCTAGTGACGTCAGACTTAACGACCGGATAGAGGATTGGAACACAGTTCAGTTTGTTAGGGTTAGAATTTGGTGTAAACATCATGAAAGCACATTTTGGGCTCCTTCGTACCAAATGACGATCACTCATTTTCCTTAATGACCACAGCGTACCCATCTTCCGATGGCTCCTCCCAGTAGGATAAAGCTCAGATCATTCCAAACTGGTTTCTCGGCATCCACATTCACCAGATCTCAGTCCAGTATAAACAGTGGACTTTGCTACAGCATTTTGGCTGTTACCATATTGATTTGAGAAACTGAAGGCACTGCATGGTCTTACCAACCACAAAGCCACATAAGGAAGTTCTCCACTGGCTCCATGTTTATAGACCTCCATCTTTTATCTACAGTCTGTGGGTACATATAATTATTTACGATAGCTGATGTTATTAAACATTAGATGAACTGATGGAGCACAACCGATATTACTGCTTGATCTAACAAAAGGCTTGCGTGCTTATGTTGCACAAGATTTTTCATTAATCATCAGTGGATATTATTCACATCAGTGGCTGTTTGGCAAGATTTGCATAGTTTTTTTAAAGGCTCGCAGACATCTCTTTATTTAGCAACACACAGCTTGCACACAGCTCGAGAGAGATGTCTGAAAATCCCTTAAAGTGCAGCGTGTTTTAGGGAGCACTTTAGGAATAAACATTTTAGGAGTGGATGAGTTTTAGATAAACCCCAGAAGATATGTTTTTTTACTCATAGCATTAGAGACAGAGAATCGTGACAGTAAAGCAACTTCAAACCTACATGTAAGAATCTGCTTATACATAAACCCAAATATATCCATAAATTCAACAAACCAGTGACTAGACAGTTCGGATAAATGAGGGATTATCATAATAGCAGTTCATATAAACACAGGCAACTGAAATTTTAAAGGTACTTATATTTTAAGACACCGTGTTGACTAAAATTGAATCAAGGGAGTGTAAAAACCATATTTTCATCCATCCTGGCTGTGCACAAAAGTTAGCTTTAGGGAAGTTTTATGGTCAAGGCTCGAGAGAAGTGTTTAATCAGGGTTTCCTACGGTGCGTGCGACACAGCAGGGTCTACGGGAACGTTTTAAAATGGGTTACAGATACTGGTAACAGCAGCCATTAAGCAAGCTCACTGAATTATGACTCTCCCACAAATCAGAAACAATAAGGGCCAGTTCTATATAATGAAACGATGTTGATTTATTATTCTAAAAAGTTCGAACTATATTAATGGAGCTCCATCATTTAATTCACTCGCAGTCAGACAAACGCACACTTGGATTGCATCTGCATTGAGCCATTTAAATCTGAAAAGCAGTTTTTTTGTGTGTGTGTGCCAAAGTGATTTGCGCGCACATTAGCATTGCGGTGTCATTTCTGTGTCCACAGTGAAATGTCTGAATGCCACCATTTTGCAACATCTCTGTTTGTCCCCCGCGCACAATGAAACGACTACTTTGGCATTTTAAGCTTTAAGCACTCCAGAGACCAATTTAGTAAAAGGTCTGTTTTCGGGGGAGAAAAAGGCTCTTTTAGTCTGAATGTCTGGGCGGAGAACTGAAACAGAGAGAAAGAGACACATTTACAATTTACCTTGCTTAATGTGGACGTGCTCCTACATAGAAACACGAGCATTTATTTTAGTCTTTTAACGAGTTAACACTTTAAATTAAGGCACCTTTGTTTACTTTAACTAGTTTTTTTATTGGCATGCAGATGAGTAGCAAACTGGCTCTATAACTACCAGGTGAATGATTCAAAAACTTCCTTTTTTTTCTAATAGAAGAAAAGTATGTTGTTGTGCATGAAATATTGCTCTGTATGGACTCCCATGAGGTAACTGTCACTTTAGCAACTCTTGAAAAATTGTGCAAACCTGCACAAATAACCAAGCGCTAACAGTGCCCGAATATCATCAAGTCTTTCCAACTCAGTCTCATTCAAAAGTGAGGTTTTTTACCCAGTGAATCCACTGATATTTTACTTTAGATACAAGTTCCCCGCTCTAAAGTGAATTCACACTTTGTTAATTAAGTGGCAGTTGTCTTCTATAATGAATTCACTGACTGCATCCTCAAGTGATGTGTTACACCTTGAAAAAAGTGGAGAACCATTGAGATGCACAAGTTTGATTTTAGTGGTACAAGAACAAAGTCATCAGAAGTAGAACTATCTCCTTTAATAATGAATCACTTCAGAGGTTTTCAAACCTAACTTGAAAGTTTTTTTTTCAAAGTTTCTTTCAAGGCTGAGAACAAATGCACTGCCTAAATTTGCTGAATAACTTTCCGCTGACTGGCTTTATCGCTGTGTAAAGGACCACACAGGTTCAGCCATATCTATAATGCATCATAATGACTCTGTGTGGGATAATGTGTGTGATCTCAGGTTGCATAACACTTTATAATACCAGTGTCAGTGAATTGTAACTTGATCATTACTTTTTACTGGTATCAAACGCATCATGATTATTGTGATGTTTCATTGTTATTAGTATCATTTGTGTTACTATAATTGTAGATTGTATTGTATCAAATAACGACTCTATGGATACATATTGTATGATGTATTGCATCATAGATATCATGTACAAACGTGTCAAGCCACCTCTTATTACTTTATATTTTGCCCCCAAGGAGCCAAACTTTCGAGTCATTGTTCTATTATAGTTATTCTTTGTACTCATTTTGAGTCCAGTCCTTATACCTGACCATTTTCAGGGCAATGTTTTTTGTTAGACGAACATTTAAGAATAAATAAGTCATCTAACTCAGGGGATGGTGCTGTGTCTACAAATAACAGACAATTAATTTTAAATTGTGTCTTTGGGCACTTTGTTACTAGCAGCAGGTCACAAAAAATTATAATCTGTTCTCATTTCTTTAGCTGAATCTATGAAAAATACCAAAGCTAGCATAGTTTTACAGACTTGAAATAGTATTTTCAACTCCAACAATGAGATTCCCAAATAGCTGTTAGCTGGAAACTTGAAATATCTTAGAATGGCATGCAGTGTGTCCTTTATAATTAATACTAAAAAGGAAAAAATCCAGCAAAAACCTGACACATGCATCTGGACCTTCAACTAAGCTGCTCTCTGAAGCATTTCAGCCAGTAGTGTTGATGATCTCTTCAAAACTGAATTCTGATTGCAGATAAGTTCTGTTAGATTTTCATTCACTGTGCAATACCATCTGGCAGCAGCTTCATTTTTCAGTATGACAATGATCCCAAGCACACTGCCATTACAGTAAAAGCATAGCTGGATAGAAAAACACAGTGGAACACTATCAGTCATGGATTGGCCTCCCAGAGCTCGACACTCGAGATTATTGAAGGAGTGTGGGATTGTGTTGAAAAAGAACTGAACAAAAAGTCAACCAACATCCTGAAGACTACTTAAAGAAATGACAAAACTTGACTAAGAGAGCTCAGACTGTGTTGAAGAATAAAAGTGATAATTTCTAATTTAATTCAATTCAGTTTTATTTATACAGCGCCAAATCATAACAACAGTCTCCTCAAGGCACTTTATACAATAATATAACAGAGAAAACCCCAACAATCATGTGACCCCCTATGAGCAAGCACTTTGGCGACAGTGGGAAGGAAAAACTCGCCTTTAACAGGAAGAAACCTCCAGCAGAACCAGGCTCAGGGAGGGGCGGCCACTGGACGCGACCGGTTGGGGTGAGGGGAGGAAGACAGCACAAAAGACATGCTGTGGAAGCGAGCCAGAGATTAATAATAAGTAATGATTAAATGTAGAGAGGTGTAAAAGCACACAGTGAGTGGAAAAGGTGCCTGAATAAGCATATTATAACTGATATGTGATATTGACTTTCAACGTCTGTTTTTGTCTTACTTAAAAAAGATAAAGCAGAATATTTAGCCAACATATCTTACACTTATTTGAGTGTTGGGACTGTCTCCTTATCATTATCAGAGATACACTTCTTCTTCTTTCAGCTGCTCGCCACAGCAAATCATCACATCTGCCTCCTCAGTCTATTACTAGCAATCGTTCTCTGTCACAGGAACCCTCTACGTGATCTGTGATCGTTCTCTCTTCCCCAGCAGCTCTGTCTTCACCATCCTTTGTCCAATAAGTTAAGTTAGCTACACTAAGAGTTCGCTGTAACAGTGAGAGAATATCTTTTTGTCATGTATGGTTGAGCAGGTACACAGCGATCCAAAAAGTGAGATGAAAAGTTCCTTTTATATTTCACTCCCAGACCTCTGAACCCTTTAATGGCCGGCCTGTTTTTGTTGTGTTTGTGCAGATCCTGGGTCTGGTCTTCTCCATGACAATGTTCTGTCAGGCAGTGAAAGTGGAGACCTTCTACGCCTAGCGATCGACCCTTCCCTTCCACCCTTTGGCGCACTTGGATTGTTATTCATCGGAGAGGAACGGACATAGACCCACCCTGTTCTCCTCGTTCCTCTCTCCCTGCCTCTCCACCTGCTCCCCCTTCCCCCTCTTCTTTCCAGCGGTTGTCCTCTCTGTGACATTCGCTCTCAGATGTCACCGGTCTGTTTTCTTGCTAACTATCAACAAGCACAGTGTCAGTGTAATACCTGAGTTCCTATGGTTTGCTCTGTGTCGAAAGCTAATTTCTGTGATACATTTTATGAAACAGTATTACGAACATGTATAAAAAAGAAAATAAAACAAAATCCAGTGTAACCCCTTTTTTAAATCTGTGTTTCAGTTTTAAATTATTTTATGGTTTGTATGTGTTTTCAAAACGAGAGCTACAGTTGAGCAGTGTGCACTGTGTAAGGTGCTTTAAGTGCATGTCTCCTGCAATGATGTGTATTAAATGTTTTGGCTCAACCTTATCTTGTCGTTCCTTAACAGAAAACACCATTGTGGTTTAATGTGTAGTCATGCTTTTTTTCTGCCTGGCATCTTGGATGCTAAACAGGAGCAATAATGGAAAAAAGGGAAAAAATGCCACGTAAAATTGTTAATTTGGCCTCTCTGCCACGGCACACTGCAGTCATTAAAACATTTTGTAGCGCCTAACTAATCAGACATTAATTAGATACTTTAATGAAACCTGTGACCAAGTCTGAAGCATGTGACTTTTTCATTTTTTATTGGCTGGATTTTTTCATGAGACACGGGAATAAAAGGAGGAATTTAAATGAACAGTACAGTAGAAGGAGCCTTGAGACTGCCCTGGGGCAATTTCCCTTCCAGCGCCAATCAGCGCACCAATGAGAAAGACTCATCTTTAAAGTCTCCTCTCGCCCTTTTATGACTCCCTAAGTTCCTTTTTTCACCTCACCTTGGACCGTCGACTATAATACAAGAAATACACAGAGTGAGTACACCAGAGACAACCTTTGATTAAATAACCCCAAAGGGGGAAAAAGCTTTAAGACTTGTTTTCATCTGTAATGTAAAGTGTTGCAGGTGCTGGAAGTCTTTTTTGCTTTCATTGTGATTTCTGGTCCATTGCTTCGTTTTACTTTCTTTAATTACAAAGTCATGACCTCAAAGGGCAAAAGTTCTAACATTATCAAATATGTGGAAATAGCCCTCCTGAAATCAACCCAAGAAATTACAGTCAGCAGCTAGGTAGAGCTACAGGCCTCATTACTGTTTTCATATGAATCCAAATGGACCATTTTCAGACATACACAAGTGTTTCTTTTACCATATATGCATAGGATTATGGGAATGTTGGAAATAAGAAATGCAATAAACTGACAGAGCCTTTAAGGATTCTGGAGATATCTTCAAAACAGCTTTTAGTGTTAAACCACTTTCCCACCAGAGAGTTGCAGATAATGGTTGGACCTGAGAGGCATAAACGGTACTATTTTACAGAGAGGAAGAAGCTGAATTTAAAGATAGCATTAAGGCTCTGAGAAGAAATAAAATCTTTAAGTAATACAGCAACAAAAATGTATATTGTGGACCTTTTAATGCATGTCAGAACTGGGTGTCCTGTCATGGCTCGCTTTTCATTCTTCCATTTGCATCCATGTAAAGGACCTGAGCGTGCATTACTTGCCCCAAGTTCACATAAATGGCATGGAAATACTACAATTCTTGCTATTTTACCAATTAGGAAATGTAAGAGTACCCATTGATATGAATGTACAGCAATATTCACTGATTACTGATATAATCACACAGCAGCAATACATTTAAGCATGCAGACAGGGTCAAGGTGACCTGCTGAAATTCAAAGTGATCATCAGAATGGGGAAAGGGTGATTTAAGTGACTTTGAACGTGGCATGGTCCTTGGTGCTAGATGCTGCTGATATACGGGGATTTTTCCGGCACAGCATTCTCTGGAGTTTAGAGAGATGGTCTGAAAAAGAGAAAATATCCAGTGAAAGGCAGTCGTGTAGGCAAAAATGCCTTGTTGATGTCAGAGGTCAGAGGAGACCACTGACATCAACAAGTGTTGATGCAAAAATGCCTTGTTGATGTCAGAGGTCAGAGGAGACCTCTGACATCAACAAGTGTTGATGTCCAACCTCCTATTGGACAATAGGAGGTTGGACAGAAAAATGTTGCCTGGTATGAATTTTAGTCTAAACAACAAGCAGGAATACATGCTGCTTTGTATCCACAATCCAGGCTGCTGTTGGTGTATTGGTGGTGGGGATATTTCCTTTAGCACACTTTGGGCCCAGGTTAGTAACTGAGCAGTGTTTAAACACCAAAGACTAAATCTCATTGCTGCACATGGCCATACCTTTAGGACCACAGTGTACCATCTTCTGGTGGCTGCTTCCAGCAGGATAACATATCATGATACAAAGCTCACATCACTTCAGACTGGTGAGGATTGTTTCCGGCATCTTGTGGAATAGATGCCACAAAGCATATAGACAGTTCTGAAAGCAAAGATGGGGTTTTACACATTATTAGCTAGGATATCACTGAGTGATCCCTCCTCACTTTGAAGCCTCAAGATTAGCATTTTTGCCATCACCACATTTGACTTTTGGACCCAATATCTGGGCAAGAGTGATAAGCACCATATTAGAGGTTCAGTTCAATGTCTCTAATTAGGGGAGATGAGCCCTAAGACATAATCTTGACTTTCTGTTCTAACAAAATTCCCATTGCTAGTCATTATGAAGAAGAAAATTAGCCACAGAGACCAAAATTATCTCTGTAGCATGCTGTAACAGCATGCAAGTCTATGATGACTGACTCACTTGCTTTTGGAGTCCGCCTCAAGTGGCCATTAGAGGAACTGCAGCTTTTGTTTTTCCAGCCCTGGAGGTTGCTGCTTGCTTTTCACACATAAATAGTGCATGAGAACTATGTCAAAAGTACGCGCTCCAGTAGCGGTGTTGGATCCCAGCATGCAATGTGTGAAAGACAGGAAACACGATGGAACAATCACAAGTCAATCCCATGGTCCACATAGAGACAGAAGCAGCTTTCACTCACACATTCACACATTTATTATTCATGTGGTATATCCCTGTTAAACTGAAGCATTTTCAAGTAAATCTCATACAAAGCACACTTTCAACAAGCACTTCCATTTTTCTAGAAGATGTAATTGAACTTAACCATCCAGCAAGGACACCGATAATACTGATAGGACGTCAAAGGCACGCAAATGTGACATTTCAATAAAAAATTTAATACATATGAGAATACAAGGAGACTCAGAATAGTGTCAGCACACAGCGGTTGGGATTCTGTGTTATGTAAGAGCAAAGTTTGAAGATTTTGCGGTTTTGGAAACAGTGGACCACAGTAAGATCTCATATCTTAGGCTTGTATTTGAGTTTGGGTTTTTTTGTGTATTAGGATGCCTGGGTTGTTGACCCAGAGTTTTGAGTTTATTATATTATTTATCATTTCTAGTCTTTGGTTTCTTTGTTAGAGTTCTGTCTTATGGTTTATGTCTATGTGTCTGCCCTGGTCCCACGTCTCTGTTCCCTCTGTTGTAGTGCCTGCCTGTGAGTCTGTGTCTGTAAGTTCAGTCTGTGTTATGTTTCCTGTTTTACTTTGAAAGTCCTTGTCTTATGTAAATGCGTCTGGTTGTGCTTCCTTTGTCTCATTAGGCCTGATTTGCCCCAGCTGTGTTTCCCTCCTGTTGCCCATTCCCTGATTGCTCCCTCTGTGTATTTAAGCCCTGTGTTTCAGTTTGTCCGTGTCGTGATCTACTGTTTACGATGCTGTGTGCTCTGGCTGTTTGCCTGAGTTTGTTTTTTGGAGTCTCAGTTTTGTTACCTTTTTTGAGTTCAGTATTAAAGCTGTTTTGAGTTCACGTCTGTCTCCGGAGTCTGCACACAGCTGTTCCTTAACATTTTGCCTGACTTGCTCTTACAAGAGCGAAGATGTTGTTAAATTGGTAAGACATGTGTGGGAATTTCCTCAGCTCACTAATATCAAAACAAATATCCCTAGCTTTTTTACACATTGATTTCAGCTTTGTCAGTTATAAACATTGGACCTTTTATTACCTTGTTTTTGTAGGTTTTATTGGACCAACAATGAATGCAAACAGTACATGAAAATTATAGTCCTCGGTCCTTCGGTGAAAGAAAGCAGCCACGGCTGAAACCTTATTTCAAAAAACAATGTGGATATTAAAATTCCCATTCCCTGCCTCTAATGGGTCAAAACCTGCAATCATACAGAAAATAGAAAATATTCTAACCCTGCTGGCGATCATTATCCTCAAACTGCAAAGGAAAAGAAAAGACAGAGTGTGTTGGTAACGTGTAGAAGCAAGGTTCATGCTGAGCTAGGTTTAAATTCCAAAAACTAAATCTTTAAAACTTTAAACAAAATAAATCAGTGGATAGACAGCCTTTTTTTCAGGTTTCAGTTGGAAAAAACACAAAAATAAATGAAAAATGACTACGAATTCATGTCAGAGGATCAGACGAGGGACATGTGATCAAAACGACAGAAAACACTTGATTTTTTTAGTGTGTGTGTGTGTGTGTCTTTCACTTTCTTGCACCTGTGTAGTAGAGTCAAGGGTTTTTGTTAAGCCCATTGTGTCACATTCTGTCCACGGTCAGACTGCAATAGTCGGGATACAAAGAAAGTGACAAATCAGCAGCTGCAAAAAGCCCACAGGTGTGTGTAGCAATGCTAAAACAAGCGTGGCGCGACGTGCCAGTTCCATTAGCAGAGAAATGTGGTTGCTTTTAACACAGCAAGCCTTCTCCAAACCCCAATGCCTCTTCGCCTCCTCGTCCCTCTGTTTCCTCGCAAATTCACCTCAGTATTTTAGCACTTCTGCCCCCCCCCCCCCCCCCCCCCCCAAAACCTTCACATGCATTATTCACGCTCATGTTCGTGGACTTTCTCCCATCTTGTGCTTGATCAATAAAACATACCTGTGTGCTTGCTCCCTACACCCCTCAATCCTCTTGTCTCGCTCCCAGAGCGAAATCCTTGAGTCCCCGCTGAGGTGATAAAACAGCATAGATGGATGGCCTTTTCAAAGTGGGAGAAAATGACTACAATCCAGGCCATCTCTCACCAGCGTGAGTTGCGTCTCTAATTTGGTTAGCGAAAGGAAGTCCTTGTATTTGTCACACACTTAGAAAAACCAACCTTTTGTCATGTTCCTGGGTCTGTTGACCCAGCGTTTTGAGTTTTAGTTTATTTGGATGTTGTTTATGTTTAAGTTCATTAGATTAGCGAAGTTCATTTGGTTATTAGACTCCTTGTGTTTTCTTCCCCTGTATTTAAGTTTCCCTCACCCTTTGTGTTTCATGCTGCGTGTCTTAAGTTATCAAGTTTGTATCATCATGTCTGTCTCATGTTTCCTGTTTTATTTTGAAGGAGTCGTGTGTTCTTTGTTCATTGTATGTAGTTTCACTTCCCTTGTCCTGTCATTAGGCTCATGTCAGTCAGCTGTTCCTCCATGTGTTCCCACTTCCCCTAATCACCTCCTGTGTATTTAAGTCCTCTGTTTTCATTGTGTCATTGTCATGTCGTCAGTTGTCCACGCCATGCTTCCAAGTTTCATGTCTAGGTTTTTCTTGTTGTTTGTTTAGTTCTCCCAGTTTAGGTTAATGTTAGTTTTACTTCAGTTCGCCTTGCCCTTTGTTTGTACCTTTTTTTTTTACCAGCCATATTAAACGGCTCGCTTTTTGTTAACATTCAAGTTTTGTTCCCTGTTCCTTGGAGTCTGCATTTTGGGTCCACTCTTCACAATACATACAGTCTTCCTCCGCCAGACTCTGACACCTTTATCTAAGTTTCCTCCAAAAAAGAGGAGGCACAATCCAAAATATTCTATCACCAGAGAACAAAGTCAGATAAATGAAGTTTAACTTCAGGCTGTTAAATACTTAAAAATGCAAATCCAAAACAGACTAATATGATGCAGCACGGGGTGTCTTTTGTCCCCTCTCTCCCAACTGGTGGCAGCAGACGGCTGCAGATGGAGGTTTCTTCCTGTTAAAAGGGAGTTTTTCCTTCCCACTGTGACCAAGTGCAAGACTGTTGGGGTTTTCTCTGTACTATTGAATGTTTTTGCCTAAAATGGCTCAGAACCTGCAATCATACAGAAACTAGAAGGTTTTCTAACCCTGGTGGTGATCATTATCCTCAAACTGCAAAGAAAAAGAAAACTGACAGAGTGAAAAACTAAAGCTTTAAAAATTAATAATTAAATAAAACAGGCGTTTTTTGTTTTAGGGTTTGTTTGTTTGTTTTTAAGAATATAATGCACGTTGAGGTGACTCTTGTTCTGCTCTGGTGCTATATAAATAAAACTGAATTGAATTAAATGTTCTGCATGCCAGATGTTAAAATGTGTTGCATCAAAGTGTTAAAAAAACAAAACAAACCTCCACAATTACGTGATTTGATTAGGATCCGCTGTATCCCACATCGGCATTCATTCACCCAAACATTACACCTACATATGATCTTGCCCCAAAACCATAAGAAATAACCTGCTGCTGCATCATCCTCCACTCCTCTGGGAGGCTCTCCATTTGCTTTTCTATTTTAGAATCTGGCTGCAGGGGGATATGCTACTTCTGGCCCAATCATGGCCCACTTTCACTCGCTGGCTCACAGCTGATGTTCCAGTTCAACCACATTCCTACAGGGGATGATAATAGTAAGATAATCGAGCAGTAATTAGGTAACACTTAGCGTCAACTCACTGTGATGTATTACTTGACTCTGGGGTACAAAAGGGATGTTGAGGCACCGACTAATGGAAAAAAAAAATCATTATTATATAATTGCTGTGCCAGTTCGCGATTCATAAAGAAAGTGGTGAGTTTGATGAGTCACAGATATTTATGAATAAATCAGAACCTCCTCATTTGTTAATACTGCTCTCTGATCGCTGATTTTTATTTACACATCTTCGCTAGAAATTCTTACTAACATTTATTATTGATGCTAACTCGTCTAGTGTATCTGTGTGTGTGTGTGTGTGTTATCATTTTCAAGTGCATCTCGCTGTCTGTGATGTTGTCTGCCTCACATTTGAGCCTCATACCTGCCAGACATTTCCACTTCACTATGACAGCAGTCCCAGTTGGCCAGGGTGCCGAGACCTTTTTTTCCCCCACAGCAGCATCTCATCACAGCAAAAGCACAGGTGTAACTGATAATATTAAAAAATGACTGCATTTCATTTCATTGAGCCTGTTCCAGCATCTTAGTATTGTGTATGCTGGCTCTGTGTCACAGCTCTCTGAGACACTCGATGGAACTGATCCACCATGAATGAAATTTGTTCACCTGTGCTTTCCCAGCTGGCCCAATTGAAAATAGCTGTCACGGAAAAGAAAAAGGCGAATATAACAAATTTAACTGATTCTCTGGAAAGACGGCACTTATAATAGTATTTCATTGAAAATTACTGATTTAATCTACTACGTGTATCTGTTATTTTCCCTTATCATGTAAGGGATGGCTTATATTTAATAAAAACAACTTAACTGCATCCGCTGAAAGCTCATAACTGTATCTGGATATTGTGCATCATGGCTCACTGTCATGGCTCATTGGGAAACAGATATGTAGTAAGCCAATTACATGGCAGCAACTCAATGCATTTAGCCATGCAGACATGGCCAATGTGCTGATGTTCAAATCAAGCAAGAGACTGTGAACATGGCATGTTTGCTGGTGTTGGGCTTGTCTGAGTCAGCGAAGAACAGGTGACTGATGCTCCAGTTTGCTATGGCTCTCCAAAGCTGGGCAACAGAAGGTTGGAAAAAGAGTCAGTTGACCCAGTGCAAACATCATAAAAGCATGGATCCATCCTGGCTTGTATCAATGGTTCAGGCTGGTGGGGGATGTAATGGTGAGGGCATTTTCTTGGCAAAGTTATTGCCCCTTAAATGTTTAAATATTTCACCCTAACTGAGTGTCACGGCTCATCAAGTCCAACCCTTCATGACTAAAGTGTATCCATCTTCTGATTCCAGCAGGATGTTATCACTAAGCTCAAACTGGTTTCTTGAACATGGCAGTGAGTTCCCTGTAAATGGGCTCCACACTCATCAGATCTCAATCCAACAGAGCACTTTTCAGATGTGGTGAGAGATCAAATCTGCAGCAACTCAGTGATGCTATCATGTCAACATGAGCCAAAATCAACCTAGTATAAGCAAGGTGTACCTAATGAAGTGGCTGATGAGCGAATACACTTGACTATGTGAGCATGTTAACATCTGCATCATTCCACGTGTAGTAGTGTCTCTGTGTATTGTGATTTGTGATCATACAGTATGCATTATCCTATTGTGTAACTCAGGGTTTCTGACTCATTGAGACGACTTTAAAAAGGCTTCAAATTCTAAATAATTCCAAGTATTTATTCCCATCTTGTGCTTCAGTGAACAAAATCTGTGTGGTCAGACTTTAAACCAGCCATGTGAGGTAAAAAGTTTGACCTGGCAAACCCCCCTGCATGTGGTCATCAATCAAACTCTGGCTGGGGTCCTTTAAATCGCCACTGATCAACTGACATACACAGTTTGTAAGCAGCAGAAAATAACTTCAGTAATCTTTTCTTTACATTTCTCAAGCTGAGCGTGAGAAAATACAAACCACACAGCACTGACTATTTTAATACTGCTCCAATTGCTTTTCCACAATGTGGGCTTTGTGTAAACTCTGGTTTACAATCCAGAACAACTCTTCTTCTCTTTATGCTGAATTGTAATGCCAGCACTGATAATACTGTCCCGGTGCATTAAAAGGACACGGCAGAAGTCTGGAGACAAATGAAGAGCTGGGGGGTTTCTGCACGGAAGAATATATTTCCCTCGCATTGTAAAATGTCACTTTTTAAAAAGCAGTTTTAATAATTTACGTATTTCATTAGCAGACATTTGTGTTTGGTAAATAATATCAGATTACAAAGAAATGCACAGTATTTCTATTCATTTGGCTCCCTGTTAAGTCCAAAATTGAATTTAAAAGCCTTCTCTTAACATACAAGGTCTTGAATAATTAAGCCTTATCATATCTTAATGGCCTCATAGTATTTTATTATCCAAACAGAGCACTTCACTCTCAGAGGTAGAGTGTTTCAAAGTAAAATGGGAGGCAGAGACTTCATCTTTCAGGCCCCTCTTCTTTGAAAATAGCTCCCAGTTTGGATTGGGGAGACAGACACCCTCTCTTTTAGGATTAATGTTGAAACATTTCTTTTAGATAAAACTTATAGTTACGACTGGACTCTGAATTATCCCTCAGTTACTCTGCAATGGCTGCTGGGGGTGTTTCTTCTTTACTCTTGTTACTACTCTCATATGCTCACACAGCCCTCTGCACTTAAACATTAGTTGTTTGCTCACTTCCCTAGTGTGTTTTTTGTCCCGCCTCTTACCCATCCCCCACCCTGAGCCTGGTCTTTCCTCTTAAAAGGGAGTTTTTCTTTCCTACTATTGCAAAGTGCAAGTCCACTGTTGGGGCTTTTCTCTCTTTATCTTATGACATAAAGTGCCTTGACTTGACTGCTGTTGTGATTTGGTGCTATACAAATAGAACAGAATTGAATTTGTGACAAATACAGTAACAGGAGCATAGATTGACTAACGTAAGTGGATTTTCTAGTTTTCTCTTGTTCCTTGAACACAGTGGATGTTACAGACAGCAGGGAGCTTGGAAATGTCTAAATGATTGTCTTTGATCTTTCTGTTCAAAGACAATTTAGCTTCCAATTTAAAGAATTTGCTGAGATTTCCATTTCAGTACCACACATCTTTGAAGCACTTCTTTATTTTAGTTATTTATTTTTAACCTGTGTCAGAAGATAAATTGGAGACGGCACAAACTGCCAGTGGCCCACCAAAAAAATCCTGCAGTGAGGTCAGACGACAGAATCAATATAAGATGAACCAAAAACAAACTTTTCCTCTGTCGCAAGTGGTTAAAACTTTCTCCATGTCGCTCTGTGGCTTAAAATGTGTCTCAGCTTCACTTCCTGTTGTTCACATATTAAGATGATGTGGTTCAGAGATCATTTACATAAAGGTTTGGCATACTTAGCTGATGAGCAGAGCACCTTCAGGTTTTTGAGTACTACCTTCCATCTCATATAAACTTTTAAGGAGACCCTTGAGCTGAATGCAAGCAGGCTCACATGCACAATTTAAGGCAGATGTTAAACTTTTATATACCCTTAAGTGAGAAGGGGTCACAGCTTTTGTCACAAAAAATAATTCATAGACATGAATTCATAGAATTGTCTTATTTGCAGAGCAGGCAGGGTCCGTCTCCACCGGGCTGTTTAGACTGCAGCACCTCGATGAGTGCATGGACGAAAATGAAAATGTGTGCAGACTTTTAAGATTCCCGGTGGAGAAGTCATGCCAGCTTTGATGCTTCCACAGCGTTTCTCCTAATGCCCTAGTTTGTTGACATGTCTTGACAAAAATGTTGAAATGTGAATGAGCAGTCGCGTCCTTTTCGGGTCGAATAATAAAGCAGAAATCAGAAAGTCAGTCAATCAGTGGAGCGCTAAAGCGGCTGGAAACTCAGCCAGTTTTTCTTTTTTATTGTTGTTGTACAATTTGGACACAGCCATGAACACAAAGCCAGCGCCACAGGAAGCTGTGTGATTCTTGTTTGTCTCCCTGCTGTTGAGCGAGTGCGCGACTACTACCAGATTACAATCTCCGCATGGTTATCAGAGAAAATCAGTGTTATCAGACACTTGCCTCCAGTCAACTAAAAATAAATAAATAAACTGAAAAAAAAAGATTTGCTGCCTAATGTAGGGCACCTCAATTTGAATATTTCATGCAGTACACCCGAGCATCAAAACCAGTCCCATCTGAAGTTAACACGATTAGAGGCACTGCATTATTAACACAATCGGGCGGAAATGATTGTGCAGGGCGTGCATTAGTGGTCTCAAGAACAGTTTTCCATCAAATTTTATCTTCAGTGTAATTTCACGGCATAAGCTGTGCTCATTTCTGCCTCTAATTTAAGAAAGAGATGGCTGCTCTTATCACAAGTACACAGCGGAGCGCTCATCATTTCTTTTGAGTTGGGCTATCATGTGTTCCGTGCATTTGCCTGAAATCTTCACATCACCCTGTCAGCGTTCGCACACGTCTCCATCTTCCTACGCAATTACGGATAATTGTGGTATTGGAAAGGCAAGAGAGGAAAGCAACACTGCAATGTTCTAGTAATCCAATTCCACAACAGTTCTGCAGGGTGTAAAAAATCTAAAAGTATTAGTGCACTTTTTTTTTTCTTCCCAGCAACACAATGAGAAATTATTTCAGTATTTTGACATTTTAAATTTCTCAAAATTACACCTGGAAGGAATTCATTTCGTATGAACACATCCGGCAAACAAGATACCTTGGGCCTGGACTGGGAGGTAAGACGGAAATGCTGAAAGGACAAAACAGCTCTGATCACAAGCTTGCAGAAAGGAGACAACAAACAGGGCACGACAGCCCCTCAGCTGCAGCAGGACAGGAATGGCAATAATAAATTATGTGCCAGAAAGTAGGGGCTCCCTGCCAGGGTCAAAAGCATTAACCATGCTGTTTAGAGTCCATAAAATAGTCCAGTTGGGGAAACACGTTTATCTGGGGACAGTGTGGAGTCCCACTTGCTTGAATCTGTGACAAAGACATCAGACTTCTTTTGGAGACACGAGTAACAACAAAATGAAAGGCAGCTGGTGCAAAAACGTGCAGAGCTGTTAAAGGAAAATCACATGAAAATGTTTTGGTGGTTTCAAACTGGGTTTCAAACTCAGGTGCAGTGCAGAGTTTCCCAACCTGAGGCTGGAAAAGTGTAGGTGGAGAGGTGTTGGCAGCGGGAATGAAAAGGTTCACATGTTTAAGTTTGACTAACAAGAAGGGACACCTCCATTATCACTTCTTCTGAGAACCCAAATTTTGTAGATCATTGAACTGCTGCATCATAAAGTGATTTATGATCGGTCTTAAGTATCTGACCGGGACGTCTGTGTAGAACATTTGCTGTCATTTCTACAGAAACCTCACGTGTTCTTTCAAGAGACAATCCAGACATAATTCTCCATCCAGCTATTAGTGGCAACTATTTTTTTTTTTCCCCCACCCTGAGTTAGAAATCTTCACTTGCGTGCAACAAATTCACCAGTTTTATTCCTGCCTATACTCTGGAGGGATTTTCATGGAGAGGGTTCTTATATCATTCAGAGGTTGAATTATAGAACTTTTCATTTATGGAAACATTGTTGCACAAGAAAACGTTAAAAATGGATCACTAAGCCACACTGTTGGTCCTGGATGATGGGATTTTGTTTTGTTTTGTTTTACTACAGAGTCACAGTTTGGGAAAATCACATATATATCACACTTTAAAGATTCCCTAATGAACTAAATGTGTATTAATCCAAGAAATGTAGTATGTGTTCCTGACTCACAACTACAGAGACCAGCAAGGGTAACCTAAGAGTAAGGACTAAGAACTAAAACAAAAAATGGCTTTAGTAATTTAATCAAACTGACACTCGACGAGTCTGCTGAAGCTCTCTGGGAGGGATGTTTTGAAGCCCGGGGCACCGACATCAAAGACTCTGTCGCTTTTGGCACCGGGAATGGCCAAGGGGGGGGGGGCTCTCTAGCTCGGGCTCAGTGGGATTAAGAGAGGCCATATGTAGCTAGGGGCCAGACCAAGCGGAGGTGCGAAAAACTTCTCAGTGAAAAGAGTCAGCCCCTCCGAAACAGAGCTGCAGGGCTCCTCTCTGAGTACACCTGTTTAGAATCAGCAGATAACCACATGTCAAAAAATCTGAAATGAAATTATCTCTTTGAGCCTCCCAGCTGCTCCAGCAAAGCTGCAAGTTTATGATATGAGAGTGCAGATGTAATGGACAGTTGCCAGAGGTGGTTCCACATGATTGACCTTCACCCATTTAAAGGAGAGTGTGATACGTGAAAGAATATCACCCATCTGTGATGGGCAGTGCCTTGCAGGAGGCATTGTATGCAGCTTGAAGCCCATCATGGGGTTAGAAAGAGTACATGAAGGTAGAAATGGCTAACAAGCCACATGGGTCCCTCCACATACACGTTTCTTTTGGTTATTTTTTCTGCTGCGTATTGTTTGGTGTTATTTATAGTAATTTGAGTTCAGTGTTCATAGACGAGCCTTCAAAACAGAAGAAGTGGAACTTTTCTCAGAAAAAGAAAAACAGCTGCTGTTGTTCTCAAACTAAAATCATTTGCTGAAAGATGCCAGAACCTGCTCAGAGCTTTAAGGTCAACATGATAAACACATGGGTTAATCATCACAAGCAGCTCTTTTTATGTTACACACCAGTATGCTAATCTTTTCTGCTGTTGACATAACATATTTATCAGTGCCGCTTTAAGGTTGTCTTTTGTAGTTGAAGAGCTGATTTTAGCATGCATGTTAGGAAAGGATAAAAATTTCTTCCTTTGGGTTTTAAGAATACATCTCTAAATCCAAATGTATTTGATTTACAAGTCTGAGGTCAACACAGTGATGTTAGCCTACTGATTCTCCTCTGCTTTAACCATGATGCAGTGCTGCTGGGTGGCAAAGGAAGCAGTTTTTTGTGCAGCGTATAATACAGTAGACGTGCCATAGAAGAAAAAGCACCGACCCACTTAATAGCATTAGGGTCACATCAGCCTCAATCCAGCACAAGGCTTCCGCTGGACTGTCTCAGATTTGCATAAAAATGTATGCAAATCAAATTTATGACAGAAAAATCTCTTTTTTTAACAAAATAATTCCACTAGAGGTTTGAATGATAGCAGCGCAGGTCAATCCTGACTGTACAAAGTTGTAATCATATTTAAATACAACCCCAGGTGAAGAACAACATATGACACATTGCACCATGTCATTAATTATTTAACAAACACTTAGATCCAGCTTTAGCAGCCATAATAATTTTTCTTTATGCCTTTATCAGTTTTTCGCATCATTGTTGGGGAATTTTGGCTCACTCTTATCTTTACAAAGCTACTTCAGTTGGTTAAGATTTGCAGGAATTCATTTAATCACAGCTCTCTTAAAGTTCCATCAAAGTGTTTTAATCGGGTTGGACTTTGAGTTCATAGCTGGCTCAATGACAGGTCCTGTGGCTCCAAACAAGCCCAAATCATCACCCCTCCATCACCGTGCTTGACAGTTGATATGAAGTGTTTGTGCTGATATGCTGCGTTTGGTTTTCTCCACAATAGCCACTGTCCATCATGGTCAAATGTCTCCAATTTGGCCTTGTTTGTCCAAAAGGACACTGTTCTAAACGTCTTATGGTTTGTTCAGATGCAATTATTTTTTTTCAGAGAAAAGGCTTTGTTCTGGCAACCCTACAAAGCCGCTACTTGTTCAGTCTTTCGCTAATTGTATTCTCATGAATTTTAACATTTAACAGGCTAACTGAGGTCTGAGTTTGAGATGCAGCTCTCAGGCTTTTTTTTTTTGCAGTTTCTCTGAACATTGCACAGTTTGACCTTAGAGTGAATTTGCACTTCTGGGAAGACTGGCAGCGGCCTTAAATTGTTTCCACTTGTGAATAAAATCTTTCTCACTGCAGAATGATGGACTGATGGGAAGCAGCACATGCTTCTCTAAGTTCACTGCTGTATGGGCTCAAATTGTGGTCATAAATATTTTGTACTTGTAAATCAGGATTTGTATGTGTAAAAAGAATTTGTGTGTGCGTAAAAAATCCAAATTGCCATTAGGTGTGAATGTGCGAGTGAATGTGAGCGCGAATGGTTGTCTGTCCCTGTGTGTTGGCCCTGCCAGACTGGCGACCTGTCCAGGGTGTACCCCGCCTCTCGCCCTATGACAGCTGGGATAGGCTCCAGCGCCCCCCGCGACCCTGAAAAGGAGAAGCGGAAGCGAATGGATGGATGGATAGATGGATAGTAAAAAAGATTTGTATGTGTAAAAAGAATTTGTGTGTGCGTAAAAAACATTTGTGTGTGGTCTTAGCCAAAAAATACGTGGGAAACTCTGCACTCACGTTTCAAGTTACAAGTACGAATTTTGACGATGTTTTTCTTCCTTTCATCTGATTGGCCAATGTCATGTCAATCACAAATGTAACTATCCAATCAGAGAATAGATGGGTTTGGCTGTCGGAGGGGCGCTTTTTTGAACTGCAGGTCCTTGAAGGGTAATACAGTTTGAAGCTAGAGGATCTCTATGTGAATATCCGATAGATGCTAGGTCCCCTAACTTTCAGTAGCTGTTGAAAGGATAAAGTTGTGGTATATCAGTGGTTAGAAATACCATTATTACTTTAGGATTAGTTTAACACAAAGTCAGGGCTGACCCGGGACCATGGCTGTGAGTCATAGTACGCAGCATAAAGGTCCTTTCACATTGGATGCAGCATGTGCTGCTAATGCTAACTGCTAACTAAAAGCCAAAGATCCAGAATTTGTTGCACTGGCTGCTGAGCTCTGTGGGGCAGTGTTGCCAACTTAGCGACTTTGTCGCTATATTTAGCGACTTTTTTGCTAAGAAAAGTCGCTAAAAAAGACGTGAAAGCGCATATGGCTTTTACTCTCAACAAGCAGCGGGTGCTGTAACGCAGTCAGTTCTTCTTTTACTCTTATGCTGTTTTGTGGATCAGGTTTAAAACTACTTATAAACACACACACACAAAGTAACTCCACCAGAGTGCCTATTTCGGGTCACTTTTGCCGGTCCAAGCCCGGGTAAAGGAGCAGGGTTGGAATTGTGACATTACAAAAAACAATAATTGCTAAAAGAAATTTTATTTGTAGTTCTAAATAAATTCTAAATGCATTTAGGACGTTTTTTGCTCACTTTATGTCTCGTCCACGATGTTATTTCTCTCTCCAGCAGCGTAGGTTACAATTACATTAGCATGACCAATTATGCAAATTAAGTGATGACGTCATTTAGCGACTTCTAGCGACTTTTAGGACAGCCAATAGCGATTTTCCTTACTGAGGAGTTGGCAACACTGCTGTGGGGTTTTGCAGCAGCTCTACCTGTAATAGATGCACCTGCTCCACACACAAATCTTTTTTTACACACACACACAAATTCTTTTTACACATAGAAATCTTTTTTACATCCTGATTTACAAGTACAAAATATTTATGACCACAATTTGAGCCCATACCTGCTGCCGTCTTTCCTTCTTGACATTATGTTAAGATACACCCAAACACTCCAATCCAGGAAACTGCTAAAACGTCTCCTTTCTTAAAGGCGCTCACATTCGCTGATGATCAGTTAATAAGAGAAATTTAATCAGCAGCACCTGGCTCGTACTGACCTCCTTTACTTGGTTTCTCACACGACGCTTCTGAATTTTGGATGAATTTTTGTTAAATAAGTCATGGCATGGTGTGGTATGTCATGTGCTGTTGTTCATCTGAGGTTGTTTTTACATAATTTATGTTTGAATGTGCCCTGATACATTAAACCTTAGAAGTGGAGGAGTGTGTGC
Source organism: Neolamprologus brichardi (assembly GCF_056152115.1). NCBI lineage: Eukaryota > Metazoa > Chordata > Actinopteri > Cichliformes > Cichlidae > Neolamprologus > Neolamprologus brichardi. Next base: position 29,946,567 of record NC_142104.1, read on the forward strand.
TTTCTTTCTGTGGAAACGGGGTGAACTTGCTGTCAAAACATGCAAAGCCATCGTACGTAGTCATGCTTTCAATTTTATGGTTTAATGGTGACAGATTTCCAAAACTCTTAAATGTGTTTTAAACGAGTAATTATGCAGGCTTCGTGGAAACAGCTGGGGGTTAAAGCCTCCATTATTTAATACAAACTGAGATGAAGTGAGACAGATATCAGACATAAACAAATCATTAAAACTTCCATTCAGTTACTAAATACAATGAGCCATGGGGCTCTACACAGCCACCTTAAAGCGTTAGAGTCTTGGTTGTTTCAGGGTTTTGTTTTGCCCTGTTGTTTGAAGGGATTATCTGAGTTTTCAATGAAAAATGCATGGGGATGTTTTTTTTTTTTGTTTTGTTTTTTTCGCTTGAACCTCAGGGCTGATTATTTCTTTTAGTCCTGAATATTTCATGTTATAAATGTATTTTAACATAACACGTGAAAGCAAGTTTGCAAAGGCTTAAAATATTTAAGAGCAGACATAATAGTTCAGAATATATTTGTGTGTTTTAAACTTTTAGTGAGGGCTGACCGCTTTGTTAACATTCGGGTTGAAGATGGACACACCCCAAAACATTGGGTCAAAGCGCCACATTAACCATTTTAAAGCTTAATATCTTACAGCAATGTTGCCTGGAGTGCTTTTTTATAAACCTTGCATTAACATTAAGAATGAATGCTGTGATATACACGGTTATATAGGGGGCTGTCACTGTGTCCTGCTTTCTGGTATGTCCTTGGTAAGGCATCAGTGTAGTGCGTATACACACAAGTTACAACATGTGATTTACACAAAATAAAAAGCAGCAGTACTCAGAGTGATATGAGTTTCCATCACAGAAAATTGAATCCCCCCCATCAGTGAAAACAGGTACAAATATTGAGTTGATGTATTATTTTTAATGTCTGCACTCTAATTTGATATTTTTGTGACATGTACAGAGGTCTCCAGTGAACTCAGAGTACAGCGGGTGTGAAGATGGAGGCAGAAGCAGAGCAAAAATGCCTCTGGATGGTGACAGTGGGACAAAAATAGCTCAGGAGAATTGGCAGTGGACTTTCGCTGCCAGTCGGTGACCAGTTTCCTTCAAAATCTCAGTGGAGAGAATCATTTCTAAAAGGCTGGTGCGCACAGTCAGCCCAGCAGTATTTCCATCTGTAAGACCTTTGATACCTTCAACAGGAGACGCTACTTTATTCCAATCTGACATTGTTTACTGAAGATGAATGTGCACACAACATAAATTAATGAGATGCTTGAGAATACAATGCACAGCAGCATTCTGAATTTCAGCGGGTCTGAAAAAGAAACACAGATGAGACCCTGCGTGCTCAGTACACAAACAGATTTACTGTCCCAGAAACACTTTTTAAACCAATTTTTCTTTTTTTTCTTTTTTTGGGGGGGGGGGCAAGTTCTCTGCGGCTGTGGCGCTGACAGTAGCGAGTCAGCATTAACTGCAAATAAAACCCAAGGAGCTGTATTAATTTGATGAACGAGGCTGACTGCAGAGATCGTAGAGGGCACCTTCTGGAAGAATATTAAATAGTTGTACATATAAAAACGGGAAAAGACTAAACTCTGCAACCTAAATAAAAACAATTCCGCCTGAATAAAGAGGCTATAAAGTTGTACGTTAAGAGCCGTGCCAGCCGAGCAGTGACATTTTTAGATTCTTTACATAATTATGAGTATTTATACTGCACTGTAAAACCCTCCATTTCAGGTAAAAAGTACTAGCAATGTGCACAATTAAGCAGCACTATCTATTAATCTCTGATATCCTGGTATTTTAGTCCCAGTCTCGTGTTTTGTTTTAGTGTTGTTTGATGTGAAGCACTTTGTGATTCATCTTGAATCTGCTCTTTAAATACATTTATTTAAAAACTCAGTTGAAGATATTATTATTTTATCTCAACTGATTATTCCTTATCGCTTTTTAACAAAACAATGAAATTAAAGAAATTGCATTTTCCCATTTTAAAAGCTGGAATCAAAACTGTTTGCATCATCAGCCCAATGCAATTTAATTAAAGCTTAGTTATTAAAGCTCAGAGCAGCACTTTGGCTAAACTGTAGATAAACATGTCAAAATGATGCAGTTTAGTGCATGTAATGTTCAATATGGGTAGTTGAACTTATTAGTATAATTGTGTTTTATCAGTTCGCACCAACCACAAATAACAGACAACGGGAATGTCTACATCTTTGCAAGTAAATTGCTCATATTAAACCTATCAGCTGCAGAGACTTTAGATTTGTTAATCCAGATGAGCTCCATGAAAAGCAAGAAGTTTAAACTAGTATGCAGAAGTCTTCATGAGTAACTCTAATTATTGACTTTTACATTAATTACTGACATCGGTAACCTCGAGTGATGCAGTGCACCAGGGCTTGAGTTTGGACAACAATCAAGAACCGGAGATAAAGATGTGAAGAGTACTAAAGCAAAGTTTATTAGAATTAACAAAGAAAACATCACAAAGACAAAATATCTATAAATCTATCTTATTTTCTTTGTCATACAGCAAGTTTACTCCAGACTTGACGAATAAACTTGGGAACTGTAAAGCAGTCACATTTAAAAGGTGGGGTGTAGACAATCAGCTAACCTTAAACTGTCACAAACATCCCAGAGAACAGCTTCTGTGTGAGGAAAATCTCTGGATTTTTCCTGTTTATATTCCACACGCACTCGCACACACACAAACAAACGCACGCACTCAGACCAGTGTTTTCACTTTGGTCTTTCTGTTGTTCAGACAGGATGCTACGCACTTTGCCTGGAGACTCTCGTCTAAATGAAGAGTGCTACAGTCATCGTGTAGCACCTTCAGGGTCTCAACAGGTGACAAATTATTGAAGTCTGGCAGATGACCATGCGCACATTGTTTATTTATAATTATTTACATATCTGCAAAAAACCAAACCGTTCCCTTCGTCAGCGTCTTCACTACGCCTCGGGACCGTCCCCTCGCTCGGCGGGGCTCTCGATGCCGCTGGAAACTAGTGGATCCTTGTCAGCTCCTCTACTATCTTAATCACCTCGTCCACTGTGGCTTCACGCTTCATGCCGCTGCCGTCATCGATCTGAAATTGAATGACACCGAGCTATGAGGCTCCAATACTGAGACAAACCCCCCCAGTGCCACTTTCACATCAGATGAAAAATGAACACACACACACACACACACACAGGCTTTTTACTCAGCCTCACTCCTTCACCTGCATTTATTATTTCACTTGAGTGGACATGAAATGATCTTAAAAGCTTCTGAAAAAAATTACTCAACACTTAGTTTCTGCCAATTTTTTTATTTATCTATTATTATTTTATTTTTTTTATATGATTGCACTTAATCTGTGTCATTTTTTCATCACTTTCTGCTGCATGTAGAGGCTCTTGGGTTTCCCTGCTGTGAACCGAAACTTCTTTCTACTGGGATTTAAATGATGGGCTTTTAATGAAAGTGCAAGCAAACAACACAAAAGGACTGATTACATTTTTTCTTGGACTATATTTTTCTTTTGTCTGAATATGACTAAAATGGATAAGGCTGGATTCCAGAGCCTTCTTTGGACAGAGTAAATGTGATGGCATCACTTGAGCTTCATAAAGCTGAGATTTTTATGGGCTTTTTTTTTTTTAGCGTATTAAGATGCTAGCCTGCTGAAAAACAAAACAAGAAACTGTTAGTTGCAGGCTTAATTTTTTATATCAAATATGCAATTAGTTTTTAGTGCACCTATTTTTAGTTGCACAGAGACACCAGTGAGCAGCTAACATATTTTATTTTTATAGCAGTGATCCAACTTTAGCAGAACCCTGGCTTTAAACAGGCGTCTCCTGGCAAACAAACCATCCAAATACTTTGGACTGTCTTTATTGGCTGCTCTCGGGAGGCAAACAGGGAACAGCCTTTGTTTATCAGCTAAAAGTGTAATTTTTTTTTTAAATGCAGTAAGGCTAAGAAGACACACAAAGCAGTATATTGTTATTTGTTTACCTGCCAAAATTTATTTTTCCACCTGTTCTGCTATGAATGTTATTTCCAGTTCCCAGTCAGCTAATAAAAACTGTCCAAAGAGTCATTCAAATTTCAGCGTCGCTTTAAGCCAAAAAACACAAATACAAACTGCATCCTTCTTCACCAGCTGCTCCGGTTGGACCTGTTGGCTTCTGTGAACCTCAGTTATTTCACCAGCTTTCATATTTCTTTGTTCACTTTAAATTTAATAATAACAATATGCAACTATACTAGAGGGAACAACACTGAATTTACTTCAGTGATATAGATGCCATCTCTGCACTCGAGCTGAGTACACATGTCATAGAGAAGAGAACTGACTCACAAACCTAACACAAAGTATTTCTTTACACCAAAATGGCACCGCCTGCAAGATTTCCAAAGCAATTCAAGTTCCTGCTTTAAAAGTTATGATACAGCCGCACACCCGGGAACAAAGTGTAAAATTTCCCGAAGGAGCCTCAGACTTTCAAAACAACTGTGGAGAAAGAGCCTCCATATTACTGGCAGGTACGTGCTGGAGAAAGTGATGGAGGCAGGAACAGACAGGCTGTAAGCTAAACACTAAACAAGCACAGGCCTCTTGCCTCGCTGCTCTTGTGAACATAATACAACTTAAATATGAAAAGAGACGTGAAGACAGAGGTTTGGGAGACGGTTTAAGATTGGACTAGAGCTGCTATAAGACTGACGAGGCCAATCTGACAAGCTGCAAGCGCTGGCAATGTTTGTCGTGAGGAACTGATGCTCTCTTGGTAATCACTGAATGTTCCAGGAAGACGGGGATCCTGAGCATACTGACTATCTCAGTTAGCAGACTTGAATCCAAGTGAAAAGATTTGGTGGGATAAAAACAATGAGCTTTTACAAATGAGGCAGATGGAAAACAAAGGCAATCTGACTAAAGTCATAAGGTTCAGAAAGTTTAATGTCTTTCTTAAATATTCTGGCTAATCATTTGCAGAGACTAGGGATGCACCAATAACGGTATCGGGTATTGGCCTCGATACCACATTTTCTAAAGTACTCGTACTCGTTAAAAGTCCCCCGATCCCGAGGACCGATACCACGGTCTGAGACCTGTCTATGTTTGAGCCCCATGTAAGGGGTTAATCACAGGCGCCGAGTGCCCGCCCCGAGTGCCCGCCCCCAGGCCCCGGCTGCAGCTCAGAGCGGGGAAGAAGGTGAGGCGAGACATATCAGCCGTGTGGAACTATTTCAAATCGAACGAAGACGCGAAAACAAAGGCGGACTGCAAATTGTGCTCAGCGAAATTGTCCAGAGGAGGCTCAAAAGGTAGCGCATTTAACACAAGTAATTTAATCAAGCACCAAATCCCAACACAACAACGAGTACAAAGAGTTTACCCACGCTTATTAGCACAGAGGAGCATAGCTGATGCTATAGCAGTGGGACGGAAAATAGTTGGGCCTTAGCCTACTCCCGCCTCGAGGACATTCAGGGACAGCTCAACCAGCCAATAAAGAGACTGCAGCAGGACGTACAGACGCGCTGGAACAGCACGTATTACATGCTCCAGTCCCTCATTGAGCAAAAGCGAGTGCTGGGCGTGTATGTGTCCGAACTCCCTGACTATCTCACCGCTCACCAATGGGCTCTTATGGAGACGACTGTTGCCATCCTCGCCCCCTTTGAGGAACTAACTAAAAAAGTGAGCAGCTACGACGCACTAGCCTCTGATGTCATCCCAGCTGTGACTGTGCTAGTGAGACTTCTAAACAGAGAAACAGACGAACAAATTTAAAATTAAATTGTTTTTTTATAATTATTTATTCTGTAATATGTTGCATACAACATGCTTTTCATTTTAAATAAATGTTCTTAATTCCAAACCAGTCCCTTGTTTGTTTGTTTTTTGTTAAATTATAGGACTAAAGCTGTTACCTGCAAATTTAAATCATGTTTTTATTAAGTACTCGGTATCGGTGAGTACTGAAATGCAAGTACAAAAAAGTGGTATCCCTAGCAGAGACCTGCCCACACTTTATGTGTAATCAGTGATGACAGTACCGAGGGATGTACAACTTTTTCTTGTACTCAACTAGAGGTCATAAAGGGAAAAGTCATCAACAAACTGTTGGCTTGGGATGAATAACGACTTCTATTTTGTTTTCCAACACGTTATCACTAAACTAAAAACACCAAGCGGACTCTAAAAAGACCTCTGTTGGTATGTTTTTGTAACAATGTTTACTCATCACTTGAAAACCATCCTGGTTAAATGTAGATCCGAACGGACATGAGCTCCTACCTGCAGAGTGCTGACAACCTCCTGCATCTTTGCCCGGCCGAGATCCAGGAAGCTTTCAATGAGGTCCCCGTCAATGAATCCCGTGGCCTGCTCCGTCTTTCGCTCCGTGTGGAAGGACCTCCAGGTGCAGCGCAGTCAAGGAAAAATCAATACAAGGCAGCTGCTTCGCCTGAGGACAGCACCTTCGGTACAATAACGCACATTTTACCTCAGGCCGAGTCAACAGATATTCACTATAGTGAGAAAGCAGTCTAATAAAAGCAGCACTGCTCAGAAGACCAGAGTGAAAAGGTTGGTTGAGTCACCATGTTACTGCTGAATCCATAACAACTGTGCAATGCTTAATAATACTTTGGGGTATGTATTATCTAGACTAGCATGCCTGGACAAATCGATGAAATCGAAAAAACAGAAAAATGCCCTTCACAATTTCCTAAAAGCAGAGGTGATTTTCTTAAGCTTAGTTTTGTCTGACCAGCGCTCTAAAACCTAAAAACAAGCCGTCGCAGTACGTCAGTAGAAGATCAATGCAACCAGTAAAACTTCACATTAGAGAAATCAGAAGTGGCTCAAGTTTTGCTTAAAAATGATTAAACATAAGTCACAAATGACTTCTTTTGCCAACTGCTAAATTGCTTTAGTTTAAGCTGTAATTGTAATCAAATGATGAAACCAAAAGCCTGTGGAGCCGAATACAAATTTTTGCACACTTGAAATATCTATCAATCAAATCAAAGCTAATTAAAAGAAAACAGTATTACTCCTCTCACTTCTCAAACCACAGCTGCCAGTGCAGTTCACCTCCATCTCTCTGACAGATGGCAAGCGTACTATAAAAGTAAAAAGGATATAAGCTGTGCTCAATTTTTCCCACGCTCTTGATGACTTTGTTGAGGCGGTTCTGCAGGTCCAACAGGAGGCTGTACCAGCCCTCGGACAGGGATGTCACCAGACCTAAACACACACGTTAGTCAAAAACACAATGGAGGCGTTACAGATTTTCACCTCGGCCGTCTTCTGCAGCAGATGGGAAATACTTCTGGGTTCACATCAGCGAGAAGAATTTTAAGGACTAGATTCATAATAAACTCATAACAGCTGTATAATTAATAAATCAAAAGATCATTAGTGTGACTGCAATCTCCCTAATACAAATTTCATGCTTGTATACTGGGACTATGTTGGGTGTAAAGAAGCATGATTTCAATAGTTCAATAATTTAAAAGATTTCCAAACGGTCTCATTTTGAGACCGACTGTGCTGGAAATATTGTAGTCGCACGGTTTTGGGGGAGTGGTGCGCTCTTCTCTGTGCTACAAATTAAAGTTCTGGCACACAGAGTGGGCTACTCTAACGCTCTGGGGAAGTAATGTGCACTCACATTGACTGCCACAAAAAACAAAACAAAACAAAAGCAACTTGTGAACAAAGAGTTGCACTGATGTGCAATGCAGAACTTATTTCTGTGTCTGTAAAGTCATGAAAGTGCTTTGGGACATGAGCCTGCAGGATAGCAGGGCAACAACTAACTACTATAATCATCTATTAATCTGATTAGCTTTGACTGAGAAATGTCAGAAATAAAAATGTAAAACAAAACTTGGAGCAACAACTTGATATTAGGCACTTAACTCTTATGTTTAATAAAAAATGCTAAAGTGAAATGCTGTATGGCAATGTGATGGAAGCCTGTGCTGTATGTGTCAATAAACAGTAAATTCTATTTAATATGCTTTGTGTTGCTGTGACTGATGTGGAGCAACAGAGAGACTATTAAAGTGTTCCAAATAAAAGCTGCAGAAAAGAAATGCGGGATTATTTTTGTTCATCAGAGGGTTAATGAAAGGTCTTTGATCATCAGTCTACCCTCTCCTTCTCCCTTTTCCACTGGAGGATTAGTCCCAGCAACTCAGTGCACCCAAATACCACATTCTGCATCAACAGTTCTGGATGAAAAAACAAATGAATATGCATTTTCTCCTGCTGATCTTCTAGGAACTTGTATGTAAATTTGACTCATGGCTCATCATTTGCATGTTGTCTTGTTTTGTTTAACAAACAGTTAGAAATTTTTAGATAGAATACATATATGAAGTTGGGGAAAAAATTAAATCGAGTGGAATAAATAGATAAAAACTACAATTTATTCATTTCGGCCTCATTCTAGAACAAAACATATTTTGGAGGTTTAGCTAAAAGTTAATCGAAACAACTAAATAAAACAAACATTTTAAACTTCATCACACTGATTAAGCTCCGCAACTCCTTAGAAAATACTAACATCCAGTATTCTCTATTTTACTAATAACACAAGTAAAAGATTTAGAATTTACATTTAGAAAGACTGTTCCTAAAGCTCTGCCTTTCCCAAATAATGGACTCTCCCGCGCTACTTCAATCGATCACAATAATCTTCCCATCTAAGATTACCTACTATCCATTTTCAACAAGTTTATTGCAAGTTTATCCGCTTGTTTGTTGCTATCTGGCTGGAATAATCTTGTGGCCTTGCAGCTTCTTTCCAGTAATGTCTAATAAATCAAAACATCTCAGAGCAATAACCCTGGCAGAGGTATTTATCTTCATTAGACACTGAAGCTCATTTTAGTTTACCAGCTCCTGTGGAAACCTTTAACTGGAGCGTACAATGGAAATTCTCGTATCCTGTTAAACTTTCTGACACTTTTTCAGGAGTCACAGAGAGAGTGCTGAGGGGAAATTATGTGTTGGTGCTCTGGGAGACCAAGGGGTGAAATACTGCTGTGTCTGAATGTTGTGTGCTCCACGTTTTTCATCACTGCCTTCATTACTGCCAGGATGAAAGTTACTAGTTTTAATCTGAGTAATGAGGTGTAAACTGTGATTTCTTTTCCTTTCCTATTCCTTTCTCAAACGGAAACATTAGTTTTAAAGAAATGGCTTTGGAGACGTTTGTGCACTGTCTAATTAGCCTGAGGAATATGAAAACACTGACAGTGACTGTAGCACTGCAGAGCAGTCATTTGCTAAAGGACTGTCATTGTGAGATTTTTCACCGGATTTATTTATTTATTTTTTTAAATTTCCTAACAAAATCTGTTAGAAAACTGTTCACAGAGATACCTGTGGTTTATCCACTGACTCCATTGCTTTATCCTGAGCAATGGAGGCAGCGTTTCGAAGCTTTTGATTAACAAAAAATATGCAGCTCTGTAAAATATAAAAACCACCTGGCTGTAATAATCTGCTATTGTCTTAAACATCACATTTCAAAACACTAGAAAGAGGTAAGAAAGAGAAACCAGGTTTTTTAAATTAAAAATCTAAATACTTGTATAATTCTTCTCATTATTCATCTACATATGCTGATCAGTGAAAACACAGAAAACGCAGAGGTGAAAAGATCAACATTGAGAATCTCACTAGAACTGGTTAAAAACAAAAAGAGAGAAAAAAAATGCTGCCTCTTAGACCGTGTCCTTTCCTGGCGTATTTCATGATGCACGTCTTACTGCTTGAAAAGAAAAGAGCCCGGGTGCTATAAACTGGCCTGTCCAGACCAGTCACCTGAGCCAGTAAGAGAGAAGATTTCTCTCTTAAACCTACAGCAACTCCTCAGTTCATCAATAAAGAGCGTAGCAAGAAGAAGAAGAGGGAGATTCAATAAAGTGCTCAACATCTAACCTTTGACAGCATTAAATTTAAAATGAACTGTATTTCCAAAAACAGTTTCATTTTATTATCTTTTAAAATTAAACGCAGGGTTAAAATTAGCTTGTTCTATTTACATCTTACACCACAGAATAACTCCTGCTATCAATCTTCTATTGAATAACGATGGAAACTCTCAGCAGTGGCTACTACAAACAAATCCATGTTAATCTATAAAACTGGACATTACTAATGAGTGGAAAAATATTCACATTTTCCCATTTAGGTGAAGTAATGCTAAAAGAGAAATTTCAGAAGTTAAAAATCAGATTTAGCCAACAGTTAGATGACTGGAGCCCCTAACTTCTCAGTGCATCTTTGCACAAAGGCTGAAAAACAAGGAGGGCGGGGATAAATCTTGCCTGGCTCTGAAAACTATTTACCTCCCGTCACTTCCACTAATTAACAAATTATCTCTCATTTGTCTGACCAGGACAAAAGCCAAGGTGAAAGTAAAGTTTGAGTGCTATGTGCTGAAAAGTTACTTGGTTGGGAGCCTCCACTCAGTTCAAGGAAACCAGTGGACAGTAGGAAGTTCCTACTGCCAGCCAAGAAACAGTGCACCGTTTGTCTTTGTGTAGGCTGAGAGGCAGTGGGAACTAAATATTGTTACCTTTGTCACTTGGCATGTAGTTTCCACCTCTTCTCAGTCTTGGGAAGCTAAGCTAACTAATACTGGCTGTAGGCTTACAGCAATTTGTCATTTGTCATCTGTGCACTTACCAATCATGCCATTAACCGTGCCAAAGAGCACTGAGCCCTGGGTGGGTGTGGAGCTCTCGCCAAGGTTCTGCAGCACCAGCGAACCATGGCAGAAGACATTTACAAACTCCCCAAGGTGAAACAGCCCCACTTCTTGCAGGTGCTGACGCTCCTCGTCTGTGGTGGCCGCACTGACCAGAGAAAGGACGGTGGGAGAGAAATGCAAAAGGCGGAGAGTGAGGGATTATAAACAATAAAGAATAAAACATGTGAGAAAAAGAGTTGATGTATGAGCAAACAGGAGAGAAAAAATAAAGTGCAAAAACAAAGAGAAAATTATGTCAAGGGAAAAATGGAGAAAAAAAAAGAAATTATTGGGGGACAGACTTGATCGATTAAACAAAACAAAAAACAAGGGGGGCAGAGATATTAGAAGCGTTAGAAAAGGTCAGAGAATGATAGAGAAGTAATGGATAAAAGGGTGAGAAACGGGGGAGAGCAACAGGAAGAGAGATGTGACACAAAAATAAAGGTCAAAAGCATTGAGAGGTCCAGCTTGATGTAGAAGGCGGATAATAAGCTGGGGCATAAATGTAGCACACTCACTTCCAGACCACATCTTTCTTACTTTTCCTTAAAGTCAACACCTGTTTTATAGCAGAATTACTAAAGAGAGAAAGGCAGCAGAGTGGCTAAAAGCTCACCGCTGAGATAACTTCCAAAACAAATGCAAGGACAATTGCTGCTGCATCACATTCACTCCAGTTATGGTGCTCTACAAGGCACCGTGCAATTCACGGTAAAAAACACCCTCGTAATAAGATGATACTGCTTTCAGTGAATAAATGTTGGAGTTGACACAAACTTTTTGATGGTTGACTTCAATGGAAAATGTAATGGGGCCGTAATGCTTACAGGAATCATTCACGTTAATGTGCAAAACTACTCACGGCACCGTTTATACTGCTCCTCCTCACCTGTCCTTTTGGCAGACAAACAGATTGAAGGCGTTCTCCGCCCCCAGGAAGTTGTCGTCATCCAGAATTTCCACTGCACTCATCCAGTTAGGATTGAAGTCACGGGCAATCTAAAGCAAATAATCAAAAAAAACCCCAAACAAACATAAGATAGAGAAAACAGTAAACACCAGAGAGGTCCTGGGCAAAACAAAGGTGGTACTTGTCTCCAAGCAGATACTGCATTATCTATGAGCTAAGAAGTGCTGACTCCAAACATTTATGTTTCAAGCCCTGAGCAACATGAAATGTCCTTGAATACAAAGCCATGAAAAATGCTTTTCAAATCTGTTCTATTCATGCTGATTATGCGCATAGAGCTCACTATAAGGATCCTGAACTGGGTTTGTGATGGACACTATATATAACTCAATGTATTTGCACTGTGAGCTGACTGGCTTATTTTAAATGAAGGATGCTAGATCATGTACAACTCCAGCAATAAGCCAAACATGCCCTAAACAATGTCCCGCTTTATCATCTATTTTACTGTTAATAGGAGTCTAATTGGCAAAGCAGATCCCCGTGCTGTATTAAAGATGACTGAAAATTAGTGTTTGAGATGATAAACACATTAAGATGACCCCTATTGATCATTACAAAGAATACAGGTTCACACGACTACAGATGAATATAAGGCCAATATTTACTTTTAATCTTGTTTATCTTCTAAGGTAAATATCTAGCTGTTTATCTGTTGAATATGTCATTACATTCAAAAGCTAAAGCTAGTTGCAAACTATCTCTGCTTTCTGTTTGGTGTTGAGCAGTAGGGGTTACACTGTAATATCTATCTTGAAATATTTCAAGATAGGTGTGATAATGATATTTCTGGCAATGTAGAAAAAAAAATACTGAAGCAGCACTTATACATTTTCCAGCCTCTTCTAATGAGCTACTGTCCCTGATGACACACTTTTTAATTTGAAGTGTGAATCTAATGAAACAAGGTGCTAGCAGCAGGAACAATATAGTGCAACAGTAGTGACACAACATAAATCAGGTGCAGCACAAAAGTAGTTTGAGTAGCTAGTTTTCCCAGGAAATCTTTGAAAATAAAGTAAATGCTTAACACTAAGTAATTTAACATGGTAGCAGATAGGGCTGTTCGATATGACGATATAAAAACGTCTATCGTTTCATTTTACGCTATCGTTTGTTTGGTGGTGTCGCAAAATAAACTATTTATAATATTTATAATGGGGGTGGGGGGGGAAATCAATACTGTGTAGTATCGTGATATTTTGTTTGCTAATAACGTATCGATACAGGGACAGCAGAAATCGATATTTTGTTACAAAAAAGGTTTTTGTGCTCTGACTTCAGAGCATGTTGATCAGCTCCTTTTTCTGAGCAAGAATCCTGACATTCCTTCACTGTCCAAATGTGTTTAACTTTTTTTTGGCAGCAATAAACATGACAGTTTACCTATTTTAATTTAAGACATGTTTTATTTTAATTAGGTTTAAAACTTTTTTATTTAATGTAAAATTATATTTTGTTTTAATTTACTTTCAAATTCTTCAGTTGCTGAATGGGCTGCATAGTTTTCATAAGTTGCATAGTTTAGAATAGCTATAATTGTACCAGATGGTTGCATTCAGTTAAGTTGGACTAGACTGTAATACAAACCGTTCAGTTTGTCAACAATAAAACTGAAATGAGAGAAAGACTGAGTGTGAGACTTTGATATTAGATATGAATATTGAGAAAGTTTACCTTTATCACAAATATGAATATCACAAAATATTTAAAAAAAATTGCAATAATATCGTATCGTGCGTTAAGTATTGTGATAATATCGTATCGTGGGATGTATGGTGATTCCCACCTCTAATTTATAATAATATTTTTTCATCATTCTGATGGTCACTGTAGTGGCTATATTAATTTCTCTCTTAAGTTCTCTTATATGTAATACAACCACACTACTGACGGAAGAGCGCCTGTTTTTATGCGTTGTTGTTAGCAACAGCGGCGGTAACACCTTCGCGTGTCCGCTTGTTTATGTTCCACATAAACCTTTCACAATAAAGCTCAAGATCCTGTTGAGACTTTTCAAAATAAATGGAATCACGTGAAAAAGTATGCAGATTATTTACAGATGAGAAGCAAAAAAAGAGCCGTCAGGTGCTAAAAAATAAACCTTAGACTCAAACGTTAGAACAGGCAACCCGCAGCATGCTGTGTAATAAATACAAAGAAAACGGCGGCCGTTACAACTTATGTCTAAAAATGTATAGTTTCATGCATCGGTTAAAACACTCGACTCCGGGTAAAGGACGCGCAGCTGGAAACACTTCCCGCAAGTCGAGCTGCCCGAGATTCACAGAATTTACAGAAAATGTTAAATTTTTGTGATTTATATCGTTATCAGGACGATAGAATTCTTATATCTTATATATATGAGATTTTGGTCATATCGCACAGCCTTAGTAGCAGATGGTGTTGGGCAGTTCCTGATAAGTTACAATGTTAAATTGCTTAACTTATCAGGAGCGGCCCAACACCATCACATAAAAACCTCCCACATCACCAACTGCGAGCATCTCCTTCTTTGTAGCCAGCTTTGACCTAAAGTGTTGAAACACATTTGTTGTTTCCTCGTTTTGCATGAATGGTTTTCTTGCATGTTGTTGCGCTGGGTTGTATAAGTAGCTCCTGTTTTACGTACTAAATCGTCATTGTAGGCTGTTGCTCTCACACACGCCTTGGCTTGTCTCGTTAGTCCATGCACTAGAGTATAAATGCATGCCACTGCTATAGCAATAATATCACAATACGACATTTTAATATCACATATCAAATTGATTGCGTTATTGTGAATGATGTTAGAGTCCTGATGGCCAGATAGAGAAATATACAGCACTGTACATTAAAACAAACAGCCTGTTGCACCGAACCAAAGCTGCTGGCAGAGAAAATTAAAGATTTTCTAACTCCCAACAGCAAACTACAGAGTTGAGTGCTTTTTTTTTTTTTTTTTAGGTGCAACACTATCTATTGTTAATGCAAAATATTGATTATACTTGCTTTGGTATGTAAGTAGATAATATTTTCCATCTAAAATTTTGAGGCACTTGAAGGTATATTTTGTTTCTAAATAAATTCAAGCCCTTTTGGTCTCCAGGACTTATTACACTGAGCACAACAACACAACACACACACAATAGGATGCGTGACTCATCATCAAATCTCTGTATCTTTCTTCCACAAATCAATTTGAACACTTTGCTCATCAGAAGGCTGGGAGGTATGAGGCTATGCGTGGTAGACATTAAAAAACAACAACAACAACAACAACATTTATACCCTGAAGTGAAGAGTTACAACATGCAAATGTGGGTAAACAGACACTAAACCAAAGTCTTTAAAAATAAAATCAAATTCTTTCAAAACCAGCAGCCTTGAATGAAACTTAAGGTTAATTTGTGTTTTCACAGCTGTTTTCAGTACAGACAAACCAACTTGTTTGATATATTAAACCTTCTCTTCTTACCTCTTCAAAGTTGCCCTCCATGGATTTGTATGCCAGCAGCAGGACGGACCTCATCAAGTCTCCCACCAGAATGAAATCTCCTTTGGTCTTCAGGTAAAGGGCCATGATATTGTTGTAGTGGTTACACTCGGTCCTCAGCTCCTTCTCGGCCGTCCACTCGTACAGACGGACCTTAAACAAACAAAAAGAGTGTATAATTGTTGGTTGTCAAGCTGCCAAAGATAAAAGCAGCAGTGATTAGCTTTAGCCATGTTTGATGAAGTGTATGACATTTTACTTCCACAATGCTATCACTCCAGATTGTGTGTGTGAGCATGAAGGCGAGGTGCTGATTGAGTACGTGAATTATAAGCTGCAACATTAATGAACATTAAACGGCTAATTACACTCGCAGTTTCATGCTGTCTGCACTAGCTAACAACTTTTTTTTAAATTAATGTGAGTCAAGCAATTGACAAAACAAAAAAATCAAGGGAGATTTCTGTGACCTAATTTCTACTCATGATGGTAAACTCAATAGAACAAAGACTAGCCGGTTTTATTTGGAATGATTATTATTATCATTATAGTCATCATCTATTGTTATTATTATTTCAAAAAATGTAACTACATGTAAAAAGTTTACATTACAACGACAACAAAGAAAACCAACAAAAACAAAACAACTTCATCCTTTATTCATTTAATGACGTTTTTTTTGTTTTACTTTTGGATCTATTTTTTTCTTTGGTTTTTATAGTTGAGTATAATTTAAAAACGTAATAAACATTTTAAAACTTTATTTACTCAGCTGTACTAGAGTTACTAAGAGGGAGAAAACAAACAAACAAACAAAAGAAAAAAGACGAAAAAAAGAGAACCAAAAAAAGATGGTTGCCCAGTGATTACATCAAATTTTTGTTGTTGTTGGAGACATTTTCAAGTAGCTGCAATCACCATGCAATATCCTCAACCTCTGGGTCACCAATTTTGATTACAAGATGATTGCACAGGTCGCTAGTCTCTAAACAATCACGGTCTCACGTCGATCTATTTTGTATTTGTATTCCTACGTTGCAATCAATCTGAATCAGTAATGACTCTTGACTGTTTGTCTTTGCAGTAGGGGACTCCACTCAGCTTGTAGTCCAATATAAGAACAAGATTTCTACTTCAGTCAGGAATTTCTTAAATTTCCAGAAAAAATTTAAATTATTTGTTTGTCCATATCAAGTTTGAGCAGAAATAAAGAGTGTAGTGCTAAAAAGACACTAAGGTGCAGAAAGAAAGATCCAAGTGTAAAAATCTGTAGTTTAAAAACAAAACAAACAAACAAAAAAGATAAGAAAAAATAAGAAAAACTGTCCAGTAAAAAATCCCAACCATTGTGCATAATGCTCTACTGAGGTTGTCACCATAAAGAAAAATTAATACTGCTTCCAGGATTGATTACCCTTTAATCACTGTTTATCTTTGGGAGCTAGAAGGTAAGTTTGATGTGGAAAGTTAGCTGCAGTGAGTGATGAGTTTCAATCTGAAACCCATCACTAAATCTTTGGATAAACATGACTTTCTAGCTTTTAATCCTTTTAATCTATCTATATCTTAGTGTGAATGAGTGTGGTATTACAAAAGAGTGGGGGGTGAGGCTGTTTCTTTCACACTGTATGTCAAGCAATCCTCATATTCATCCATGTGGGATCAAATGATTTAGATATTGAAGAAAAACTGCTAAGGAGGTAGTTTTTGTCACTTCCTGTCACAATCAAAGAAAGTCAAAGGTGGACTAAATGAAGCACACTGAGCAGTCTGACTGAAAAAGTATTTGTTTTGTATATTTGTCACACTTAAATTTTTCAAATCATCAAACAAATTAAATATAAGAAAACGATAATAAAAACAAAATGCTTTTTTAAGGGCCAAAAAATTCCCACCTACATGGCCCTGTGCAAAAACAGTTAACCCCCCTGTTTTAACATAAATCAACTCCAGCCACACCCAGGCCTGATTACTGCCACACCAGTTCTCAATCAAGAAATCACTTAAATTAGGACCTGCCTGACACAGTGGAGTAAAACAAAATTCTCAAAAGTGTGACAAATATTAAAAAGGAACTCAGGAAGGGGGCGAACACTTTTTGACACCACTGTATAACCTCTGCAAATTTAAAACGATAGGGCGATCGTGGGCTCAAGAGTTGGGAGTTCGCCTTGTAATCGGAAGGTTGCCGGTTCGAGCCCCGGCTCGGACAGTCTCGGTCGTTGTGTCCTTGGGCAAGACACTTCACCTACCGCCTACTGGTGTTGGCCAGAAGGGCCGATGGCGCGATATGGCAGCCTCGCTTCTGTCAGTCTGCCCCAGGGCAGCTGTGGCTACAACTGTAGCTTGCCTCCACCAGTGTGTGAATGTGAGAGTGAATGGGTGGATGACTGGACATGTAAAGCGCTTTGGGGTCCCTAGAGGGGACTAGTAAAAGCGCTATACAAATACAGGCCATTTACCATTAAAACGTTCACCACTAGGGGACAGCATTATATTCCTGGTTGTGTTGTGCTGGTTTTGTTTTAATTGTTTATTTTTAGGTCTATTCTCATTTCCTCATTCCAACGTCGGACATGAGAATGTGTTATTTTGTTCGCCTACATAAATGTTATATTAATTCAATGCTCCATCTTGTGCTACAAATTGATATTATATGAAAGTACAGCCTGGTCCCAGGTCACCTTCAGTTGATGTCTCTCCAGCACAATACAAAGAAGTTTTACAAAAGTATGCTTAACCCTTTAAAGCCGGTCGGAGCTGCACGCTCCATTTTGCGTAACTATTTTCAAATCCAGGTAGCACTGCAACCACATAAGCTAGCACAATAATTTTTTTTGCATATGAAACTGGAGGAATTGTACTTACATCTTATGCCATCAGCTTGTCCTAGGTCACAGTTTCCTTCCACATATAGCTTTGCAAAAATTGCATAAAAAGCGCTTGCAGCAACAAAAACATAATATTCCAGAAACACGCTTTGCCGGTCCGATCAGCTGTTCATAAGACTTACTACGTCCATCAGTGCGAACTTTCGCATTTCCGCCATGACCTACCCGAAACCGGAAGTGACGTCATTTTGTGGAAATGTAGTTTTTTACCATCGGGGCCTTATGAGCCTATACTGGTGTTTTTAAAAGTTATGTTTGACTTTATGACTTTCTGTGTCGTTTCTGGGATGCTTAGGAATCAAATTGCACTGCTGGAAATAGTTTATTTTGATGCATATGCTGTTTTTTTGCAAATTTGCATTATAATATTTATTTTCGTTTTTCATGCAGTATATAAAAATTGGTGTATTTCAAAAATAAAAATATGAAGACACTCATGTGGTGGGAAACTATTTTGTGCAACTTTTTTGTATTTACAGTTTTGAGGGATAAGCCTCTTAAATTTCTCCAATTAGAAATATATGTTAAAAAACAAAAACGATTTTCAATTTTTTGGTAGTTTATTGCAACTTTTTGCAATTTATGTAATTACTATGCACTTAATGCATACATATTATTAAAATTTGGGCTATAATGGTTGTATTGATGTATATCAACCTGAAATGCTCCCAAAAATGGCACTACAACATGTAAAAATATAAAGTAAGCTCTGGCGGACTTGGTTCTATGGTAGGTCTTAAAGGGTTAAGGAATAAACAGTTTAGAGTGTAAATGTTATATATATGTTATATATGTTATATAAGGGCCGAAAGTAAAGATTTAATTGTGCAAGCAAGTTTTTTCAGTAAAAGAAAAAAATAGAATCTGACAAATTAAAACAATTTAACCTTCAAGCTGCACTTTTCTTCAGGTCTTCAAGCATGACTATAAGAAAAAGTCAAGATTTTTCAAAGACCAGCTAAAAATACTAATGACCACTTACTGTGCTATTTATGCTGGCCAGCAATTTGCCATTGAACTCTACCATAGAGTAGACAGCTCCCTTCACCTCCTTTTCAGCAACGGTTTGGAGCTTACCTGAAGGAAAAAGCACAGTGTCTCCCAGTCAGTCTTGTGTTAACTTTCAAAGCATTAGACATGAAAGGTTGAGTTAAACTAGCTCCTACAAAAAAAAGTGACTACTGCTCAATTACTGAGAGATGTGGGAAAAAGTGAAGAAAGGAAGACAGATGCGTTCAGAATGAGGATAGGCAAAATGAAGAGTTGCAGAAGGATAAACGAAAGGCACGCAATGCACCTTGAGAGGGGCGCAGTGTGAAAGGAAATGAGAAGAATCAGTAGTGTCGAGAGGAGGAACGTCTGATAAGAAGTGATAAGAAAATGATTAAGTGAGGAGGGAAACAGGAGCGTGGCAGGACAAAGTGTTCGTGCGTGAAATACAGGACAGAGGGTGGAGAAGAGAAAATGAAAACAGGTGAAGGATGAAGAGAGCAAGGCAAAATGAGCCGGGCTGAGAAGGCAAATGGGATAAAGGTTGAAGAACAAGACAGAAAAGTGATTTTAGGTTTATTTGCTGCAAATGGAGAAACCTGAAGAACGTTTGGCTACTGACCGTCAGTGTAGTGGAAGACAATGATGCGTCCTTGCTTGGGCTCAGCCTCCTCTGGGTACACCATGGCGGTGCCGACGATAAAATACACAGACGGGTCTTTTCCCAGGCGACAAGACACCAGGCTGAGGGCATACTCACTGGGCAGGAACTGATGGGCATGCAGAACTGACAAATACACAAAATACGAATGACTTTGTTAGAAATGTAAAACAAGGAGAATGTTACTTGAATTTAAAGTTTTTGTTAATAGTTGAAGAATGAATCTCTTCACAAATGGAAACACTGTAACATTGCAATAAAAAATCAGACAAGGCAAGCATGAGTGGCCAAGCAGGTTTTTAACTACACTATAGAGGAAAAACTACTGCAATCGCTGCTATAATGTCCTTTCACAACACACAATGTCCACTTGAACAGTTAAGAAATATTATTTAAAAAGTATTTAAGACGTTATTAGTATTGTTAGTATATAAAAATCTACAGACAATATCCATGATGCGAACCTCTTTTCAGTTCACAACCTAATTGAAAAGCAGTGCCGCTGGATACTGTATAAACAACAGAAAATCAACACACACCACACCTGCCCAGATCTCCCCACCATCCTCTCACGTTGCTTCTTTTGAATCAGATTTATCTCGTTGAGGTGAGAGCTCAGGTTTATCTGAATATTGCAATCTCAGCAGCACATTACACCGGACTCAATGCTGTGCAGTAATTGTATAACACTGCACAATACAGTCATTAATAGATGTATCTATTTTAATCACATGTCCCACACATCCTCTGGTAATTGTTGACCCAGTTCAGCTCTCCATTTGTTGTTAATGGATGGCTTCATAATTAGACAGCATGCTTTTGTCTTCTCATCCAAATATCTTATAGCCAAGATGGAGGATCGCCTACAGCTTGTATACAGGTCTGTTTGATTGTTCTTGGCCATTTGTGTTTGATGCCAATTTTGATGTGGGACGCTGAACAAGATTTTCAGAATAATGTAGCAAACCGGGCTGAACCCCTGCATCTGTATACTATGAAGACAGGCATAATTTCTAATCTCCCTCGCTCTCTTTTTAGTTTTATTGCACCTGTCTAGAGAGGAAATTTTTCAATTTTATTGCTGCTTTTGCTCATTAACCTAGGCAGTGTAGGTGGAGGTAATTAATAAAATATAACTGCATACAAATCAGAATCTGCACCCTAATGCATCAAAATGTGTCTCCATATCTGATGGAAAACTCACAACATCTAAATAAGCAGTTATCTGATTGCACATTAATAAAGCAGAATGGGATGTGGACACAGTGTGCTGAACCAGTCCCTTATTTACATATTATTAACATATAACATACACTAATTTATGTGGGGATGGTCATGCCTGGGTATTTAAAAAAAGGCTTGGTGCAGTAAAATCTGCAATGCAAAACAGACTGAAGGAAATCCTGCCTGGGATTCAGCTTGAACACTGTTTGCATGACTCCCAAAAACCATTCAGTTATTTAATAAAGAGCCAGAGGTTTACTTTAGAAACAGAATGCCAAAACATTTATGTTTTATGAACCTTTTTACAATCATAGAACACAAAAAACCCACCATAAAAACACAAATATTTAAGCAGAAAATAAGATTAAATAAAAGAAAACAGCAACTTGTATTAGCAAATGATGACCATGCACCATATTGCCAACAATTTTACATTACTTTACTATTAGGGATGCACCGATACCGATACTGGTATCGGGGCCGATACTGTAAAATGCGTGTGTACTCATACTCGTAAAAGTTAACCGATACCATGAACCGATACCAACTTATTTCATTAATCAGAGGGTGGCTTGTCATTTCTGTTGTAGTTTTTTAGATTGGCCACTAGGGGGCCAATTATTATTTTATTTATTATTTATTTTATAATTTTTTATATTTTATTATTTATTTAATAATAATAATTTTGTTTGTTTGTTTACAATATGGACACTCTGCAATAATTTAAAAGTTCATTTTATTTGCAAACCTAATTTGTATTTATTTTATTCCAAACAGAAGTGTTTATTTATTATTCTGAAAGCTCGAGACAGTGCCAATAGTTCAGTGATATTTTGTAAAATTACAATGTGGAGACTCTGCAATAATTTAACAGAAGTGCTTATTTTTCACTTGAAATTTTTTTGTGGTCATTTTTATTAAGAGTTTATTTTTTATCGGCAGGGAATATAATAAAACCTGTCTTCCAAATAATTGTATTTGTGTGTGTGTGTGGTAGAAGTATCGTTTTTTTGTACTCTGTATCGGCAAGTACTCAGATCCAAGTATCGGTATCGTATCGGTTTGAAAAAATTGGTATCGTTGCATCCCTATTTACTATCATATGCTCCTAGTTCAAACGGAAATATATATTCTGCTGTCTCACCTTCAAAGGTGTGTTGATCCACAACCAGCAGATTGTGAACCTCCACCTCTTCCCCGAAAGAAGTCTCGTGGGGAGAAGTGCTGCTGGGGAAGAGCTTGCTGGAGCTCACACTGCTAGAGAGAGCCTAGAAGGATGCAGATTTATGAGATGGAACAAGCAAGAGAAGGGCAGACAAAGCCAAACACAGGTTTATAAAACAATTCAAATCCCCATTTCAACATGAGCTGTGTGAACAGCGCAGTCGGCACCATCTGTGGCAGCAGATGTGCAGCATTTTAAAATCAGGTAAACATCATTCTGGTCATCACATGTGAGAGGCGCTCTGGCAGTAAACGCAAACACAAATAAAAGTATACACCTGTCCCCTTGGAGAAGATAAAGAGCAATGCTGAGCGGGCATAACACATACTGCCAGTGTGGACGTTTCTGATTAGCTCTCCATGTGAGAATCCCTTTGAAAGTCTCATTCTACTATTTTTTTTTTCTTTCTTGTCAGCTAAAAAGTCGTCATCTGCATTTCGTATCAACAAATTAAACAAAAGCTGACTATGTTCCCTGTTGTTAAAATTTGATGTGAACTCTAAACTCTAACCAGATAAATTGAGCTTGACTGTGAGCAATAGTAAGAGTAAGAGATGACAATGGAATAAAGCAAATGCCCTAATCCTTCCTCATTCATTCACTCTGCTGCTTTCTAAATGGCTTTACAGGACAAACCCTTCAGGGTTCCTGCACCATCTGGAAATAAAAATTAATGTTTTTATATTAGACTTAGAAAATAACCTATTAATCATCATTTAGACATCATACATTCACTCTTATTGCTACTATATTATTTTTGTCACCTTTATTTTTATGACATGCGTAGTTAAATGCATGCCCTAGCGCCTATATGGTCACTGCCACTACATACAGGCAGTTTTATTTTAATGGGGCGAGACGGAATATCAACCAAAAATGAAAAACAAAAAACAAATTTTAAATCGATCTGATTGAATGAAGTGCTGCGGACAGATGAAATCAAAACCCAGTTCAACCTGCTGTGAGGAAATACGGATTATGAGCTAAAGAATAACATTCCCACAGTCAAGCACAGAGGTGGAAACATTATGCTTCGGGGCTGTTTTTCTCACAAGTTTACCGGATAACTTCAGTACACCGAGTAGCCAATGGATGGGGCTACGAACTGTCAAATCAAGGACGAGAACCTTTTTCTTTCACCGTGACAAGGACCCAAAACATACATACCACCACGGGAAGAAAGGAGTGGCTAAAGAAAAAAGACATTAAGGTCTAGAGGCCTAGCCAGTGACCAGACCATAATGTTATAGAAAAGGAGGAAGGAGCTAAAGCTTCGAGTTGCCAAGTGGCAGTCAAGAAACCTGCAGGATTTAGAGAGTTTTTCTAAAGAGGAGTGGGACAAATTCCCTTCTGAGATGTGTTACATGTTGACTTAAAGCTTGCACTCTAAACTAAACACCTGCTGTTTCTTTTTACTCATGTGAACCACCACCTCCGCCAAAACAAATTACTGACAAGTTTATTTCTTGTCAAGGCAAATGTTATGGCATCATACCGTTTTACCATCACATTTGAACATAGATACCATGGTTTGCTGTTCTCTAGCCAGTACAACATGCTTTCTCTTCACACTGAAAGCCAAAAACTCCCTGTTGTTATCTAATTTGTATATTTAAAATGCTAAAGTTTTCTATGACAAACCTGACAATGGCTCAGTAGTTGATTACTTCAATTATGTTGTTAGGTTAGTGTTTAATTAACAGCTCCCATTAATGCATTCTAAAATAAATAGATGTGATCAAAACATGAGAAGAACAAAAACACATTTACTTTCTGACTTCTCTAAACTCAACATAGCAACATTTCGAACCTTTTAAAGCTTGCATGCAGTATTGTTAATCTCTGAACAGGAAACCCTTTACTGTAACAGCTTCAGTTACGCTCAGATTACAATTATCAGGTTGTGATTAAGCAAAGTGTAACACTGAATACCATAGGAGTAAGATTTTAGACTCCTAGCTGAGAAATTTGGGCTACAGTGGTCCTCGCAGGTAACAAACAAGACAAAACATTTGGCGTCTTGACAGCTCACAGATTCATTTTATGAACAATATTCTCAGTCAGTGTGCCTGGCTAGATAAGAGTGCAGAACAAACAAGCCCTGTGGTGTTTATCATCCAAACAACAGGGAGGTACCGCACCTGAGTGCTCGCGCTGGGTCGTACAGCAGATGTGGTGCCGCTCACATCCTGAATCTCCACTCTGCTGGACAGAACTCCGAAACACTGGGAAACCTCCTGGTAACAGATCCGTCTGAGTGAGAAAAGACAGTGATAGAAACACGTTAGTGAATATGAAAAGAGCAAATGGGTAAACAGGATGGAAAAAAAAAGCACCTAGGGGAGCCTGCTTTGTGTTTTCTGACTTGATAACATAACCTTATCAATAACCTAACCTGATAGCCTTTATCAAATGATATTAAGCCATGGCTATCACTTAAAAGATTGGAGAAAAAAAGAATGACAAAAAATGATCCAGTGTATGTAACAAAACCAGTGTGAGAAAGTGGTTAGAACAAATGGGCACTGCAAATATGAAGAACAAACAGCATTATTTGTACAGATGATGGATGTGAAATGCTCATTTCAAGTTCAGTTCTAACTCAATATTTGACTGACCTTGGAGATTCATACAGGGGAACAGTGCGAATGTGGAGTTTCTGAATCTCATCGATGGTTCCAATAGTCAGAGTGCTGTTGTTGGCCAGAGCCAAACTGTGATGAAAAAAGCAGCATTAGTAAGGAGCGAGAAAAGAGGCAAAATACACCCACTATCTGCAAATCAAAAAGTGGGATTGTATGCATCTTTAATCAAAAGAGGCTACATCTGAGTCAGCTCTGTCAGCTAGAGGATCAAAACAAAAGACGTCAAGGGCTTACGGCTACCAACTCTTCAGAGCACAGAAAAGAAAACAGATAAATTTCCCATAAAACCACACACTGATAAAATATGAAGGGAAGAAAAGTTCTGCTGCTGACCTGTCGGGGTAGCCCTCAGAGTTGAGTGGGCACATATAATTGACCTCCTTGAGGTTGACATTGGAGAACACCAGCTTGTGGTTGGAGGAATAGATAACAGTGGGTCGGTCAGAGCAGGCAAAGACATTGGAAGTGGACAGGGATCTGAAGGTCCTCAGCACAGTGGGCTGTGTACCAAGAGTGACCTTCTTACGCTCGCTTAGGGCACCTAGGAAAAGGAAACGAGATCAAACCACAGACTTGAAACAGCTTGAGAAATGGGTCTACATCCGTATTTGGGTCAAAAGAGCCTTTTGCCAAGTTCCTTTAAGCCACCCAGAAAGATGTACTGAGAGCGCATCCTCTGCCAAAGCAAATGCTCTATCAGGGGGTTCACGAAATTCAACTTGGTAGTTTTTGTTGATCTCGCTGGCATTAAGTATTAATGCTTTGCCTTTGTGTTCTCCTTGTGTACGTTGCTTTTAATGCTCACCAAACCATTCAGTGGCCCCATGAGGTCTGAATAAAAGCATCGCCTTAATTACGTTTCACCACTCCATTCAGTTTTTTCTTTATCTTTTGTACAGCCAGTAGTTATAACAGCAGTATACAGAGAATAACCTGCACAGGCGTTGGCCTTTAATTTGACTGAATTACTGAACCATATTTATATGAACACACATATATTATTTATTTATTTGCATAGAGATAAAATCTGAAAAATCCTGTCTTAAAGTAAGGCTGAAAAGCTAGTTTACACATTGATTAGCTCCAGACTGTTGTAAATCATTATTATCTGGTCACTCTAAAAGCTTGAAAAGCCATCAGCTGATTCAGAACGTTACAGTGATTGTACTAACTGGGACTAGAGAGAGAGAGAGAGCATATTTTTCTCCCATTTTAGCTTCTCTGCATTGGCTCCCTGTTAAATTAAGAATATAAAATCTTCCTCAAGTGCAAAATCTTGAATAATCTGACCCCATCATATCTTAAAGACCTTATAGTACCTTATTATCCTAACAGAGTACTTCGCTTTCAAACTACTGGCTTTGTAGTTCAAATTTCATAAGACTATAATGGAGGGTAGAGCCTTCATCCTTTACGCCCCTCCTCTGTGGAAGCAGATCCCAGTTTGGATTTGGGAGACAGGCACCCTCTACTTTTAAGATTAGGCTTAAAACTGTCCTTTTTAACAAAGCTTAAAATTAGGCCTGGATCAGGTGACTCAGGGGAATCTTTGTGATGTGTTTGTAAATGAAATATGGCATCTTTGAACTGCTGGTCTGACAAAACAAGCAATTAGAAAATGTATCTTTGCACTTTAATGGACCTCATAATTTCCACAATCAGTAATGAACACGTTAACAAACTGCCTCCCCATTGGACTACATCTCAGCACATGCCTACATTTCACTGTAGAGGCAGAACAGATTAAGTCTTGATTAAGAGGCATTAATGGATTTAAATGTTCTGATTGGTTGTGACGTACATAACAGTCATTATTCTAATACAGTAATAAAGAATAAAAATCAAAAACTTACAAAGATCGCTGTAAAACACTGCCAGATGTGTTTGGGTAAATCAGACAGTGATAATGCATGCAGCTATTTAAAATTCAAAAACAGACACCTGAAAATCAGTTTTACTTTCGTCTGGCAGCAGTTCAGGACTATTCAACTACATTTACATCAAATGACTGCACCGCCTGTGATAACAGTTGTATAATGTCTTCTGGGGCTTTTAAATTCACTTTTTTTTTTTTTACTTCTGAAATGACCTCAACTGGGTATCTTGACTGCATGATATCATTTCAGTGACACCATCCAGTCGTATTCTGGGCTCGGAGATTATGCACTAGAAAGAGCTGAGCATTTAGCAGGCAGGGAATGTTTATTAGAAGGAAATACTAACATGTTGAAAGTGCAGGATGATGAACTGGTCATGAAGCCTGAGACCTAAAATTCAGAGGTTACCAGCCGAAGCAGCTTTTATTTTAACTAGCAATATCAGAAATACTACATTAATGTTAAGCAAGCTACCAGAGAGCCCTTTCTCTATAACATGGTCAAATTCGTTTGATCTGATGTGAATGACGCAGCATACTAAATGAAAACCGAGGTAATTAGTGGAAAGTCTTTGCTAGTCCTCAGTGCGTAACATTAGCTAATGCACATATAAACAGTCATTGGACTTTACTGAATTGCACAGCATCTTTTCAGGACCAAAAAGCAGACGGTTAAACACAGAAAAGCATTTATTGTCTCATTCTCAAGTCCTCCTTTTACAATGCCAAAGTTTAAAAGCAGACCATATCTAACCAAATCACATTTGATTATGTGTCATAACTAAATTATAACTTTTTAAATAAACAACACCAACTCATATCAACTCAAACTCAAACTATATAATTTATATAATAATACATTTAAATATATCCATCTCATGTCAGAGGCCCTTTAATATTTCTATTCCTCTGGCCACACTTGGCCTTGATGTAGGCTGCCTTGGTCCTGTCTGTGAAACTGCTGCTTTTTTCTGCCTTTACCACGTTGAAAATCTTTAACAGTTCAATGACAGCCTTTCAATCAAACTTATAACACAGCTTTCTTCAGGCAGTAGAGTTTCTGAACCAACACATCCAAATATAGTGCTGGCAGTTACGCAAGTCGACAAGAAATGATCAACTAAAAATGAAAATGCTCACAGACGGCTGCCTGTGGCCCAGCCTGAAGGTCCTTATCAGTCTGGAGAAGTCTGAGAAGCTCTCGTCTAAAGATTGTAGCGGTAACAGTGAGAAGGACCTACCAGTCTGCAGATCCAGACCAAAGTAAAAGAGTGCTCCATCTCCCAGGGCACACAGCAGGTAGTAGCTCCCCTCAAAGGTGGTCATTAGGATGGAGCGGGGAATGATTTCTGAGGACACACACAAACAAGTGGTTTATTTTTGCTGTACTCTGGAGTCACTGGTTCTATACTAAAGTGATAAATGTCTGTAAAAATACCTCCGTCAGAAAAATCAATCAGGTTTATTCAGACTCTGTGGTAACGTTAAAAGAAACAACATTTGAATGCTTCAGGATAAATATAAAGAGTTCAGTTTTGTTCAGTTTCCCAAACACCGGTTTCTTTGACTGCAGGCCAGTTACATCAAAACAACTTTGGCTCTGATTAAGTGCTTATCGGCTGACTCACCAAAAAGCACCACTGTTCAGATTGAAGTGTACAAAATGAAAAGGGGGACATATTTCCATGGAAATGTACATCAATTATTTTTAGCTGAGCAGGACAAATGATTAAAGTTCAAACATGAAGATGTACTCTGAAGGACATGCATAGAAGGTCTAAAACACAATCAATGTAACAAAGCTAACATAGCTTAAGGGCAGGAGTGGGACGAAGTATTGAAATTCTGCTTCCACCGATAGATCTAAAAATGTCAACATGTTGAGTATTACAGTACTGTGCAGAAATCTCAAGCCACCCTTATTTCTTTATGGGATGCTAGGAAAATATGTGCAATGATTTATTGAAACATGTCCAAACATGCATGGAAAGACAGTATTAAGGCAAAAATAGTGGCATATCTACCTCTATTTTTCAACACAACCTGTACTCTCTCTTGCACAAGCTTTCCTTCAAGAAGTCTTCAAGAATAGTTCTCCAGGCTTCTTAAAGGACATAAAGCTCTTCTTTAGATGTTGGCTTCCTTTTGTTCTGTTCTCTGTCAAGACACAGCCATCCTGGGCCCAGCGCCGTATGAATGCGCTGGATGAATAGCTGCAGGGCAGGATGGATGTGTCTGGATCAGCTTACTTCTCACCCCTGTTGCTTGTCATGTGCTTCATGATGTTGTACTGTGGATATTTATGTGCTCTTTGTGCAGAGGAGTTTTTTTTTTTTTGTTTTCTGTTCTCATGCTGTCCACCCATAGGTGCCCAGCATGAGTACAGTTCTCTTTTTTTCCCCCTCCTCATCTTGCCCATTGTATTTTACATTTCAGTGTTTTTCCATAATACTACCGGTCTCCGACCTGTCTTCCCATGTGATGCCTGTGTTGTGTATGTAAGGTTGGGGGGTCCCATTTCGCTGCAGGGCAACTTGCATGTGACAAATAAAGGCTTTCTTGAGATGATTCCACACTGCTTCAATGAAGTTGTGGTCTGGGCACTGGGGAGGCCAGTCCATGACTCACACTGTTCCACTGTGTGTTTTTCTTTTTAGACATACTTTTACTTTTCAGAATGGCCCTTTATTGTCATTGTACACATACAATAAAGCACCTTTCTACCATCAGTTCCATTAATATTAATAAAATCTCCAACATCACTGGCTGAAAGGTAGCTCCTAACCATTGCTGCAGATACTGTTGCACCTCTCTTCTGACCTGCTCATATTAATGAAAATGATTTGAACCAACATTTCAAATTGGGATTCGTCACTCCATAAGACCCTTGTCACAGATTTTCAATTCTTGTGTTCTTGTCAGCATTTTCTCTTTGCTTGCCTTCCATAAGAACAGTTTCTTCACACCAGCCCTGAGACCATTCCTGATGAAGCTGCAGTGAACAGCAGATGGATCAACTGATTGTAGATTTTAGGCCTGGAACAACTTCTTGACTACATTTCCAGAATTTTATGAGAACACGCTGCAAACCATGCTGAGATAAGCAAAGTTTTCAGTTAATAGTTCTTTAGAATCTGATTATCTAACTCTGCTATCGTTGGCATTTTTCATAGGTTCAACTAAAAAAAGAAGAAAAGAAAAGGGAACAAATTAAGAGTTTTTGCAACAGGATGCTAGTAACAAAGTGGCTAAAGATACAATATCTAATTGAATCTAATTCTGTCAAATTGTCCGTTACGTCTAGACACAACACTGGATCTTTAAAGGACACCAATAATGAGGGGTG
Source organism: Neolamprologus brichardi (assembly GCF_056152115.1). Taxonomy (NCBI): domain Eukaryota; kingdom Metazoa; phylum Chordata; class Actinopteri; order Cichliformes; family Cichlidae; genus Neolamprologus; species Neolamprologus brichardi. The sequence continues at coordinate 29,976,689 of NC_142104.1, forward strand.
GCTCAAGACTTTTGCACAGTATTGTATATTAGCTACGAGTTTAAACTCTGCAGTCAGACTGTAGTTTGTATGGCAGTAGGCAAAAAAAGTGTAAAAAGTTTGTTCACTGAGCATCTGTCAATCAAACACAGTTGGAAAATAAAGTGTGACACTGTGGGAAAGACCGTGGAGTTGTTCTTTGTGGAAAGTAAGAGGCCTGCCAGTGCCAGTTCACTGTTATAAATTATTTTTTTTCCAGTAACTGCTGACTTTTTCAAAAGTTCAACCCAAAAAGTATTCAAGTCCTCTCTTGCATACTTTAAACATTCCAAGTTTAAATTCTTCTCAAGTGTTTAAGTGGTGCAGTAAATGCATTTAGATTAGCAGCATATTTAATGGTTAAGTACTCATCAAGTACTTGCTAAAATGAGCTGCTTCATGTGAGATGCCATTTACATCTATTAAACTGGAAACTGGAGATACAATCCATTTCACTGAAGCCATTACTGCACTATTATGGACCCATGCCTTGGAGTGATTTATTAAAATTCTTAAAGCAATAGTTTCACTATTTGTTTTGTTTTGTCCAGTTCTGTCCAGTCAAAAATCAACATGTTTCAGCCTGCTTATTTTTGAGCACAAAAACCAACAACTAGCTGTTTCAGACGTCAGTTTCTGTAGGAGTATTTCTTAGCTGGGAGCAGTTGAAGGCAACAAGAGAAGAGTTACTGCTCTCATATAAAAAAAACTTAATATAAAAAGTTCATTCCTGAACTTTTAAAAGGTGCTAGTAGGCTTTTTTTTTTTTTACCATTTGACAAAGCCAGGCTATCATTTTCTCCCATGTTAAGCTTAGTATCTAACTCAACTGTTTGTTGGATTTGACTTTTTCCCCCCAACCATCACAGACCTAAATTGAAGAAATGTAAGATTTTTTTTAGAGAGACCCACATCTCTTCAAATAAACCATGCGCATAAAAAATGGAACCAGTTCAGTAAATCAATGTGAACCAAAGTATTTTATATTGTTTGCCTTTTCTGTGGCAGGTACGTTTGAGAAATTCTGTAAAAACAGCTTCCTCAAATGAAGTTTGTTCCTGTTTCAGTATTCTTAATATTATTTTTGCTATCAAATCTTATTGGGATTAGGCTTTTGCTTAATAATTTTACAACACTCATGTTAGTAAATTACTGTGGTCACAGTGATATTGAGACCTCAAAGTTCACGTTATTCATACTTTCTGAGAACGGTTCAGGAATTGCTGCTTTTGTACAATTGTGCGGACCATGTATGCAACACAAATATACTTGAATGACATTATTTCCATCGACATCTCTCTCCACAAGCCACTAACAACTTTCCACTGCTCCTGTCTGGGTAATCTGCTTCTCATTTCTCTCACCTCCACCGAGCATTTCCTTGTGCAGGGCTGTGAAACAGGGTAGTTTGAGCACACGGGCTGAGATGTCGGTCCAGAGTCCCACAGCACAGAGCGGTGACTCACCGCCACCCTCCCCAAGAGGTGTGATGTCCAAGCAGGCGACCTCATGCTCCATTTCTGTGGTACTGAGAAAGGTGAGGAGGATTTGAGAAAACAGTAGCAAGCTGCCCTGCAAATTGTGAAAAGAAGTGTGACCAAATTTGGCATGCACAGACAAACACACACACACACACACACACACACACACACACACACACACACACACAAACACCTGCCTAAAATAGCTAATGGGATAATTGTGTTACTGACACGGAGAAGAAGTTCTAATCAATTTTTCCTCAATGTGAGATACAAACTGAGAAATGTTACACTGATAAGTATGAGTCAGTTTAACACCAGCTAAAATTGCCAGACAACCAAACAACCAACCTTATTCAATTCAGAGTAATGGTTGGTGTTGTAGAGGAAGAGGCAGTGTACATTTTGACCAGGTCAATCACACTAGTCCAGGAATCTGCAACCTTTAACACCCAAAGAGCCATTTGGACCCGGTTTCCACGCAAAAGAAAACACTGGGAGCCGCAAATACTTTGCCATCTAAAATGAAGATAACACTATATATTGTTTTTTACCTTTATGCTTTGTGTGAACAACTAAGGTGTGTTGCTTATAAAATCCATGAAGTGCTACAGAGAAAATTACATTTTATTTATGTATTTAACACATTTTGAACTCTTAAAGAAATATAACAAAAGGAAAGACACCCAGCTGAACGAAAATGATCCAGCAAACAAAAACTGCTGTGAGCCACCACCCTTATATCGCCTTTGGGCTTTTGGAGCCTTGACCTGACTTTTAAAAAATAAGTGGAAAAAAAGCATTATGCTGCTAAAAGATGAAAAATAGATATTTGCAAAATTCTGCCTAAATATGTATTTTACCTGGTTTATGTGTGTGGCGGGGCATGGTCTGCGGCGCCGCTGCAGGGGAGGTGGACGCGGCGGGGCGTGGACGCGGCGGGGCGTGGACGCGGCGGGGCGTGGTCTGCGGCGCCACTGCAGGGGAGGTGGACGCACCTGAGCGGGACCCGCAATCATGCCTCGCCGCCTTTACGTCTGTGCCATCTATGCTGTTGTGTTGGTGTGTGTCGGGCTGTGAGCTGAAAAGCTAGAGGCTGTATGCGTACAGTGATCTTTATGCAGGACTGTAAGCTGTCATCTATGAGGCGTGAGCGGTGTTTGTTTTTAACATAGTTCACGGTGGAGAACAGCTGCTGACATAATGTGGATCCGAAGATCCGTATTTGGCCTACCTGGGGTTGAAAGTCTCGATAAATGCACAACGTTTCGGCGGGTACACCGGCTTCCGCCAGTGTGACGCTTATTTTGAGTAGAGATGGCACGATACCACTTTTTTATGTCCGATACCGATATCATAAATTTGGATATCTGTCGATACCGATATGAATCGAATATAGTGTGTTTTTTAATCAATAAAACGTTTTTTTTAATATCTTGCTGCATTTTGTATAAGTTTATACTCAAGTTTAAATAAATAACAACACTAAAGCTATTCTGTTATACCTGTATGTAAAAAATACAACAAAATATTTCATAGTTCAGCAATACTGATCAATCTAATAAACGTAAACCTGCTCCATCCTCCCTATTCTGGTATTTTAAAGAGTACTTAGCAGAAATATCAAGCAACCTAACTAATAGGGTTGCAAACTCCCAGCAAAAAAAAAAAAAATAGGGAACCACCCCCACCCTCCAGCTCATGATGCTTAATCAGTGTAATCAAATTTAATTTGATGCAGGGAGGAAAATGCACAGAAAGAAATTATTTTTCAAGAATAATTAAATAGATTCAACATCTTTCTTCAACAGAATTGCAGACTGCACAGATGGTATCTTCCCAAAGGAAAAAGTAGTATAGCTTACTAGGGTATATTAGACTTAACAGTTACTATATACAGTAATGGACTTATATTTTACATCAGATTAAAGCTTTGGGTGTAAGAGTCAGATAATTATTTATTAAAAGCTAAATATTTTAAATGAGAATAAGAAAGAAAAGTATGTCTTTGTGCCCCCTTTTCCCTGTTCATGCCCTACCGGCCCCCCTGGCTAAACTTTGTTAGATCCGCCCCTGCACAGTTACCAGCCGTCAGCTACGTAGAAAACGATCCTGGTCTAGAAAGTAATATTAAATAAATTCTAACAACAGCTTATCAAGCTTAATAGTGCTGCTGTTGTTCAGCTGCTGGTTTCCTCTTTCTGGTGAGAAGTGGGCCAAAAACTAAGAAGAGAGACGGACTCTCGACAGAAAAGCTGATCAGCTGATCATTAAGCAGTTTCACGATTGAAGTAGCAGCAGGAGAGAGAGAGAGAGAGGCAGTCGCTCCATATATCTGTTGTTAAGCTTAAGGTGGGAATGCTTTACAGACATTCAGAGATGAACTTACACACTTGCTTTACTTCTCTCTGGGAAAACTTCCTCGGAGATGAAATGCTGGTTTGCTAGCAAGGCTACAAATACACACAGCGGCTCTATCACGTGATGCACACTGCTGCGACGTGCTACGGTTATGAGCCGAGTTACGCCGTGTAGCAAGTTTTGTGAGGTGCTTTTTTGATATTTAATGAATCGGATTACATTTTTTATTTCTCGCCGATATCCGATCCAGTAATTTGGGTCAGTATCGGACCGATACCGATACGTAATATCGGATCGGTCCATCTCTAATTTTGAGCGATGAAAAAATAATAGAATATAATTTTATTTTTATATTTCAATATCACAATAATCTTCCAATTTAGAACTACAAGTTAAAAAAGAACTAACATAAATAAAATACACTTCAGCTAAATACTTCTAATTTATTTTCCCAAACCACACGGAGCCGCACTATAAGGACTAAAGAGCCGCAGGTTGCCGACCCCTGCACTAGTCAATCACAGGGATAACAGAGAGAGCGAGAGAGAGAGACAACCATTCACTCTCACATTCACACCTATGGCCAATCTAGAATCACAAATTAACCTAACATGCATGCCTTTGGACTGGAGGAGAAAGTTGGAATACCCAACTTTGCAGACATGGGGTGAACTCCAACAACAAAACTTCCTTCTCAAAGATGAGTGTCAGTCATACAGTTTACCTTCCTTGTTTATGCTCTGCTGAAAATATATATATTTAACGACAAACCCCATTAGTGTGGGTGTATATGCTTGCTGAGTAAAAGCACAACATCAGGACATACAGCATCAATGTGGAAATATAAAATTACAGATGCCACAAGAGGCCTTGTCTTTAAATCATTTTAAAATGTCTAATGCTAAACTTGATAAGCAGATCTAAACATAGCAACAATTTTGAAGATGGAAAATATTCTAAGCTTTGAATTATAAAGGGCATCAAGTTAAATGCCCTGGTATAAAATCTTTAATTCACTGTCATTAAAATGATTTAAAAAAAAAAGCCTTTTAGTATCACACATCAATCTGTACAACGAAGGTCAAACATCTAAATTTGTCATTAATACAAAGAAAGCTTTGAATAAAATGACAAGAAAAGAACCTTTTCACTTTTTAATTAAAATGGCCAATGAACTGCGTTGTAATGGAACAAGGCTACTCAACAATGCAAATATAATTGATAATCACTGTCCAAGGTGAGTACTCGCACTTTAATTATATTAGAGGAGAGCATTAGAGTCCTGTACACACCTTTAAGCCAACAGTGACTTTCTGGTTTACACAGATTTTTGTGACGCACACAGCAAACCAGCTGCTTATTGATGCAGCCCAAACATTATTTCAAAGCCTCTGTTCAAGACTCTTCCCTCTGTCTCCGTTTCATCATTTACGAACACCCACTGCAAACAAACACAGTGTTCCTCAAGCAGCCCTGGTGGCAAGCTTTACAACTGTGCATCCTTCTCTTCTAAACTACTGTGAAATAGTACATACATTACTGCAAAAGGGCCGAAAGACAGTCATACCAGGAAACCAGAGCAGCAACGTGAAAGAACAACAATATAAAGTAACTCCACTATACTCCTGCAACGTATATTACATAAATTTAAAAAAAAAACATAACTGTGAGACTAATGAACTACAGGGGATAGAGTTAATTAACCTTTGTTAATAAGCTTCCATACCTCTGTTCTGTTGCGGCATTGCACATGCAGTCAAATGTATCATATTGAATATTCAAATAACCTGAACGTAGTCTAATAGTTATATAGAAATTTCTTTACGAAACATTTGAGCCCAACATCCTGAATTAAGAGTTCACTTTTTATTAATAGGACAAGATTTAAGTCTCTGCACTCAGATAACTGAATAGCATTAACTGCAGTATATAGCTTTATTGCTCAAGTGAATCTGTATCGAGGTCCCAGTGAAAATGATGAGATTGGACATTGGACATGCTTGTGAACTCGCAAGCTGCTCATATTTGCTCACTAAGGCTTTCCATGATAATTATGCAGCTAAGTGAGCAGCCAGTTGGCTTTGTGGAAAGACTGGAAGTGGGTTTTAACAGTGAATAAAAAATGTTAATAAGTCCCCATTTATGTCCTACCTGATCTGTTTGAGCTCTCCAGCTAGGATCTGCAGGTAGTAGAGGGCTCGCCCCACAGCAAGCACCACTTGGGTGTGGTTGCACGCAGCCACACTGATGTTCCTGCCCTGTGGCTCCTTCCATTCACTCACCAACGTCTTGCTGTCCTGAAGCACCAGGCGCACAGAGCCTGATGTGATCTGGAGAAACATTATTTGTTATTTCCACAGATGACAAAGAAACTGTGAGCTGGAAATTATTTTAAAGAATATCTTATTACACAGAATATCTTAATCTATGAAAAACCAAAGAGGTTTCATCCTTCTTCTAATTTTTTACATAAAATTTCCCATCTAATGAATTCCACTGATTTAGCACCGTTAACATATCAGATGCTAAGACTGCTTTAAAACACTTTCATTCATACTTATAGAGCTGACGTTAGACTTAAAGCTTAAAGATAAAAGCAAGATAAAAACAAATGAAGACAAAGCAAACGCTTCAGTAACATGCTTATTAGAAAATATAACAAAATCATTTTGTAGAAAATAAAGCAGTTTAACTACAATACAAATGTCAAGAAATATAGTATGATTAAAAGAAACATGAAGGATGAATGGCTGCCATTTGTTTGCTCCCAGAAATCGCTTTTGTGAAACAACAAAACCAAATGTCATTGTAACATATAGTAATGATATTACTATTGTTGTAACGGTTCATTTCATTGCATTTGTATTTCACGTCCCACAAAAGACCCTGAGGTTAGGTAGCATGACAAATGCAATGTTTATAATATAATGGTGTATTGTAAAAGGGGAGCGCTACTATACAGCAGTGAAAAAGCAAGACAGGACAAAGGAGCTGAAGAAGCCCTAAATACAGACTGCAGCAGGTATATACATTAAGAAGTGAAGGTAGTGCACTGTTTAGACAATGCAAAACCTCATGCTGCAGCAAAAATACAGTTTGATAGGAAAAAGAGAAGAAAAAAAAAAAATCACGCACGGCAGTAAAATGCAACACTGTTGTAAATACAACGGCAAATTAATGCTGCAGAAAATAATGTTGGGATTTAGTGCATGGAACAGTATATAAGTTAATTATTTTATGCTCATTTTATGCCAAGTGTGCTCAGTGCTGCTGTATATTACTAATGTGCTGGTTGCACATTAGAGAGCTGTGTATTCTGTGTTATAGCAGCTGCACTTCCAAGTGGAACTTTTGGAATTGCAGTAGATTAGCATCAAGTATAACAACATTTAGACTTTGTTTAAAATCACCTAATGAACTAAAAGGACATTCCAGTGAGAGAATAATGGAAAGTTTGCACTGTTGTAACTTCACGGTTGAGCTTCATGTGATGTTAGTAATGTACAGCTCAACAACTTACACAAATAAAATGAAGAGAATCTTTACCGACCTTAAAACATGCTGCAAATAATCTACGAAAGCGTGAGACAAAGCTATCCAACCAAATTATGAATTAGGCGTAAGTTACAACGGTGGTTCATCCACATATAAAGAGAGCCACTTTTGACTCTCTTTATATGCTTTGTAGTGCACCCCTTTGGAAACTACCTATGATATGATGGTTAATCATACAGGTGTTTGCAATGGCAAATAGACAACATAAGCATCCCTCTGAAACTGTGTTTGTTGCCACCTGTAGGTGTTTATGTGGTGTTTTACAGCTTCTGAGAGAAATATCAGCATTGTTTACCAGCTCCTTTTTCAGACTTTTTGCAGTTTCGTGTAAGTATGGTAGTGCATAGTTGGCTTGTCTGAGCTTGTTTACTGGAATCAGCTGCCTAGAGCTTTTATTGTGACATTAATTAGAGCAGCAAAGCACATGGCCTATGTGCAGGATGTTGAACCAAAACTAATGAGCTAAAATAAGGCTAAAAGCTGCAAATAGGTACCAAGTCAGCCATTCATTCTGAGTTTAGTGCTATGAGCATGTTCATGGCACACCGAGTAATTAGGTAAATAATAATCCTATGTTGACAATTTCCTATTACAGCAATATTTAATGTGAATTTTACAACTTCAACTTTCAAATTTGGACACTACCACTAAAAATTAACACAGTCTTTAGTGTTCTCATGTCTCATGTCACCAGTGCCATCTAATACTATGCTGTAGTGTCCTTTCGGGACAACCCCTCTACCACTGGTGGCTTTAATGCAAACTTAAGGAAAACTCAACTTAAGGTCCAAAAAAATGAGTGGCGTAGCAACACTCAGTCAGATAATAACATCAAAATGTATTCAATATAAACACATGAAGTGTACGAGTTAGTAAAAAAACCCAGCACTGAAATATGAGCAGAGTTTTCATAACCTAAAGATTAATGGTTGAGGGTGTAACATTTGGCAGAATTCCCAGCAGGATTCATCCACATTTCCAAAAGGGAGGATGAAACTTGAGATTAAATGAAGTAAAATATTTATATTAAGTATAAAATACATGAAGTCTTTTTGAACTCTTCACATTCAGAACTGGCCCTTTTAATCATGCATGATTCAGCTCCGCCAAAGGATATGTTATTAAATGGCACAAGGCCACAGCTGAATAATTAATTTAGAATTTATGAAACGAAAGGGTATTCTTACTTTCCAAAGCATGAACAGACCCCGTACTTTATATATAACAGATATGTGCATGTGTGCATACAAACCTGAATAAGTTGTTGGTGTGCCACATTTCCACAGTAAAATGTCTGCTGGTTGTCAACAAAGCCTGGAAGCTCAGTCTCCTCAACTTCCTCACCACTCAGCATCAACACTCTGGGGGGAAAACATACTCTTGAGATAAGATACGCATTTTCAAAATTGACCCTGTCCTTATCGGGCATTCTGCACAAACGCTCACCGTGTCTGACCCACAAAAGACAGCACCAGCATGTCATCTGTCTCTCTGCCTGCCTCAGAGCGGAGAGGCCACAGACCTTGAAGGGAATTTGAGAGTGTTAGACTGAAAAAGTTACTTTCAGCACCAATTTGCAAAGAAATAAAAGAAATGCAATATCAAGACGGTGCCCAATGTTAAACTATTCCATTTGTCAAATGTTAACATGTTGGAGGATGTACAGGTTGCAAATCACTCTCGAGGAGCCATTGATTACCTAAGTAAATAATTGCTTCTCATAAAAGAGGCCAGGGGCAAGAGCCAGCAGCTAACTCTTTTAGGGCATAGATGGTCGATAAAGAGCTATAAACTAACAAGTGTGAGCAGACCTTAACTGGCCTGTGTGTCTCATTCAAGCACCGGAGAAGAGTCCTTTGAGAGAAACCTAATTTTCTGGGATTAAGAGGTGTCTGCTGTCGTTAAAACCTGACGAGCTTCCTAAAATTGTCTGCTTACCATAGCAGACACTGCAGAGCACTTTGATTTTCTAAATTAAAACAAATGCCTCCAAACCAAACCTTGGCAATGTTCCTGTTATTTAGAAAGTGCAGAGGGAAGACCTATGACATCGGAGCCATCTGTTCCTGTTCATGTGCCAAACCTGAACGAGCAACAGCTGGCATCTTGGCCAGCAGAGGCAAACAGATGTGTGGGGTGAAGTGGCTCTACTCTGAAGTCAGTAGAATATTAAGGTCCAAATAAAGTCAAGGCTCGAGAGGGAGATGGCTGATGAGACACAGACTTACACAAACAAAACACACAAACCTTTGATTCCTGGCAGGTCAATGCTGGCATGCTCATGAATTCCAATGCCATTGCGGATTATCCGAAGAGAGCCCTCTTTAAATGCACCTGAGCATGTCACCAGCTGAAAGCACCAAAGAGAGACATTAAGACAAAGATTGAGATATGGAGCTGTCGCTTTCCTCCCCCTTTTAGTCAATTAAACAACACCTTATTTCTGCTTCCAACCAACTATTATGTTTTTGTAAAGAATAAATCCTTTCACACAATCTATAACTTTTTATATATTCAAACACATCATTCACATGTGTAACAAAACTGTCCATTACAGTCACTAATCACAAGGGAGTGAGCAAAAACTGCAAAGATCTGAACTCAAGGACATGACTAATGGGACAAGAAACATGAGCAGTCAGTCATACCATTTTACTCCCAAATGAAGTCATTTAAATAATATGGCTATGTTGTAGCGATGTCTTCATGTTTCAAAGACCCCAGCAATTAATTTGCTCACTGCATTGTTGTTATAACTATTCAGTTAATCAGCGATTAATTTTCTCCATTAATTTCCTAACTGTAAAATGTGATAACATTAGGGATGCACATATATATCAGCCTTAAGTTGGTATTGGCTAAATGTTATGAGCCAATCAGTAGTCAGTAAAAGATATCCATCTGCTGCTGTGGTAGCTAAAGGTTCAAATTCAGTGTAATGAAGACATAAAAGATTCTGAAATAGTTAAATACTTTTGTTCTTTGTGAATAAGGTATTAATGGGCAGAAACACAAAAAATAACAATTTCATAGCTTAAAGATTTTGTACTAAATGAGTGCTTCAGTGCCAAGAGAAAGCAGTTTAAAACAAACAAAAAAAACAAACCCAAATGTTAGTATTTTGGTTAAAATTCAGTCAGACACATTATTATCATTAATGCTAAAAGACCTAGTTTAAGTACTTGTCATAAAAAGTCATAAAAGTGCAGAAACCCTTCTTATACGGTTTCGACAGTAATGCAGACATCAATACAACTAAAATGTAGTTTGTAGAAATTGTGAACTGGCTCACAGTAGAGCGTCTCTGAGACTGCCATTATAAACATCACGCTGTTGAGATCCAGCAGCCTGAAGGTAAATAACTGCCTGTACAGTATGACTGGAGAGCACCAGAATGTTATTTATGCATCCAGTCATGGTACACTAACAGGATTAATACCAGAGCCTGCATAATCTCAGCGTCTACCACCTGCCACCCAACAGTTTCCTCCCAATAGCAACAGTCATGATGATCTTGGCAACCCACCTCGCTCCCTTGAGCATGTTTTCGAATGCCCTCACACACTCAGCCACACTCTCATGGGGCCGACTGCATTTTCCTGTTGAACATCCATGAGCACAACCCCTATTATGATTTATCTGAGAGAGGTCGTGTTATATTTTCTCCTGCGCCATGTGCGTCAATCCTCTGCCATCTTAACTGCGTTGCAATGTGTTTGCATTAATTAACCGGGTCAAATGCTTTCCAGATTTGCAGCTAATGGCAAATTAAAACAATTGTGACTGGATTTATTTCTGGCCCTTGAATTAGAGAGAATGGATGAATGCAGGCAGTGGCTGATGCTGCGCTCGTCTGTACCCAGTAGAGTGGCTCAGTGCTCTAGTGGACCGCTGCCTTTGGAACCACATCAAATACCCTGAGGCCTGGTGTCAAACTCTGCCAACAAAACCTTCTGTACTGCATCTCCCTGTGCCCCGGTGATTCAACACAAAGGAGGACAAATGTTCAAATTAGAAATTGTTTTTTTTTGTAGTAGATACCTGCAGTTATGTGTTGAAGAACATGCCAAAAGCTGGTTGCATTTTAACATAAGCATTATATTTTGAGAAATAAGACAACATTTTCTGGATTTGTGGCTCCATTTTAAATCTGGCATTACCATGCAGTACAAGCTAGATCACATTGTATCCCGAATACAAATGGTTTGATATCTGCTCAAGGTAAACAGAACTAAGCACACACAAGTGCTGAAGATGATGGATTGTTGGGATACATGCAGACAGGGACAGGGTCTTCACCGTCAGTTTGAAAGGGTGTAAATATTATTAGAGGAAATTACATTCAAAGCAATCTGGCGTTGTGCAATGGAATAAGAAAACCAATTTAGGTTTGTGTAGCAGAGGTGCATTTTAACATCCAGTGTAACTGCAGACCAGCTAACCAACATCTAGACTCGGCTAGGTAAAAAAAGGCACCATACATAAGAAGAACAACCACATTATATACAAAACTCACAGGAATCTCCTGAGTGCACTGTACGCAGATTTTCTGGCTTTTGCAAGTTTGTGCTCTGAGGCATTACAAGCTCAATTCTGCTGAGAAGAACACTGTTAACATGGCCCTCGAAATCGCTGCATTGGTGGTATAAGCCGAGACTCCCTGAAGGCTGTGACAAAGACGATAATAAGGAGGAAAACTCAGAAGGAGACTCAACATAAGGCAAGTGTATCCAGTGTCTGCTTGAAGGGTTTTCAGTAATCACAATGTCACATATAAACTCTCTAGCAAACACGCCCACCCAAAAAAATTAATTTGATTTTGTTACTGAATATGTAAATGTGATGTAGCCTTTATTTGCTCTGAAGCTCTGTTTGTTCTAGAAATAAAAGATTAAGCTTGTGGATTTTACCTGGCCTTGGCCTTGCCTCTCAAGGTCAACCACACACATATCCACAATAGGGCCCAGATTGGTGAATGTCTCCATCACAGCCACGTATGAGCCTTGCTCATTGCTGTCCACGTTGAGCTGCAAATAAACAAAATTGTCTTTACAAAGGATGTAATCTAGGGCTGTGCGATATGACCAACATCTCATATCCCGATATAAGAATTCTATCGTCCCGATAACGATATAAATCACAAAAATGTAACCTTTTCTGTAAATTCTGTGACTCTCGGGCAGCTCGACTAGCGGGAAGTGTTTCCAGCTGGGCGTCATGTAGCTGGAGTCGAGTGTTTTAACCGATGCATGAAACTATACATTTTTAGATATAAGTTGTAACGGCCGCCATTTTCTTTGTGAGTATTTATTACACGGCGTGCTGCGGGGAAAAGCCTGTTCTAACGTTTGAGTCTAAGGTTTATTTTTTAGCACCTGGCGGCTCTTTTTTACTTCTCATCCGTAAATAATCTGCTTTTTCACATGATTCAGTTTATTTTGAAAAGTCTCAACAGGATCTTGAGCTTTATTGTGAAAGGTTTATGTGGAACATAAACAAGCAGACACCCGATGCTGTTACCGTCGTAGCTGCTAACCACAACGCATAAAAACAGACGCTTGTCCGTCCGTAGTGTGGTTATATTAAATATAAGAGAAAGGGAGAACTTATAGAAATTAATATAGCCACTACAGTGACCATCAAAACGATGAAAAAATATTGCCGTAAACAGTTTATTTTACAACACCACGAAACAAACGATAGCGTAAAATGAAACGATAGATGTTTTTATATCGTCATCCGATATAAATCGTTATATCGAACAGCCCTAATGTAATCTGTACAATTTCTCTGTAAATCACATACGGTATGTCAAATTACGGTGATCTTAAAGGTTATTCATTCACTATTTACTATACTTGCTTATTATATTTAAATTTAGTAAACCAAAATGCAAACATAAAAATAATAGAGCAGAATAATGAAGTCCCGAGGGAAAAAAATTAATTTTCAAAATTAATTTCTGAATCTGTTCATTAAGTATTTCCATTGTTTAAAACAAGGTATGAAAAACACTGCAGGATTTATCACACATTTCTACACACATCAACTAAAAGTTTAACTTCTTTTAACTTAGTTTACCTTTTATTTTTTTTAACCAGAGGAAAAAAGAAACCCAGTGTGTTTAAAGTTATTTTCAATAACAAAAAACTAAAAAAAACAAAAAAAACAAGACTCTTTCTGCTTACCTTTACTAACTGGGAGTCGCCTAATCTAGAGCCCACAAACACAACACCGTTGTCCAAGTAGGTCAGACATTCAGCAATAGATGTCTGTCAGTGAAGGGACACACAAACATTTCAGCCTCTTGATCATAGCACAGTGGGGCTGCAATTTACAATCAGTTACATTTTAATCAAGATGAAAATGACTTTGCTGATTAATCCTCTACCAACAATTGTCAGAACTTAGTTTTAAAAAAAGAAGAAGAAGAAGAAAAAAAAAGAAGAAAAGTCACAAATATAATGATATTTTTTTCCATCTGAAATGAAAGATTTTGACCTTTTATACATTAAACCATTAATAAAAAAGAAATTACCCAATGATAAAAAAATCCCTTTTTTTCCAAGTGTAATCCTCTAACAGGAGAATCAGAAAGGTCACTTAAAGCACGACTGTTCAGCTAGAAAGTTAAAATAACTTTACATTAATAACTTTTGTCTGCCAAAGTGTAAAAAGAAAAAAATTTAAAAATTGAACTATTGTGTTTCATAATTCAATTTCAGTAAATCTAAGTAATGTAAAAACAAACAATGTTTGTTATTAAATTTACCCATCACTGTGTACATGGTTTTAGACATATTGACTTGCAATTAATAAAGCGTTCTGTCTGACATTTTAACATAGAGCTGTTCCTACGTGTTTATTGAACAGACTTGTCCTAATTAGGGATGGGTACCAATATCCGGTGCCATGATGGCACCGGTTCTGACATAAACGGTAGTAACCAGACCGAAAAGCAGCGCACATTTCGGTGCTTTTTTTCCCTGAGATCTCATACACTTTAGATTCCAGCCAATCATTTAACCTTTGCAAGCGTAGTAGGCGGGCCCAGGTACATACGTTCTTTTAGAGCAGAGCTACAGATTAAAAATGCCCAAGGGGAGGCGGTCAAAAGTCTGGCTGTACTTCACAGCAAAAGATGCAAACTCAGCAGCCTGCAACAAGTGCTTTAAGCTGATACTGTGATACTGTCAAAGGAGGTAACACCTCGAATCTGATGAAACACCTGGCGACGCATAGCGTTTTTTTAAAAGCAGAGAAATGCATCGTATTTGATAGCTTGCTGCGAGACCTCACACCGTGCACATCTACTACGGGTGTGGTGCCTGTTATCGGTCCCGGAGTTAGCAACATGAACCCGAAGAGGAGAGTCCTGGCCCCTAGCCCTGCCAGTGTAGCAGAAATGATGACGGATGATGATGGCAGCAGCAGCCGTTCTTCTCTGGGTCAGTAGCTTAATGTTGTTCGTGTGTAATTTACGTTGAGTAGGCTAACCATGTTAATAAATTAATGCAAGTGAACTAGCAAACACCGTCATAGTTACATGCGGCTGTCTTCGTGTTTGATGGCAGATACTCCCTTCACCCTGGCCAAAAAGGCTAAAATGACCAAAGAAAAAGTGGGAAACAGCTAAACATGAGAGGTTTTTGGACAAAGTTGGTGTTTTTTTCCCCCATTGATTAAGCACTGCTTCCAGCCAAGAGTGATACCATAAATCCCCTATAGCTGCAGAAAAGGCTAACATTGTTATCTTTTTACAAAAAAACAGCTGAACATGAGAGGTTTTAGGACAAAGTGTGTGTCTCCATTCTTTAAGCACCGGTTTGAGCACCGTTTAAGCACCGGCACCGTTTCAAAAGTACCGGTTTGGTACTGGTATCAGATAAAACCTAAACGATACCCATCCCTAGTCCTAATAGCAGTAGACTTTATATTAATCTAAAAAGCAAACAGCTCCCAACTCAAAAGCACTACTAGAGTAAAACTAGAAGACTAGCAAGAAAGCCTTTTACATCTCTAAACTCCTCAGAAAGTAATTAAAGAAAGGTGCTACAAACCAAATGTTGTCTGCCTTGAACATGAGCCTTAGCTTCAAGCACAATATTGAAATACAATCATTACCTAAATCAACTTTAAAGGGATAAGTGACAGCCTGGCAAGCAAGCAACAAAGAGGTGAGATAATTTGTTCTTATCTTCTGTGCAAGTGTAGACAGATCTATTAGCTCAGGGGCATAAACCACTAAAAAGTCAATTGTAACAAAAGACAGCACAGAGATGATGAGAACAAAAAGCAGCGGTAAGAAAATCAGAAAGAAACAGAGAGGGTCGTTGAACCAGGTAGTGGGAAAGTGATGGGAGAAATGCCTGAGGAAAGGCAGGTGGATAAACAGATGGAAGACAGCCAGCAATACCTCGGCCTAAAGAAAAAGAGAAATGAAAGACCTCTCCAAGCAGCTCCACATGCAGGTCTTTGAGCACCACTGTGCCGTCCATTAGCTCCTCCTTCTCCAACAGCAGCATAAAGAGACGTCCCTCCATGTCACCGAGCAGGTACCGTGAGCCATTGGGGTCCACTCGGTTGTGGCAGACAATGGTGCTTTGCTGTAAGTGAGAGCAAGACACAAACACATCAAACACAATATGACCAACAGTGGTCAGCCAACACCTATAAAAGCTTGATTCTAATAGGGTCCAAGCTTTCGCAAATAAACCATTAGTCAACTATTTATATTTGTGTGTACAGGGAAGTAACAGTGCCCCACCACCAAAGCACTTATTAGTATTAAAGAATTCAGTATCATGTGGACACCATTTTAGGTACATTGCTAAAACCTTTCATGTTACTTTAAAAGATCTTTTAAATTGCATGTTGGTGCACAGCAATATATGTGCAGAGAAGGAAGCTGGAAAACTAAGTTGTCAGTGCTCTCTGTTGGACAAACTTTGCAATAGCAACAGTATTTCTAAACACATATTTTGTATGCTTGTAGAGAAATATCATGTCACTGATGTATTTTTGATATGCTAATATTCCCCAGGAGTAATCTGAAGCTGACTGATTTATCAGCCATTCGTACAATAATGTAATGCCACACTTATATTGTCTTATCAGTGTTTGCTGTCATAATGTATCATGCTGTTTAAAATATGCTTTCTAAACTTTGAAAAGGTATAACAAAGGACTATCAACTGAGGCTAAAATATTTTACAGTACCTTCACTTTGAGGCTCGCTTTCAGCTTTCAGCTTTGAGCTTTTCAAAAATTCTTACTCTAAACAAAACTGAGCAGCACCAAAACATGTTAGGAGATTCAAATAATACTCCAGATTAAAGCTGGCATTTAACTCTCGTAGTGTGACCGAGTTTCTGTTACTTTCTTTCAAAAGGAGATATTATTATTATTGTCAACGACTGCTGTATATGTCGAGTCAATTTCTCACTTGATCAAACCTTTACAAAACTCGTTTTCACAATCACCCAGCCTGTAGCATTACTTAAAACTTTTGTCAAAAACTTTTATTTTCACAGCTTTGCAAACTTGTGGACTCCTCTTGACTGAATGGCAGCTAATTAGCTTGTTAGCTATGACACGTGAAACCAGTCTACTTTCTCACCAGCTACTGTAATGCCCTAGATGAGCTGAGACATTTTCAGCAGACCTCCGTGTTGGCAGAAGCTTTGGTGTTCCACATTCATTTTTCACTTTGGTGCTCCAGAGTGACAATTATTAATTAGCTGCCAAAACAGTTCTGTTATACATCAAAGGATAAGCCTCTGTGTTTTCTTGATACTTTTGAAAGGAGTGTGTTTGAACTGAATACAAATAACATATTAGGTGAAAATAAATAAATAAAAAAAAACGTGGCATCAATGATCACTTAAACAACTTTCCTATTACCTGTTCCTATTCAAACACTGGAAAAGCTGGACAATGCTGCCATGCAGTTGTAGTAATGAAGACAAGAGAGCTTGAATTAGAGAGGGAAAAAAACCTGCCAGATCAGTAGGTCTGGAGGATGTTTTGAGCTATTGATAAGACATCAGAGGAATCTGTGTTTGAAGCCACCATTGTGTTGCATTTTCATTTGAGGTGTTAACTTTATTTTCATATGGTTCCAAAGTTCTTTTATAGGCAGATTTTGCAACAAGGAATCCATCCTGAAACAAACCCACGGACTTATTTGAGCAGTTATTTTGAAGAATGCATTACATGAACTTTGATTCCTCTATAACATGAAAAACTGATTTAAATGTTTCCTGGCCTGTGTTAAAAATATTGCTTTAAAAAACCCTTTTCTCCTAGATGTTATCATTTTCACCAAAGGATTATATGACTAAAATTTCTCTCTTAAAATGTCTGTGGTGGTACGGACACAGTTACCACTTCTTTTTCCATTTTTGCTTCTATTATAATCCGACATCAACTAAATAATCAAGGGAAAGAAAGCTAAAGGGACAGCATACTTTGAACAATGTTGGTTAGTTATGAATATGATAGTAAAGTGTATCCCAGTGATAGCGCTGCAGCTAATAAGCGCCAAGCAATGCAATTAAAAACAAGAAAATCTGTTATGCAGCACGGGCATTGGAAAATTTCAGGAAAAGGGGAGTGGTAGAGGACAATACCAGAAATGAGGCTCATGCCATCATGGGTGAGATGACACACCAGGGCCAGGAACACCAAGAAAGTATCCAAAGAGAGCTCCAGGATTTCTGCTGTACAGCAGGACCTTTTCTCAGGGAGAATTGGAAGTACAGTGGTCCCTTGTTTACAAATTTCCCACGTGTGGGACTAATAAAGGTTATCTTATCGCGGGAGTTACGTTCTAAAAACAACCCGCGATAGAAGAAATCCGCGAAGTAGCCAGCTTTATTTATTACAATTATTATAGATGTTTTAAGGCTGTAAAACCCCTCACTACACACTTTATACACCTTTCTCAGACAGGCGTGAACATTTTCCCACAATCTCTCTTGTTTAAACTCTCTCAAAGTTCAAACCTTCGTAGAAAAATAAGTCCAGAAATAGAATGAAACCAAAGATCAAACCCTGTTTTCAGGTCCAGAACATGGGAATAGAGCAGCTGCCAGAGAATTCAACATTAATGAATCAATGGTACAGAAGTAGAGGACGCAAAAAGAATGAGTTGAGTAAAGTTGGACTTATCTGACTGTTTTGTTTTACTAATGCGCCTTATAATCTGGTGCGCCTTATGGTCCGACAAATATGGTAAGTTCTACCTCATCTTCCTCTGCCTTTTGGGTGCTACTGCACGTGCCTTAGATGGTGCAAAACATTTTGTCGACATTGTTGTGTTTGTAGGGGAGAAAACTTAAGCATACAGTACAGCACTTCAGAGTCACACTGTTAGCGCTCGAAGATTTGTGTAAATTTGACAAGCTGAACGCATTCTGTACTGTACAGGAGACACAGCACGGAGGAGATTGACAATGGTCTACAGCCAATCAGGATGCAGAACACAATCCGCTGTTAAAAGCCCCCGAAAAAAAAAGCATGCAAAATTGCACAAAAAATAACAAACAAAAAAACCCAGCAAACCGCAAAAGGTAAACCGTGTTATAGCGAGGGACCACTGTAGTTTTTTTTCCTCCTTCACTTTGATTCTATACCTTTAAAATGTTGTTTTATTAGACAAATAGATGTTAACAGACTACAAAATCCAGTAAAAAACAGTAAACTCATTGGTAAAAAAAGAAAAACATGTTTTGAAATAAAACAAACTTCCAAGCGGAGTGGCAATGCTCAGTTGTAGAAGAAGGGTAGAAACAACCCATCATTATGGAAACAGACCATAATATCAGTGATCAAAGAAGGGGAAAGAGGGAACAGAGTAGGTCATACAGACCCATTTCTAGATCACATATTATAGAATATTTACTTGAATAATTCCAAAAAGACCAGAAAATATTATCCCTGATTTGACAGATTCTGGAAACAAAAAAAAACAAAAAAAAAAACAGGTTTTACTGATAAGAGGAACACGCAAGACAATGTAAGGCGAGCACTGCAACTTGTTGATATCATGAGCAATAGTGATTCAAAGTCACTGGCCAGCAGTCTTAATCTACAAAGGGCCCATGACTCGGTACAATAGGGAGTTTTTGTACCTGGTGTTAAGATGGTCTGGATTTAAACATGGAGTTATAGGTCATCTTTAAAAATTATACCAGTCACCAAGTGCCCAGGTGAATGTATAGTCACTGTGAAACAAGGATACCACCAAGGATGTCCCTTAAGCCCCACATTATTTGCATTATTTATAGAGCCTGTAGTTCAAGTCTCTAGAGAAAACAGTGAAATTAAAGGAATTTTGGTTAAAGGGATACAACACCAAATATGTGTAAACGCAGATGGCAAACTTAACTCTAACCTGACAATCTCACATCAAGCTTGGAACAATTCAGTTTTTACTTAGGATACTAAACCAGATCCAAAGCCTATCTTAATCCAATTATTCATAATAAAATTTTTTTTAAATAAAAATACTATTTATAATGGAATACCAATAATATGATGTACCTGGGGGCTAATATCCCAAATAATCTAAAAAATTCTTTAAATTATGGCCACATCAAAAAAAGAAACAAAACTAAAATTTGACTTAATAGTGACGTAATTTAATATGATTTAATAAATGTAAAAGTTCTATACTGAAGATGAATATCTAGGTAATTAGATGGGTAAAATGTGATGAAAACTTCAAACTTTCTTGGGGACTTTGTTGGAAAATTTCCAACATCTCAGTGAAAACTACAATTTAGACATAGATGATTTGTTTAGATACTTAAAGGTGAAGCAACACTTTGATAGAAATACTAAAACTATTGGGGAATCTGATAAGAGGACTGTTATTATTTGGGGCACTATCCACAAGAAACAGGTATCTACAATTTATACATGAATACAATCTCTCATGAAATATTCCACCTTATACATCAAAATCAAATGGGAGAAGAAGGCAAATGTCACGGCAACAGTTGAGGATCGATTAAATATGTGAATTAAATGCCAGCTAGTGGAGAGAATATTCATGAAAGAATTTTATGTTTTATTGCTACAAAAAGAAAATTCCTACAAAATAGCAGATATGACAAACAGTAACACAACCATATCAGGTTTTGAGATTGACAATAGTTTTGTTATTGTATATTTAAGTAATATACCACCTGATTATTACATTCAAAACAAGTATTTTCCGAAAGTATTATTTATTGACAGTAAAAAGGTAATATTAGGGAAGTGGCTGGATAAGGAGCCACCGACTAAAGGCAAGTTGTTGGAGAGCATAAAAGAAATGTATGAAATGGAAAAACTTCTTTCCCCTAAGACAGTATTGTTTGGCTGTTGTATATAAACAGTGTATGCTAGTTTTATATAGGTAACTATTGTTTTGGACATTGGGCACTATTTATAATCTATGTTTATGGGTACGGGTCAGATGTTTCCAAAATGGTACTGAGGACTCATCTAGGAACTGGGTGGAATTGAAGGACTAGTCTGGAATTTCATTGAGTTTTCTTGGGTGATAGGTGACCTCTGGGACTAATATCTTGCTCCCATCATCCCTTACCAGTCGGGAAAGTTTACCTGCCCTAAGCCTGGTTCTGCCAGAGGTTTTATCCAGTTAAAAGGGGAGTTTTCCCCTTCCCACTGTCACAAAGTGCTTGCTCATAGGCAGTTGTCTGATTGTTTGTGGGGCTTTCTCTGTTTTATTGTAAGGTCTTTCGCTTACAATATAAAGTCCCTTGGGAAGACTGTTGTTGTGGTTTGGCGCTATATAAATGAAGTCAAATTGAACTGAGATAATGTTAAAAATAACCACTGTCATGGTCAACTACTGACTACGTGTGCCTTATTGTATTACTCCTGGTGACCCCTGGTTAGGGTTTTTTAAAAAAAGGGCCCACACATGAGCCCACTGTGAAATTCCTAACCTATAATGAGATAAATATATGTTAAGACTTCGATAGCTGGTACATCTTCCTTATTAATGTATCACAAATTCCCTGACTATCTACAGCAGATATATGATCAAGTGATTACCTATAGAGATTGACAGACCACGTGACTTTCGCGCATTGCATGCCGGGAACTCGTGGCAAAACAATCCAAGTACCGCATCAAATGCAAGCATTTGCAGCACCGCAAAACGTTCATTCTTCGGTTCCAATAAATTCTTGCTTTTTCTTTGCCCCCCAAAAAGGAATGCACAAAACGAAGGAGAACAATGCCGGACCGTACAAAGACAGACTTGATGAAAAGTCAAAGAAAAGATACGAGGAAAAAAATCAAACGAGTGAAAGGGTTAGACCCTTACGAGCACACAGAGTGGACAAAATACGTTAGCGTGCTGCCCAACTTTCACCACGCTCATATTTATAATTATACTGTTCTTGGAGTGAGTGCATACACTCATGAAGTTTAGTAACTTCAGGTCACTGCAACAAGCCCAGGTACAGTTTACCGACGGATGGGTGCAGGACGTTGAAATGCACCGTGTAGAAAGACCATCGTACGTATCATAAGTTTACCAGTCTCACAAATCGCCTTCATAAATACACATTTGTTAACCGTTTATTAATAGGACCTTTGAGATCAACGGTAATTAATTAGTAGTGGAAATAATTTCTGGTTTGCATCACAGAAATGTAGCAGTGACAATAATATTATATGCTGTAATCACACTGGGCAATTAGTGATACAAAAAACTGTTTTCCCCTGTGAATAAAAGTATATGTTTTTGTCAATGTAACATGGTAATAACAGAAGCGAAACGCAATATTGTGTCAGGACAATTCACTATTTATGCACAATAAACAAAGAAGCATAGTGCGACAATTTCTGTTCAGCGCCAGACCAATTATGTTATGAAAAATGACGTATTAACTACAACAGAAGACTGACTTTTGTGGGAATGCTTGGAGCAGACTAACATGTGAGCTGGAGTGTTCTGGGACGTTATATTTGGTCTTTGAATGGCTGTAATCCAGGCCATCCGTCGCCTCTTTGTTACTTCGGAAACATGGCTCGAACAATTTCTCTTCAATGACGTAATCCGATAACAACCGATCTCTTTACCCGTTGGCTTCCCGTGGCTGTCATGCGACCGGCTATTGCAGTTAATAACACAACAGCTTCTTGCCATTTTTTGTGTTTCTTTTTATCGCTGTGTAACTGATTTCAATTGAAAGCCTGTGTGCGCTAGTATCTCTTGCCACGAGTTCCCAGAATTCTTTGCAGTTTTACCCCTGAATGACGTCACATTTTCAATCTCTATATACTTTTAAGACAAACAAGCTTTCCTGTTTCCAAATGGGTGAATTCATCAAAAGTTTGAATCATAAATGAGCCCTGAAAAGTCAATAATCAATCATCCTTAAATTGGGGAGATAAGTTAATTATTAGGATAGTAAACAGGTCTAGCAAAGATATTTGTTTTAAAATGAAGATAATAAAAGCAGTGTAATTAGACGATTCCTAATTTGAATGATTTCAAATTTTCTTTTCGTAATTTATGAAAATGTTCTTCTAAAGAGCAGTGAGGGAGGAAAGAACAACCTCTAATTATAGAAGCGAGAAACCGTTGAGGGGCTCTTGGGCCTTGAGTTCTTTTAAAAGCCAGTAGAAAGACTACAACTTAATCTTGATAATACTAAAACCCTGGGGTATTGGAAGCTTAGCACTGATAAGAGTCATAACAAAAGAAAGCACATATACACCTTAGGGTTTAAAAAATATAACAAAACAATAGGGATGGGTATTGATAAGATTTTCACGATTCCGATTCCATTTTCGATTCTGTTTAACGACTCGATTCTTTATCGATTCTCTTATCGATTATTTTTTTTTAAAAAAAGGAGAACACTAAGGTCAATTAGCTTAGATCTTTGTTTTATATCTTCTCTTTGAACAAGATAGAAATTTAGGAGTAACATGGCCTTACAAACCCAACAGTGAGATCTTAACAGATCCAACCTACGGCTCTTCAATGGGGTGTCACAGGGTCCCCAGGAAAAAAAATTGTGAATGTAAAATAATAAAATAAATATTCTTCTGTAGCAATTACACAAGAATATCCAATAATGTCCCTGCCTACAATTAAACACATTCACTTACCGAAAATCGGGGGCATCTGCTGTGGTAAATGGGTGCAAGGCTTTTACCACAAACTGAGTCTCTGCTCAGTGACATTCATCTATCCTGGCCTGAAAGGAGACGCTAACGGCAGACTGCAGCGAGAACTGCCAGCATCTGAGCCAGCCAGACTCTGTCTCTCTCATCATGGTCACCTAAATGCACAGTAATGGCAGGTTTTGTAATGAGGCAGATCGCGCTAACATAATATGCACTGTTAGTTGATTATTTACCTGCCGTATTAACGGGAGAGGACGTGCAAACGTTACCGCTGCTGCTGGGCTGAGATTCACGAGTCCGGAGCGGAATTAAAAACACGACATTTATTTAAGGTTATCGCGCGTTTTGTGAGCAAATGCTTTTGCATATTCGTAGTGTTTCCTCCCTTAAATGAAATATCTACTTTGCAAGTATTGCAAGTTGCCCTGTTGTCATCAGTTCTCGTAAAGTATAACCAAACTTTTTAGCGTTTGAGCCGCCATGTTTCCTGCCAGGTAAATGACGCTCCGCAACGTGGTGACGTCATTCGGGGCGACTGGAATCGATAAGGGAATCGTTTGCAAAAATGGCAAACAATTCCAAGGAATTGAAACAGTGGGAACCGGTTCTCAACAAGAACCGGTTTTCGATACCCATCCCTACAAAACAATCATGCTCACAAAGTGTGATTCTGAAGACATCTCTACAATCACACTCTTGATTTCACACTGTTTTATACACAAGCTTCAGATTTGGGCTCATGTTCTCAGACAAGCTCGATTTAATTAGTTTGCTTCCATCAGCCCAATACTAACAGCTATTTTGATGCATCACTGAATTAGATATAGGATACTTACTTGTGATAGGGCACTACTACCCGCTCTGCAAGTGACTTCACCAACTAACTCTATTTTGACTGCCCCTGGTACAGAAATCGTCTATTTGCTGAGACTTACGGTGCTTAGGCTTCTAACAGCCACAGTCTAACTCAATTCTACATTATTGCAACTTAAATGTTTACCTAGCTTCTTTTGAACAGCTGAACGATCAAAATATCTAAACCAGAAGTGCGCTATCTGTTATCATTACCTTGATAGTGGGTGGTGCAATGGCCAAGTATTTGTCTCCATTGTGGTAGGTGATAGACTCTTGTCCTATGATTATAGCTCCACCAAATGGCTCAGGGACTAAAATACAAGCACACAGGCAAGAGAGTGATTATTCTGGGAAGTTTCTGCTATTTTGGAGATGTTTACAGCACAGAAGCTAATATCCTCTGCATTACCAGTTATCAGTCGTGCTGTGGGTTAAATTTATTCAACAATTGAAATTATTCACGACTTGTAAATTAAACTTACATTATGAACTAGCAATTCATAGCTCACATCCTTGTGTTTTCACACAGCAGTTAAATAGTTGAAATACCTGGGATCACCATTGACGCCTCAGCCTCCACATTCTCCTGTTTCCAGGGGCCTTTGTTAAACTCCTTCTCCCTCAGAGAAACCTCATAGGTCTTCACATGGCGTCCCTGAGGGTCCTATGAAACACAATACATGGAATAAAACTGGTCACTAATTGCACTTTGCTACTGTGCATTGCTTAGTTACCATAAGCTTGAAACCATTCTCACGGAATAAATAAATTAAATAAAAATGTCCCGGATATATGAATCTTTCAACATATTCTTTTTTTCCGTTTCATTAAAGGCACATTCCCACATTCTGTACTGCTCGTGTACCTGGTAGATGAAACAAACAGTTGGAGCCTGGCAGCCGTACAGAAAGTGAACGTCGATGACCTGGAGCTCCTCCAGTCTGATGTTGAAAGCTTTGAGCTCACGGTTGTCCCTGTCCAATGGGATCACCTTAAACAAGCCGTCATACAGCCGCAGGCCAATCATGCGGCATTCTGGGTCTACAATTCCGATGATACCCGTCTCTGACGGACGCCCAATACGATCCTGCAAAACAGCATTGGGTTAGGAACTGTTTAGCACTGGGAGTGTATGAGAAAGCATCACATTATGTAGCACATAGCTAGTTACATTTTCCAGCTTTTCTAGTCTAAGAAGTCCAAAATGTCACTGATATAAACCACATTAAAGAATACAAGAATTCTGTTGTTTACCAATTTAAATGACAAATGGATAATTTAAAACAGTCTAAATTAATATGAATGTAGTGGAGCTAAAAAAGAGTGAACTGCTGCATTCAACCAAGAAGAACAAAATACATACTGGCCTTCATATGAACACACCATAACAAATAGATTAATGTCCTTACAATGTGGCTCGTGTCTATAACAATATTAGTTTTGTTATCTCACCTGGACATTGCCATGGGCTCTGGTGATGATGTCAATGCTCTCCCCAGTCTGTTTGTATTCTAGGATGCAGGCGTTGTACTTAGATGTAAGAATGAACAGCAGGTCTTTGCTCTCACCCTGAAGAATGAGGAGGAAAAAGGCACCAGAGTTACATGTTATACACCCGATCAGCCTCTGTGAGCCTGATTAGAAGACATTGTCTGCATGTGTCATATCCTGTTTGTAATGTGCAGACTTTCACTATTTTTGAGAGGCAAAATTTGCACTCTCCAACCAACTTTGTAGATGATTGAGAAACACACCACAGCACAAATCATTTATGGTGCAGTTAAATATATATTAAATAACCAGACCACTAACTAGTCAAGCAGGAAAAATAATTCAAAGTGTTACCGACTGCACACAAAACTTCTTACCTTGGGCCTGAAGAGCTCCATAACAGCAATTCTGCCATACATGCCCACTTCTTTGACGGGCCTCAGGCCCTCTGCTGTGACCACATAGATCTCCAAACGTGTGTTTTTAGCTATGAGCAAATTGAGGTCTTCAGCAGAGGTGAAGTGACCTGCAGAAAACCAATGTTTACATTATGTTCAATACACTGGTTTTAATGTGAGAGTAATAGAGTAGTAAATTGGGGCATAAATATTCTGGTGCTTCTCAAATACATTTACATATCATCTTAGCTGCTGATTTTTAATGTCTTCTTTAGTCTTTAGCCAAATTACTAAGTCTATTAGCAGCTTAAAAATAACTTACAAGGAAATTATTCAACTTGCTCAAGTGTTCTAATTTAAGGAAATAAAGGAAAATCGTTAACAGTTACTTGTGTTCAAAATGGTCTAAAATAATATATCTTGGCCAAACTGGTTCATTCCATTATCTACTCGAACAAAGGTAACTGTGTCAGAGTCAGTGCTGCAATCAACGTCCTACCATGAAAAATAGTAATTTCGTAAGTTCTTTAAACATCTTTACACTCTGATTGCACTTGGCACTATCAATTATCAGATTGCTTAACAATGAAAGTAACTTGTAAGTAGATTTCACGTCTAGACTATTACACGTGAGCATTCATCTCAATTCGTCACCTCATATCATCTCGAGGTCTCTACTATCGCCATGAAAAATAAAAAGAGAGTGAACATGAAGAGATGATGCATCCTACGCAGCCATTTCACGAGTGCATGTCAAACTGTAACTTTAATGTTACAGAATTACGATTGGTCTAGCCTGAAATACAAAAAGACAGCAGCATAAGCGTCTCTATGAGCTTTAATGCATCACGGTTTTTGTGAGTCAAATGAACGAAAACTTAATCTAGCTTAACTCGTTTTAAGTGGGGCACTAAGTCTGTGTGATATGCTAATGTGTGTGAGCAGAGGAAGCGCATTTTGATCCGCTGCAACTGACGTGCAGGACACAGCTAACGTTACATCAAAAAGAAGAAGCAAGAAAAAAAAACGTCTGCCGTGTGTATGTTAAAACAGACGTGACAAGAGATGTGTGTGTGTTGAGACACGCATACAAACGAGCAGAACCTATGTGACAAGTAAACCGTTGACATAGCAAAACAAGAGCTAGCGGCTACTACAGGCCCGTTTGGAGCACTTTAGTTGTAGCGCGGGAGCAAAGCTAACATGCAGGTGGCAAATGTTTCCTTACTGCACAACGGCGAAAAACAGCGCGGATTTACCTGTGATGCAGGCGTTAACCGCCGTAGGTTTCTGGGCTGTTACAACGTAATTGTAGGACATTTTTGACAAAAACAAAAGACAAACACCAGAATAGTGTTTAATCTCTCTCAAGTGACAAAATCATTGATAATAAAGCTTCCGGAAGTAGAAAGCTGAGCTCTGTAGAGGTCTGAGATTGAGCGCCGCGAGCGACGCGGAGGACTACCAGCAAGGCAATGATTTTATTTATTTATGCGTTACATAAAACGGGAAACGCATTAGTCAATCGCTAAAAGAAAATATATTTATATGAAATGTACAAATAAATAAATAAAATGAAAGTACAACTCTGACCACTTAGGTGACCAGTAATGTAGCTTATATAAAGAGTTGTAACGCTGCAACAAAATGGTGTTAATATGTTTTTTAATGTTGCAAAAACAATATAAAACGGTCTCTTTTGATACAACCTGCTCGAGATATTAATTTTTTGCAGTTTTATGGGAAGAACACAGAAAAAGCGAATTGAACTCCCAATCCCAATATAAAATATGTTCTCGCCCTCAGAAAATGGCTAAGAGTCCTTGAATGCACTCAAGGTATTTCACACAAAACGGCTTAAAAACGAGTGCGCCACCAGGATGTTTCCCCTGTAGTGAGCAGTGACCCCTGCTGTCTCACTAGTACTATTGCAGAACAAAATGTTTCCTAAATTTTTTCCTTAATAAAAGCGAGTACAAAATCGATTCTCTCACATGTGTAATGCACCGAGGGTGAAAAGCAGTATTTGCCTGTAATGCGAAAGCTATTTCTTTAATATTTGTTGTTTTTGAATATATCTTTGCAGAAGAATATGATATCTGCGTTGAATAACGCTGCATTCATGTAATGACTCCATAATAGGAAGAAAAAGTAAACGCTTTTCATTCGGCGTTTATGTGTTATTCGCTGGCGGCTGCCATAGTTCCTGTAGGCAATGCAATTGTTGGTATTTTTTTTTTTTGCTTAACTCTTTCTTTTGTTGTCTAATTTAGGCTATTCATGTACTATAATATTATAATATTAGCTGAACCTCTCACAAAAAAGCACTTTGAAGACAGGTACAGTGAAACACGGCACTACTTTTATGAGTTGATTGAGTACATGTATCCATGTACCATGCTGTGCTTTGTTGTGTGTTGTGGTATATATGAGCACATTAGGACAGATTCCTATCAACCGCGTCGCTGAACTGGTAACAGTAAACTTGAATTTGAAGTTAATTTTGCTCTTCTCGTTGTATATTGTTCAGCATTTTCGAGTTCACGTTGAACCCACCATATCAGAGCCGCTGCCTGTGAGCGACGAGAGGTATCGTTGCCATGGAAACGCGTCCCCGTGCGGCAAACTGACCTTTAATGGAGGCTCCAGGAAACACGAAAACGCACAGCATGAGTATAAAAATACATATAAACCGTGGAAATGACCTGGTAAGTCAATTTGCCGTTACTTAGAAATGATCCCCATAAACCTGTGAAATTTGCTAACACTGCGGCATAACAGTCTAACGGAAGTCTAAGTACGTGGTGTGTATGAAGTTTTTTTTACCTTAAAATTCACGAAGCAGCAAATTACCTTGATAACCCAACATTACCGTCCAGCAGTTCCGAAAGAAACTTTGACGTGTTCACTTCTAAGCTGTTATTGTTTTACAGTAAAAGATTATAGCTCACCTTAAGAGAGCTGTAATATTCCTTTATTCATAGAACCTGGAGTGCAGTATAGGAATATAGCATGCTATATATGTAGCTATAATTTTGTTGCAGTAGATTTCATTATCCTTATGTTCATGCGATTCAGTACAGTACATATATATGTAGGGATGAAATATATAAAGAATGTAATTTATAGAGAAGAGGAAGTGATCTATAATGGACAACAGTAGAAACCCTCTCCACATTCTGATGGCTGGCAGGTACCCTCTGTCCTCTCACCCCCCACCCATTTATTAGTTATCAGTCCATTAAAACAGTGAGCAAGTAATCTAGTACTTGGAATGTTGGTAGTTCAATTCTTGGATGTTCCACTCTGCATGCCAAAGTGTTCTTGGGAAAGGCATTGAAGCCAAAGTCCATCATCCATCAGTGTGTGCGTGTTAGTTTAAGGAAAAAGTATTTGCTTGTATGAATGAGGCACGTGGCAAGTAGAGTAGAAATGTGCTATATAAGAACCAGTCCATTTGCAATCTTTTATTGTATTGTATATCCCTCTTTTGAACTTTATTTATTTATGACTGGAGGAATGTTTGCTTTTTAAATGGAGCTGCTGGATACCTATATCTGGATATCTGTTTAATTGTTTTAAGACTTCTCAATAAGCTTTTTAGAGCTTCCCAATGAATTTATTATCTTTAATTGGTTCAGTTTTTTATCACTATATGAAATTAGAATTGTGTTTGTTAAAAAAAATAAAATTGCAAATGTTTTAGGTGGCTATTCTTTTTCTTTCTCCTTGTATTGTTACATAACTTTTACCACCACTTACCACCAAATATATAAAATAAAATAATTCACATTGACTTATCCAAAGAGAGACATAAAAGCAAACAACTTCCCCACAGAGTTATAGATCTTAGAAGGCTTTGGTAGCATGCGGTACTAATAGCTTACATGGAGACTGGTGAAATATACTTTGGATGTTATGCTAACTACATTTTACTTCTTCAACAAGTATCTAAGTGAATTTAATGTAATTAAAGCTTTATTTTAAAATGTGATATAATCTTAAGTAAATGTTTACCACTTGCTATGTATTTCTTTTCTTTTCTTTTTAGCAATCAAAAAAAGGAGACAGCTTTCAGAGTTTGGTGCGGGTTGAGTTTGATGGAACATTGCTGGGAGAGTCAGATGAGAAGCAGAGTAACCCCATGCAGGACTGTATTGACTATAAATTTACCTGCATCTTCCGCTGTCCAAACGACACTCAGGCTCTCAGTGACATTGCCCAAAAACCCATTGTATGTAAGTCGAGATTTGAAATATTCTCCTGTCTCTGATAATATGATGAAACTGAAAATGGCGCTAACCAGCAGCTGAAACATTTAATTTAATTCTATTTTCTTTCAGTTTGATCAACACATTTTTGTTGTGAATTACCTTGTGTAATTGGTGACAGGAATCTCCTTGATAACCAAACTTGCTAAAAATGTCCACTGTTGTATTTAATGTATATGGTTTTGTGGTGGTCAGTGACAGTGATAGAAGTTCTGGCTGAGGAGAAGAATGATGAACCAAGACAAGTGCCTCTGGGCCAGGCTGTTGTTGACCTCCTACCACTGTTACAAGGTACAGCTATAGCTATCTGGTCTTTCCATACCAGATCAGTCAGATCTGACAAAAGTTCCCACCTGGCTTCTTTATAATCAGATGACTTTTTTTTCTGATAAATGTAGCTTATTTATTGCTCATGCAAAAATTTAAATTCATACTATGAAAAGTTTCTGAATTAAAGGCCCTGGAAGGTGGGTTGAAATTTGGTACATTTTTGAGCCCCTAACGTCATAACTGTCGGAGCTAGCCATATGAAACCTTCAAAGCTGCAAAAACAAATTTAAGCTCTATTATAAACTGAAAACAACTAATTTTATTTTCCCTCACTTAGAGTATAACACTCCAAATGCAAAATCTAGTTTTAATTTGGCAGTTTTTTTTCTCTAACCAACCTTTAGCATCAGTGTACCTACAGTATCTACATTTACTTAATTTCTGATACCGGGCTCATGTTCTAGCACTGATCCCTTTTCAAAATTGGTTTCTAATATAGTCAGCATATCGTCCCAGCTAACAGCTGCTTTGTATGGAGGTCAGAAAAGCAAAAACTCATTTCAGAGAGCTTTTCTTAGCAGAGCAGAACTTTCATTTGTTAAAGTGATTTTCTCTTTGTCTTCAGGTCAGTGCAGTTTCTCATCGACAGTCTCTGTCAATTCGGTGGCCAACCCCCGGGCCAAATCCGCCCAGGACACCGGCCTCAAGGTCAGTTGAGGACTCTGCAGTCATTCTCTTGGAGAGTGAATGACTACACTCTCTGCTATTTTTACATAGCAAAGTAACCCAAATAAATTACAAGTGTTTTCGTGTATTTTTAATATTGACAAAAGATTGAACATCTTTAAATGCACTTAAAAACAGCACTGATCAGACATGCTTGCATATAGTTCTGACTGAAAAAGTGAATTAACAATTAAACAATTATTTCTTATTATATTGTATTAAGTCTAGATTACCAACACAGACTCTACAATTATTTAGCATCTATTGCCTTTTTTCGATGGTTACAGCTAAAGTACAATTTTAAACCAAAACAAATGCTACAATTTGAGACTATTTATTGTCTGGTCAAAAAGAAGGCTCCCAGGCTCAAGTGGTATCTGGTAAAAAAAAAAAAAAAAAGTTTAGTATTTTTAACACACTGACAGGTTGGGTTGAGTACATAAAAAGAGATTCCAAATATTAGTTTTGCAGACATTTTAAAATAATGCATTCAACACATTTGGCAAAGCCTAAGAAGCACACAGTGTGTTTTGTTAAATTAATACTAATTCCAGACATGTAGACACTTTAGTTATATATGAAATGTGTAAAATAACAACTAGAAACAATAGAAAGATAGTGGACAGTTGAAAAATAGAATTCACAATTTAACTTTTTTTGTACATTGTTTTAAGAGTGTATCCATAATGCCCACAGTTCCCCAACAAAGATAGGAGTGCAACCAGAATGAAGCAAGGATCCAGCCTTAAATGGAAAATGAAGGTAATCCCATTACTCTACAGGGACAGTTATAGTAAGCATAAATAAAATATCCCTAACATGCAGCCTCAGATGAGCCTTCAGGGGTTCAGGTCTATCTAAAAGTCCCTGTGCCCCCTTAGTTGAATTCTACAGATTTATGAGTAGAAGTCCAAATTAGTCATAGAGTTTGGTAAAGAAAAAGTAAAATACCAACATCACAGGTAAGTTGCTGCTCAAAATCAGTTTAATAATTCAGCTAACAGTAGCTTCATCCATACAGCAACGAGCATGACATCGGAGGGTATTAACTCTGGTGCCCATGTAAGTTGGACTTTGAGAAATACCCCTCACTTTAAATGTGGTATTGCGGTGTTATAAATTAACCAACAGCTTTTCTAATTAACACATTCATGGTGAGAAAGCCAAAGACCGGCACTTCATTTCATTTATCATGTGAAATGCTATGCTAGCAAGGTTCAACTCCTAATACTAAACAACCTTGTTGTTAGATTACAAATAAAATGTGGTATGCATCAAATAAAATACAGATAGAAATACAACAGATAAAAAGTGCAACAGGCCAGAAAAAAACAAACTAAGCTGTGTAATTATTGCGAATTACAGACCTATTTCCAAACTGCCTTTTATCTCAAATATTCTTGAAAAGGTAGTTTACAAGCAATTAATGTCCTTCCTAGAAGAACACGGTATTTTAGAAGTTTTCCAATCTGGTTTTAAAGCTTTACATAGTACCGAATCTGCCCTTTTAAGAGTTTTTAATGATGTGTTTTTGGCAAATGACTCAGGTGACTGTGTTATTATCGTGCTGTTAGATTTAACTGCTGCTTTTGATACAGTGGATCATAATATTTTAATTTCCCGTTTAGAGCAGTTGGTGGGTATTAGGAGTACCGCACTGCAGTGGTTCAGATCCTATTTGGCAGAGCGAACTTTCTCTGTGAAACTCAGGGAGTTTGTATCCTCTGCTGCTTCTCTTCAATGTGGGGTCCCACAGGGTTCAGTTTTAGGCCCGCTTCTTTTCTCTCTATATCTCCTACCCCTTGGGTCTATTTTCAGGAAACATGGGATTTCTTTCCACTGCTATGCCGATGACTCGCAGATTTATTTCCCACTTAAAAAGATAAATGGCTTCTCAGTAGACCCGCTGCTCAGATGCCTTGATGAAATAAGGGCCTGGATGGCTTTGAACGTTTTACATTTTAATGAACAGAGAACAGAAGTGATGGTTTTTGGTGGCGCTTCTGAGGCCACTATTATAGATCTTGGTTCGCTGGCACAGTATGTTAAACCAGTCATCACTAATCTGGGAGTTAAAATAGAGGCAAATCTTAAACTTGAAAGCCAGGTCAGAGCTGTTGTAAGATCTAGCTTTTTTCATTTGAGGGAATTAGCCAAAATAAAGCCTATCTTATCGAAACAGCATTTTGAGACAGTAATCCATGCCTTTGTTACTTCTAGGCTGGATTATTGTAACTCACTTTATTTTGGGGTTAGTGATGCGTCCATTAGGCGCCTGCAGGTTGTGCAAAATGCTGCAGCACGTCTTTTAACTGGAACAAAAAAGTCTGAGCACATTACCCCAATTTTAATTTCACTCCACTGGCTACCTGTACATTTTAGGATTGTTTTTAAAATTCTCTTATTTGCTTTTAAATCTCTTAATGGCCTGGCCCCCCCCACCTCTCGGAGCTACTACAACCATATACACCTGCCCGTTCCCTTAGGTCTGCCAATCAGCAGCTCCTTAAGGTACCGAAAACTAAGTTTAAATAAATTTAAAGGTGATCGTGCTTCTGCTGTAGTTGCTCCAAAGTTGTGGAATGATCTACCCTTGCATGTTAGGCAGGCCTCTTCTCTTTCTGAATTTAAAAGTTATGTTAAAGTGCTTTATAAATAAAGGTGGTATGGTATGGTATAAACTGTTAGTGAGTCCTCTTATCCTTTTCAGTGGCAATATGTTTTTGTTGGTTTATTTTCAGGCATAGATTGTTACATATACTTGTTATTTAGGAACATGTTCGTTTTAAGGTGTTGTTAAACATAAGTGGTTTTTTGCTGGGTTATGATAAAGAGAAAAAAACAGCCACTTACATGTATTATATGTTAAATATGTGAATTTACATGTGAATTTACATATAATGATAAAATGAGCTTTCATTGCACTCAGGCATTCGTTTAGTGTTGTGTATTATGGTTTGAAAAGCACTTAGAACCTAAGGATTTGTATTCAGTATGGTTAAAGCAGTATATCAATGAAAAATATAAACTGCTCTCCTTTTTTAGCTGCCTACCCTCGATGTGAGTGTCAGTGTGTTGGATCCAATACTGTCCGAGACTGACCGCTCAGCCTCTAATCTACTAAAGGTAACTGTGGAGACAGCCTACTCTGTCCCAGACTCATGGATGCTGCCATCTGGCCCTGCTCCCACTACCTTCACATACACTGCTGCCCTAGAGATCCCTCTTACTGCAGACGTGAGTGTTATACTGTGCTTTTTATGTGGCCTCTTAAGGCATACTGCTCTATTCACACTAGCTTAAAATGTCAATCTTTCCAAGGGTGACGCGTTTTTGACAAATGTAGCTTTACTACTGCTTTGCTCCCAGCAAGACCAAGTGCTAGTGTTCCCTGAAGGGCAGCTGAAGGCAGGGGGGCAGAGAGAAGAAAAGGAACGTCAGAAGAAGAGGCCCCATAGGGACACACTAGCTCCAGAGAACCACTACCTGCCTGGAGTCTTTTTCAAGCCAGAGGAAATTGATCAGGAGGATGGCGAGCTGACTGCTCGAGAGGTAAATACAAATGCAGCTTGCAGATACTACCAATAATGGTAGCTGGAATGTTGCAAAAAAAAGAAAGAAAGTTAAAAACACTCTTAAAGTGACCTTGAGATTTGAAAATCAGTTTTGTTCATCAGTTTCTTACCTGTTGAAGTTCAGGGTGTGCCTGCTGAGCTGGTATCAACATTCACTCAGCTTTAACATCGCCCTGGGTTCTTGGCCAGCTTAGCATTACCATTCTGTCTGTACAGATGCTTGCAAAGCAGCATAATGCTAACACAAGTTCCTGGATGCGGTTTGCACTTTACGATTGTGCTCTCGTCCTTTTGTGCAATAAAAATAAATGTAACGTCCATATCCGTACTACAGACCGTTGCATTTATTTCCCTTTTAAAAAGAAGGAAATAAAGTATTAATTTGCACATATGAGACACATGGAATTTTAGATTTGGATTTTATCGTATTTGCTACATCCACTAGATCACACTGATGTAGAATTCTGAAAAACAGACACATTTTCATCCATCAAATGTGATATACGTGGCATTACAGGGTTAGACAGAGACAAAAACTAACAAAGATGGGTAATAAGAGATCAGACGAACTGGATCAGATTCTAACTATCCCTGTCCCTAACAGGGACACCAACCCTTAGCATGTCCTTCTTCACTATATCCATGAACCTCCTCTGAGGTCTTACTCTTTTCCTCCTGCTTGACAGCTCCCTCTTTATATATTTGTCCACTCAACAAATCAAGAACTGAGGAAAATAATAAAACCCAAGAATCAATGTTGATAAACTCAAAGGAAGACAAAAACTCAGATAATCCAAAAAACACAATTCCATTGAAGATAACAGCATGTAAAAGCTTATTTATAGGCTTGTGGTGTAAATGTTCCCACAGGACCGGGCATTTCGTGATGAGGCAGAGACCACGAAGAACAGAGTGAGCTGGGACACAGAGATGTACTGCTTTCTGGACGCAGGGGGAACTACAAGGTTGGAGGCTGAGCATGCAAATCACTCCTTTATTTCTCTGTGTATGCTACCTGCTGGCTACAATTTTACGAATTTAATCTAGAAAGGGAAAGTCAGTCACCAGTTTCTTTGCTACAGAACACATGTTATAGCAGAGTCTAAGAGCAGGATTTCCTTATTCAGAACATTTCAGGCATGCAAGGAAATCAGAAAGTAATGAAAAAGGAATTTGATCTTATCACTGATTTTAGGCACACAGTGAGCATGTGATCTGTGCAAGTATAAGTAAATAGGCTTAATGCTTAGAGTAAAGGTCAAATCTATGAAACAAAAAACAACTAGTGCAGTGGTTTTCACAAAGGCCCACGTGAGAAATTGGGACTGTTGTGAAGGGCTGCACAAATAAGCTGAACTCAGTTATTATGCTCAATATTAACTGTATCACTATAAAATGCTACTGGTAAGAGTAGATGTTACAGCTAGACAACGAAAATGTGAAATATCCATAGTAAAAATTGAATTTTTTTTTTATCACAGTTTAATCAACATTTTCCAAAATGACACTTTTTTTCCTCGGTGAAAGAAATCTAGTCTGTTTTACCAACTCTTTGTTTGCTTGGCAGTAACACTGAAATTGAAACTCTCTCAAACAAATACATGAATCCACTCCTTGTTTCTCTAAGTATCGCCAAGACAACAATAGTTCTTAACTGGAAATCAAAGAAATTGTTACATATTAACATCCAGACAAACCTTCTCATTGAAGACACACATTTAGAAACCATCACATTCTTGCAAAAAGACAATAGAGCTGTATTTTATCAACATTTTAAACCCATTTTTTGAATTAATTAAACATGGTGATGATGATGATGATTATTATTATTATCATTGTTTTTGTTGTTGTTGTTTAGAACAATTTAATATGTGACCTTGGGACTGGTGGGTTCTGGAGTTGCTCACTAGGTGGGTTTAGGCTGTGGTGGGACCTCGTCCTGGACCTCCATCCACTGTGCCCCATCTCTCATGTTGTCGGCCAACTAATGACATTGTCTTTGCAACACATTAGGAAACAAAAATAAAACAAAGGAATAAAGAAAGGAAAAAAATAATAATATAAAACAGCTGTAATACACATGAAAGGGTAGGTTAAACATGATTAAAGTGGGATTTGCATCTCACAGTGTTTTTTTATTACATCACACAAGATTAGGGTTACCAAAAATATAGCAAGCTTTTAATATAACAAAAAAAGATCAAGGCAGTCATGTCAGTGTAAGCCGATATAGGTTGAATGGGTGCTTCTGGGTTGGGAGGTGTGAATGGGATGTCCCCTGGGCTGCACCCTCCATGCCTTTGGTGAATTGCTCTAGGATGATGGAAAACACAAAGAGAGAATATAAAATTGTGTGTATCAGTACTGATTGTAATTTCAGGTTGAAGCAAAGCATAACTAAGAGCAGATTGTGGCCAGTGGAGATCATGAGGTCATTGGCTCCATTATCAAAGGTTAGTATTCCTTTTTATTCTCTCTTCTTTGGTGTTTGGATTTCCAGTATTTAGGATATCATATGCAATAAGCTTAGAAAAAACAACATGTGATTTTAAGTCTAACTGAGATGGAGACCAGACCAGACCTGTGTGTGTTTGTGTGTAGTTAGGTGCTGAGGACTCAGAAATCCCCCACCATGGTTTGGCATTTATAGACTTTGGGCAGCTGCTGTATCCTGGAGTCCAGCGAATCCGAGGAGCATACAGCATTCAGTCTTTCTCTGAGGAAGATTTGCTGAATAAGGTTTCAGTAACACACTCACATCACTCATTTGCTTTAAATTTGGTTTCCTTGTAAAATATAAATAAAAACAGAATGGAGTACTTAGTTAATCTCACAAACCAATATTTTATTCACAGTAAAAATCAGAAAACAAATCAAATATTAAAACTGAGAATGTATATTTATGCGTAAAATATGAGTTTATGAATTTTGGAAATAATTTTACTCTCTTTATAAATACAATTTACACAGTGTTCCAACTCTGGGGTTGCAGTTGATATTACCTTTATTTAAATAGGGCTGTTAAATTGCTTTGTGCACTGTTTAACCCCTATTAAAAAATTTTTTTTCATTGATCTTGCACTCAAAGGCCAAGCGAAGCATCAGTGTTTTAAAGGAAAAAGCTAAGGAAGCTGCCAGCCAGGCCAAAGATATTGTCAGCTCTAACAAAGCAGGAAAGAACATGAATGGAAGCAACAAGGGACCCACAGATTCCAATGAGCAAGGCAAAAAGGTCAGAAAAGTTTTGATGGTCACAAGTGAATAATTCTTTAGAGTTTTTATAAGTTTTCCAGCATAAGCAAAGTCCAGCGGTTCCTTTTCCCCCTCAAACAATTAAACCGGACTTCACTTATAAGAATTTTTTTTTAGACCATAACATAAAGTTTTTTAAAATTATATCAGCAACATGCAAATCACAGTGAAGGAGCTGTGCCATTAACTGCAGCTGGCCTGCAGTAATTTATATGAACCTGAGCCACAAGTCAATGCAGAGGGAACCCTACGCTCCATGTAAACATCAACATAACTCTGCACAGCATTAGCGAAGAAATCAATAAAATTATCCATGTTCCCTCTAAGCTGCGCGTGTGCGCAATTGCGCACTGCTGGCACGGTCTCTGCGCATGCAGAACAGCTGATTGTTCTGTAAATAATTTGAAATGTTTATTTAAAAAATGCCTTGGCTGCATTTTTAGGTAAACAGCTGCAAAAAACTTTGTTGTTTGCATAACTCAAT
Organism: Neolamprologus brichardi; assembly: GCF_056152115.1. NCBI lineage: Eukaryota > Metazoa > Chordata > Actinopteri > Cichliformes > Cichlidae > Neolamprologus > Neolamprologus brichardi. The sequence continues at coordinate 30,015,587 of NC_142104.1, forward strand.
TACTTTTTTGAAGAAGTAACTATATAATTCATTGCCCAACACTGGTATATACTGTATTTTGCAGACAGAGAGTTACAGGACTCTCTCCCAGACCACAGACTCATACTCATAATACAAGTCAGAGCTTTATAAACAAAAACAAAAACAATACTTTCAATAGTGTTAACATACTACACAGGTCATGAACAAGATTTGTTTTTAATTTTCATTGTAAGTGGGCTAAAGCAGTTAATCAAAAGTAGTCTAACATAAATGTAAATGCTGTAATTTGATTATTTTAATAAACCATGTAACTTGGATGGATGCGATGCTGGTGTGACCGCAGTGCACACGTCTAATGTTGCTCACAGTGGTCCAAGGGATCGCTCAGGGAGTTTGTGCATTCGCTCAGAAACATGAAAAATTAGAGCAAACATTGATTAGGATAATTTACTGGAGACTCCGGTACCAGTTGCAATTTAGTACAGCTGAGCAGAGATCAGCAGCAGTAGATGCTCAAACTTACTGCACATCCTTGTTACTGCAATATATTATAAAGTCGTATTTAGCTGATGTGTTTTCTGTTGAAGCAGAAATTTGGAAAACTTTAACTCTTCACTTGTGTTAATGGCAGATGTATGTGGAGGCCAGAACTTATATTATCATTGAGATAGCCTTGGAGAAACCGCTGGTACCAAAACCATCACCAGAAGAGCTAGCCCAAAGGTAATGTGCTAATTAAACCATGTGGTGACTGAGTCTGACCTGCTTCTTTTGGCTCCATTATTAGATTGTAGCACCGAGATAGAGTTATACATTTATCAACACTTTCACACACACTTAAGTGTTAAATTCAGTAGTTGCCCCCTCTGTTTCTGACTGACTGTGAAACACAAATGAGTGAGTGTATTGAGATGTTTTTGTGTTTCTTGCAGGGTGGCGGCATTGATCCCTCCCAAACCTAAACGTCCAGCTGGTCCTAGTAGAGCAGAAAGAGTAAAGCACGGACACACACACACACACACACACACACACACACACACACACACACACACACACACACACACACACACACACACACACAATGAATTGCCCAATCGAGGAGATTTGCATGCTTGATGTATTCTCTCCACTGGTGTGTGCTCCTGCAGGCTGTGCTGGACTTCCACAGGCAGGTAGCAAACACGGTGTCCCATGTTTCAGAACAGTGTGAGGAACTATTTGGAACAAGTTGTGAAATTCCCCAAGACGACAGCTTGGAGAAAATGAAGATTCAGTTGATAGGAGCGCTCAATGACTCTGGGAGATACTTTGTCTTCAAGGAACAAATGAAGGTCAGACCAACTGCCCACATCTATGATGGATTAATGAAAGTTACAAGGACACTGAAACTATTTTTAGGGATCGATCTAATGGTTCTGGTCATATTCTTCCTCTACATTAGTGTCATTATTTCTCCACAACGGCTTGTGTATATTTCTGGTTTGTAGCATGCGGTGGTGAGGATCGTACGTGACAAGATGAGGCGGACAGAGCCATTCACGGATGATCAACAGCTGAAGGAATTTGCCAGCAAACTCTATGTCTACCTGGTTGATGAGATGCACGTTGCTATGAGCAAGGTACCAAACACACACTTTCACATACAGTCTGTGAGGACATCTTTTGACTTTTTTGTTTTATCCTTACTTCCTTAACAGATTTATTCTCCAGATGCTGTTGAGGGCTACCCAGATAACATCCAGTTACACTGTTCTCAGCTCTCACATTTTGCCAGAGAGGCACAGCTTACTGGGAATTACGAGCAGGCTGCATATTGCTGGAAAGAGGTATAATAACAATGCTCTAAAGCTCATTGCTAAAAATTTTTTGAAATAATCAGGAAGATTTATGTAAAAAAAAAAAACAGAACAAGGTTGACAGACAACTATGTTATGTTATGTTTGTCTGTTATTCTCAAGAATATTTATAATAATGTTATGTTTGAATGTTTTTCTTTTGTTTCGTCAAGTGGACACAAGTCACATTGCAGCACTGAATAATGATAATGGTTGTTAAAATAGATGAAGTGGTTTCTGATATTTTTTTATTAACCTGCAGCTAGTGGTCAGGCACCCAAATGAGCCCACCTATATGTTTGAGTGGGGGGGCCTGTACATGCTGACCGGAGACTACCTGAAGGCAAAAGAGTGTTATCATGATGCTGTGTCTATCGACCAAGTGCACCAATCCAGGTTAGAAATGCACTCCTTACAATATTGATCTTCAATCATTAATTTAATCAGATTAATTATTGAATAATTATTTTGGCCTGTATATTATTTATATATATATATATATATATTATAGACTGTATAAGTATAGTCTAGCAATCAGCTCATTTCTAAATCATGATGGTATATTATTTGTATATTATTATTTGATAGAGGAAGAGAGATATTTAGAGTTACTTCCTGTCACAGTATTCTTCATCTCCACTGTATTTTCTGACGTCACAAGCAATGAACCTACCTGCTTGTGTTTTATCTTTTATTGGAACATGGTTCAGTGGTTACTTACAATACAACTTTATTTGTATAGCACGTTTAAAAGAGCAGCGGTACACCAAAGTGCTTTACAATAGAAACACGAAAATTAAGACATGATTAAATAATAGACTATTAACAAAGTAGGGATTATAAGAACAATGTAACAAAGTTACTAAGAACAGATATAGCTAAAAGATAAAGTACCAAATCAGTAACCAAATATAAAATAGGGACACTAACTAGATGGAAAAGCTATGTTGAATAAGTGAGTTTTTAAACGGGATTTAAAAGATAAAATGGAGTCTGACGGACGGATAGTGATAGGAAGGTTGTTCCACAGATTAGGTGCAACCAGGGCAAAAGCACGGTCACCCCTAGATTTAAGTCTAGATCTAGGCTGAGCCAAGAGTAATTGGGCTGAAGACCTGAGGGCTCGCCCAGGGACATATAGACTAAGAAGATCGACAAGATAACGAGGGGCTAAATTATTTATAATTTTAAAGGTGAGCAACAATATTTTAAATTCAATGCGATACTTTATGGGTAACCAATGCTAATCAATAAGAACAGGGGTGATAGAGGCATGCTTTCTAATGCCAGTCAGGAGGCGAGCCGCAGCATAAAAAACAGGTCGTCAAACAGTTTCACGAGTTCAAGACCCATGTTTCTTTATCCTCTTCTTGCTCCAGCCTGATGATGTGTGGGGTATTGGCAGTGATGTTTGAGCATTACAGTGAGGCCCAGACTTTCCTTGAGCGAGCCACCAGCCTAGACCCTCTCAGCGTGGTGGCCTGGACGCTGCTGGGTGAGATGAGGATCTGTTTTGCTTCCTGCTGCTATTGTATCAGTGAACAGCAAAATGATACTACCAAACGTCATTTGTCAGTAGCTATTACTGTTTGTTGTCTACCCCCAGTGTAATGGAGGCCCCGCAGGTTACTCAAGACAGTTTGACTGTTGTGTGTGACTTTCATAGATTTAGGTTGGTTTGTAAATCTGTCTTTAAAATATCCATCCATCATCTTCAATTTAGGGTTGGGTGGAGCCCAGTTTGTCATAGGGTGAGAGACAGGGTAGACCCTGGACTGGTCTCTTTAAGAGTTGACACAGACTGAACAGACAAAATGATGAACAAACAAAAAAACATGAATATAAAACAATCTGTAACCTAAACACCCACAACAATAGTGGAAGAGGGATGCATGCTGGGGAACGTGGAGTGACCTTGTTGGGTGTTTGCTCCAGGTTTGTTCCATGTGGGTCAGAACGACTCCATCCAGGCTGAGAGGGCTTTTATGGAGGCCACAAAGCTGTTGAATGCAGAAGAGGCAAAAAAGCAAGAGCAGAGAGAGGAGAAGGGGGAGAACGACAAGGAGAAGAAACACGAAGAGGAAGAGAACAAGCAGGAGGCAGATGAAACAACCAACTCTCCCAGAGTTATGCAAGGTGAGGAAAACAAAAAAACAGAAATACAGACATATACAAGACAGTGTCAAGTGCAATAATGCCAGTCTATGCATGAGTTCAACCCATTCTTTTCCACTGAGCCCCATCTCCCTGTCAAGGAACTACTTTCGTTACTATTCTGTCTGCTGGGGCTCTCATGCACTTCAGCCCAAAGGGCACAGGGCAGAAGAAAATAAACCCTTGGAGTAACTGATGTTACCTGACCGTGTAGCTTTATTTTTCTCCTTTACCCAGAACTTGTTGACCAGGATTCAGAGATGCACAAAGAAGAGCCTCCAGCACTGAGTGTCAGCTTGAAATCAGCTCCTGCTACTATTTACACACAGACCATCCAATTCCTGCTGCAGAGCAATGCACTGCAGGTAAAACATACCCAGCGTGTTGGTTTGTACAGCACTGTGTTATCGGTTTATTCTGTTACCGCACAAAAAGGGGCATATTACATTTGGCAATCTGCAATTTCAAAAGACACTTGGTTTTAGAAACATGTGTTAGTGATATGTGTTTTATGAAAGTATGATAGCATCAGTTTATTATTTTGAAAAAATATTTGATTTTTCTATGTATTTATATTTTTGCAAATTTAAAAAAAAAGTTTTATGTAATATTGGGAAAAATAAATGTCTAATTTTAAAAGCTCTGAACAGTAATGTTTGAACAAAGATAAAACAAATGAAAAAAGCAATGGCAGAAATCAGAGATGACTGTTTTCTGTTGTCAGATGGCAGAAGTCGCTCTATCCGAGGAGCTCCTATGTTCAGATGGCGGTCGCAGTGCTTCCTACTTCATTCATCTGGCCCAGTTGCAGCTGCTCAAAGCAGACTACTGCAGTGCTGCTGCCAACCTCAAAGAGGCACTGTCCAGCATAGATCAGGTACTTCCACACTACCTCTGGCTACAACACGAGTATTGACTGGGTGAGGAATATTACATGAGTGTTCAACTGCATGTAGGGCATTACTTGTCCAGAAAGCATTTGGTGCTCTGTTTGTAAAGTGTGAAACCTGCAATTTATTGTCTAATTTATCATGCTATTCTTTTTTTTATCTTCACTAAACACCAAACAAATGAATAATAAATAAATATATTTGTTATTTTTATATTTTCAAGGTGCATATTTATTGTATATGACAAAGTAATCAGTTACCTGTTACTTTTTGATGCTCACCTTCTATAGATATGCATGACAACATATTCCAGTGTAGGATCAATTACTACACATAATATACATAATTTGTAAGGAGCTGAGTGTTATAAAAATAATTCCCAAAATCTAAGTGAATTGAAATCAGACCTAGTTTTATTCTTGAGATCATTCTCCTTCTGCTGGTCTAACAGCACAGATATACACCGAAGCTAACATCTGGTCTTCTCCAGCATCATTGCTCTAGTTCAGGGGTCGGAAACCTGCGGCTCTGGAGCAATATGCGGCTCTTTCGCCCTTATACTGCGGCTCCGCGTGGTTTCGGAAAATAAATTCGATTTATTTAACTGAAGTGTATTTTATTTGTGTTAGTTATTTTTTAACTTGTAGTTCTAAATTGGAAGATTATTGTGATCTTGAAATATAAAAATAAAGTTATATTTCATTATTTTTCGTCGCTCAAAATAAGCGCCACACTAGCGGATACTGGTATACCTGCTGAAACGGCGTGCATTTATTGTGACGTTCAACCCCGGGTAGGCCAAGTATGGAGAAATGTAAGAAAAGAAAAATATCTGAAGAAAATAGAACATTTAATGATGCCTGCGCAGATTAATTAGAATTTACTTCTGATGAGAGTGGCCTACCAGTATGCCTAATTTGTGGATTGTTGATCTTCGGATCCACATACATATGTGAGCAGCTATTCTCCACCGTGAACTATGTTAAAAACAAATATCCCTCATACCTCACAGACGACAGCTTACAGTCCTACGTAAAGATCAAAGTTACTTCATACAGCCCGGATTTGCAGACGCTGTGTGCAGAGGTTCAGGAGCAGAAGTCCTATTGTAAAGACATCACGGCAGACCCAATAATGTTTGCATGAACATGTTTTTCAGCATCTCTTTATTGACGACTTTTCACACATGGTTGCTGTACACACACAGCCGGCTGTAGCTTTCCAGCACATAGCCTGACACATACCAGTATAACAGCTGAGAGAGCACAGACTTTAAAGTTGGAAAAGAGAAAGATCACACAGAAACAATCTCCAGCATTGCTTCGTTGACCCCGGACAAAAGTGACAAAAACACAAGCAGGGATCGGAAAAGGCCATTAACAGCAAATTACACTGCAAGAATTAATTAAGCTGCTCTTATATCACTTTGGCTTTTTTTTTTGTTTTGTTTTAATTTTCACTCCCCCACCCCAACCAGTCACAGCAGATGGCTGTCCCTTCCTGAGCCTGGTTGTGTCGGAGGGTTCTTCCTCTTTGAAGGGAGATTTCCTCCCCACTGTCGCTAATTGCTTGCTTATAGGGAATCATCTGATTGTTGGGGTGGTCAAAACTCCAGCGGAACTAGCAATTCTTGTGAAATTTTTTTTAAAAGCCTAAAAAAATAAAAACAACCTATGAATATTGTCTTGAACTTGGCCACAATTTTGCTTAAAATCCCTAAAGTAATCCCTGTGTCAAGTTCTTACCAATATTCAAAGCGGAGCAGCAGACAACTTACCATCACATCAGTCCTTCAATCAGACCTAATTCGATAAAAATTGGAAAAATTTTTTCGATGTATATTAAAAAAAACAGCTTTAAGCATCAGCTAATTTTTGTTTGTAATTCTTTTTAAATATAGTGCTACCCTTTAGCCTCCTAGTAGACATACCTGTGTTATAAATGTGAAAATCCTCTTAGTTTTTTATTTATTTTTTTTTAGAAAAGTTGAGCTCTGACCTTGAAGTCAAGATCCCTGAGATTTAAACCTTAAAGAGATTTTCAGCAGATCCAACCATGGTATTGATTTGAAAATTCTACGTTGCCTCGTACTTGAGTTATTGCATTTACAAACTTGGGTGTCCACTGCGCCCCGCCATATACCAAACTCAAAAGATTAAGTGCTGTTTTTTTTAGTTCTTTCATAAGGTTTACAACACACAAATAAGAAAAATAGGAACACTATTGTCATTTTTGACAACACTATTTTCTTTTGTCATTTGTGTGCACACAGTCTGTGTCAACACACAGGGGAACACTGACACTTCATAAGATTTTCACTGTGTTTGTCTAATTCAGCCGCAACTTTCGGATTTTTCACATAACAAGCAGCATGGATTTTGTCCCTCATCATTTCAGCTGGAAGCACTTTATAAGGTGGTCTTTCACGTGGACATTGATGTTTCTAATCCTGGAACCCTGGGCAGTTTATATAATAAGTTTCATCCAGACTGAGAAATGTGTCTAGAAGAATCATTCATCAAGCAACTCTGCTGACTATTGACCCAAAGAGTCTTGCCCACTTTCTCACCAGGATCCTGATGCATGGGCTTTGAATGGTCACTGTCACTATCTACGAGGGGAGTTCCATGAGGCTGAGGAGAGCTACGAGTGGAGCTTCAAATTCCAGCAGAAGCCATCAGACTCTCACATTGTCTTGCTCCGCCTGGGATCCAGCTACTTTATGCAGGAGAAGGTCAGATATTGAGACAGGCATCACTGTCTGATCAGTCAGACAGTTACTCATGTGTACTGGGTCTGCTAGCATCTATTCACTGTGTGAGAGTTTACCTCATGCATTTTTCAAGAAAGAAACAAAATGGACCAGCCATATGTCTTGGACAGCAAAACTCAAATGTGACTTAAAACACCTCATGTGAAACCACAAAGTTATATAGTGTAACTCTGTCTTATTTTTTTTAACTCTCAGTTTCAGGAAGCCAAGGTTGTGTACCTGCAGGCCTGTGAACAGTCTCCATCCTGCCTGACCTGGCTAGGCCTGGGCGGTGCATGTTACCGGGTAAAACTCTTACCTTCAGAATATTGATGGGAATGATCGTATTAAACTCAAAAAAGCTTCTATGTTGTGGCTTCAGAATTCTTTTTGTTATATGGAAAATAAAATAAAATTGTAAAACCTGTGATTCCACTCAGTGTATGGTTCAAGGTTTTAAGTACACGCCTGTTTCTATTGTTAAAAGAAATACTTTCGAAATACTAGCTTAAAAGAATAGTTGGTTTGTTTTGAAAGGAAGTCACCCTTTGTTGTTTCAATGGGCATTTCTGTCTGTTTAGTTGGAGGACTTTTGTACAGCTGAGGAAGCTTTGACTGAGGCCAACCATTTGGACAACCAGAATGCAGAGGTCTGGGCTTACCTGTCTCTCATTTGCCTCAAGGTGAGTGATGATAAAACACTAGTAATGTCATTATTAATGTCCTCCGTTGTCTGTATTTCAAGATAATCTCGCGCACAGTGGCCTGACACATCCCCTTTTATGAAGACTACAGAACAGTGTGTCTTTGTTAGAAATTAAAAAACAATCTGCAGGAGTCAGAAGAGCTGACTGGTTGGGGTTATGGTAAGAATTGAGTCAGTTTAAGCTTTGGAATAAATGACTCTTCAGGATGAGGGATGGGTTCAGAGTAAAAAGCCCTAACCTCCATAGAATCTAACACCAACATCCATCCTTTTGCCCTTTGGTAAAGCCAATGCTTTAGTTACTGACCACACTTTAATGAGACACCAATTAATTTGGGAAAATGCTTGTGCAAGTAGACGCTGCATGTCGATCAATATGATAAATGGCTAAAATCAATTCAGGAATGCAGACTTTGAAGTAGGACATTTTAATTGAGCTCTCTTTTAACCTTGACACCTTGCCTTCTGCACATGTGAAGTACTCACAACATATTACTGAGTCTGTGATACAAAAATCTGCAGAAATTAGTAGTCTGATTGTGACTCATGACATGGAACTGAGTTCTGCTTCCGTCACGGTGTTTAAAGATACTGGACAAAGTGGCACCTTCTAAAATTAGAAAAGACAGCATCGTTAAATCATCTCCTTGGATCACTAAATCTATTTGCAGTTTTTTTGGCTTTGCCTTAAGACTGAGTACCTGTGGGAAAACCACAAAATGTCCTATTTACAATAGGAAAAGGGAATGCTAAGGTTCTATTTGACACTGAGAATAACATTGTTTCTCCTCCAACACAAAGTACACCAGGTTTTTCAGAAAAGGACTACAATGAATGTAAAAAACTTTTCCAAGGTAAGATCAGTGGTCAAAGAGAAAATACAACTCCCACAGATCGCCCTTTCGATCATAAACTCTCACACATCCCAAAATTGTAGAATATTTTCACCCACTTTCTTTAGCTTATGTATGTCAAACACTACTCCAAATTAAACCCTCAGCAAGCTCAGCCAATGTCTTAAGTTTTTGACTCCATTTGGCCCTCTGTGGTCAGGCTGTGTCCTAAAGTTCTTTAAACAGGTGGTTATCCAACCAGGTTTGAAAAAGCTAAATCTGGACCTTACACTAAACACCAGCTATAGACCTGTTTCAAAACTTCCTAAATTGCTAAAGTATTACAAAAAGAAAAATAAAAGGTTGTTGGGACAGGAAGGTGTTGGAGAAGCACAATATTCATGATAATGTTCAGTCTGGTTTTAGGAAGTTGCACTCCACAGCTCTCCTTAAAGTTTCGATCTTTGGATGGCTGCAGATAAGGGTGATTGCTCAGCCCTTGGTTTGCCTGACCTTATCTCAGCCTTTGAAATGTCAAATCTCCATCAAATCTTAGTCCAACAGTTAAACTACATGGTAGGGATCTCTGGCTCTTTCTTAGAGTAAGTCACTTCATTTCTTGCTTATAGAACACTTTTGTCCTCATTGGGAAATTTTGGGTTTGAAACGGCTGCATTTCCATGTGGCATTCTGCAAGGATCTGGTTTAAGTTCCTTGTTATGGGGCAGCGATAGCTCAGTAGTGGAGGCGGTCAGGGGTTCAAATCCACCGAATGGCTACCCTGAGGTACCCTTGGGCAAGGTACTGTCTCTACACACTGCTTCCCGGGTGCTGGATTGGTAGCTGCCCACTACTGAAGATGCTCGTTGATGCCTTTATCTCCACCTGCCTAGACTATTGCAATGCTTTGTTTTTGTGTCCGTTTAAAGCATCTATTAATTGCTTCCAATCTGTCCATAATGCTGCTTCAACACTTTTAGCTCAAACTCACAAGTTCACTCATTGTTAGATAGTTCAAAATCTTGATTCTTACTTCTGTGACCTTACAAGATGAGGCCCCTAGTTATATCATCAATCTTTTCAATCTTGTCTGCAGATAAAGGTCTCCTTGTGATTCCACATGCCCGTATGAAAACTAAGAAGGATTTTGCTTTCCAGACTTTAGTGCCATAACTGTGGAACAGCTTATCGCTTTTGCTGCACACCACTGACTCTGTGGCATCCTTTAAAAAAAATGCCTAAATGCATCTATTCAGACCAGCAATTTGGTAAAATTTTTGTTTTGTGTTGTTTTTCTTGATTCAGGTATGTTCGTTTGACTGTATTTTTAATATTTGTGTAAAGCACTTGTCTTGAAAAGGAGTATACAAACAAACTTTACTTACTTACATAACTAAACACATGGTCTGCAACTCAATTAACACTGATGAACCTTTTGTTTTCAGTCTGGCAAAAAGGAGGAAGCAGAGAAGTTTTATAAATATGCAATACGGGTGAGTTTGGTTGTTTTGTCAGTCACTGTAATTTAACATATCAGTGGGCCGTTAGTGATTTACTATTAATTATCCATGTTTTAAATTCTATATTAAGTAGTGATTGCATTAAGTAGACATGCAACATTAATACTGAATATAAAACAACAAAAACAGCTTCTCTGTGAGTTCTCTGTAGCATTTGATTACTAAGGATATAGCTTTCCTGCTGTCCTTGATTTTCTCATAAATTACGTTAGAGCCCTGTAATCCTTTATTTTGTCACAGTGAATCAGTTTTACTAAATATTGCATCCTCTTATCCAAGGTGAATTTTACATTAAGATGCTGGTTTCTTGAAAAAAGAAAAAACATTTTCTGTTTTCTCGGTATCCACAGTTCAACCTACAGATGGAGTCACTCCACAAAGAGTTTAAAAAGTTGAACAATCAGCTCCGCTTCCATCATCTGGAGTCATGCTTTGAAAGAAGCACTAAAGCAAAAGAATAAATCATATGTCCAAGTATGTACGCATTATATCTCAATGACCAGTATTTGAAACAACATTTTATTGGGTTTTCAGCATGTGTAGTGTATGAAAATTAAATACAGAGAGTTCAGATGTACATGATGACTTAGATTTCACAGACAGTGAGGATAAGTAACCGCTTGAGCCATAAAAGTTAAGCTCTGATCAATATCAACACAACAAACACAGTTAAAGCAACACCATAATCTCAAATCTATATAAAACAATTGCAATATACTGTTGTTTTTTTTTTGTTTAAATACAAAAACAAAGAAAAGAAAGGAGGCTATATGGTGACTGGTACCAGCAGGATATAAAACATTTACTATTTCACATTTGATGTCAGGAAAACAAGCCCTCATGACACTTTGTGGTGTTTTTGTTCTAAGACACCTTTCTAAATTTTGGCACAATCCTCTCTGCGTTGAAAGGAAATGTTGTGAAATATTGATTTGAGCTTGTCAAATAGTTCACGAAGGATGTGTGAGAATGGGCCTTGAATAAATTTCCTTTAAAACCAAATGGATTACAGTGACCAGTACTTTCTTTTGCATGGGTTTTCTTTGTAACATACTGTATTTTGATATTCTTTTAATGCCGTTTTTAAACTCGGCATCTGGGTGTTGGTGTGAGCTATTGCAGAGAAATCATTGTCTGACCCGTGAAAACATATCTCTCAGCCACGATGAATCCTCATAAAGGCGAGGGTCACCCAGATACTCTGAGGTCCTCTTGTAGAAGTAGTAGTACAGCACAGAAGCTGCAAACAGGAAATTATGTTAGGAGCCTTCAACATATACGGATATTTAATTTGCAAATGTCTGTAAATTAGAAACATGACTGATGTGAATGTAGATTTTCATATCAGTGACTCTTTTGTAATGTGTTTGCACAGTGATCAAGGTTATTCAAGAGATTTATGTGATTGCAAAATAAACAGGGAGAAAACTTGAAAATTCCCACCAGTGTTTAAAACTGAGTGAGGTAATGGCAATGCTTACACACCGAGTAACTGTCTGGACAGGTCTTAAGTGGCAGACAAAGCAAAGACAACAAATAGCACATGACTCTTCTCATACGCAGATCACCTACAGAGAGTAATGCCAGCTAGACAATGCAGGCTTTTATCCACTTATGAGCTTATACATGTATAAAAATGGCACCCACATGGTGATGAGATGTGATGTCACTGTCTGGAAGAGTAACCAGTAACAACAGGCGACAGGTAAAGGAAAAATAAAAAGGTGGGTGAAATGATCAAACAGTTTACTAGGGCATTTATGGGTTGTTGTTTTTTTTTGGCTTAAATCTGTACTGCTGTTTTGGACTGCTTCACCTGCTTGTATTGTCTCCATGTATTTTCTCCTGTCTCATTTGTAAAATCTAAATTTAATTATTCAGTCAAAATGTAAACATTTTTTTAAATGTTAATATGTACAATCAGATTATAGAGTGGAAAAATGCTAACCTTTTGTATTGTATACTCTTCAGTGTTTACATGAAAACATTCTAAATGAAAAGAGGTACATTTGGTTGCATGAACTTGTTATCTTACCAGCTCTTTGGAACACAAAAAGCACCTGAAGACCGTCGGTCCAAATAAATCTGTTTGTATTTAACCAGCGCAGATTCTGAAAGGAATAGAAGGATGACAAAAAGGCCACTTTGTGTTAAATTCGGAGATGTAAAGAGTTTGTACATTATAGATAATTTAACAATTACAACCAGAATGATGAGAAATGCAAATGTTATTTTCTCAGTCTCATATAATGACACATTTTAACCAAGTTTTATCTTCTTTTTTTTTCTTTCTTATGATGTTTTTCAATTGGCAGTTATTAAAATCAAAAGGAAAGCATTTTAAATGTCTGTAAGCTTGTTGTACAGTATCTCCCCAAAAAAGTGGCATAAAAATGCGAATTATCCAATCCGGCATTTTCGCCTTTGTTTTTAACGACGTACCATAAGCCAAGAATGGAGAATGATGCTGAAGGTCAAGTAAAGAGCAGATAGCATTAGCATGGTTCTAAACCGCTCCAGCAATATGGCGACCAGTCCAACCTGGAACACATAGGTGTTGAACAGCATCAACAGAATGATGATCAGGTTAAACAGGGTGGCAATGTCCTGGATTCTGTTGAAGAAAAGGAAACAGTATAAGCAGCAGAAAAAACAACGACGAAAACAGGAAGAGCTTGTCGGCAGGATTATTGTCTTGTCTAAAATACATTTTACTTCAGCATTTCAAAAGATTCAGTGCGGATAAATTGAGAATTATTTCCCCCCCCTTGAGCTAGAGGCTGCGTTAGGCTGAAACAGTGAAAACGTTTGACGTACATGAAAAGTACCAGCTGCACAGCTGGCTCAGTCCTCAGCAGCTCACTGAAGGAGTTGACAAACAGGTCAAAGGAGAGCAGGCTGAGCTGGATCAGTAACACCAGAGAGTAGTTGCTGGTATAGAGCGTCTCCGGCCCGAAGGCTGGGCGCCCGGGCGGACTGTGGTTCCACTGCGGATCCAAGGCTGCACTGCACCCTCACACACACACATACAAACATCAATCGAGTTCTTTTTTTTGTTACAGTTTTGGGGTCTCAGTAAGGCATTCAAATGTCTCCACTCTCGATTCCCCAAATGTAATTAAAACATGACTGATGCCAAATGAAGCATATGTTGTTCAAATCAGTCCTGTTCACTGGGTAAAAATGTATGTCCTTTCAAAAGAGGGAAGAGAGTCCGTTTTAGGGGTGAGCTGCCAGGAAGTCGACATGTCAGAAGTGCTGATTTTTATAGCTCCAACACCAGCAGGTGTGGTAGCACGGTACCATATTTGTTGTGGCTGAAACAGCAAGGACTCTGTTGGGCCTCCATATCAAAACCGATGAGACATCAGCACCGCAGTGAAGGCAGCAGAGATCCTGTGGAAGGAGACAGATTAGTATTCTGTGACAACCCTTCAGGGTACATGCACACAAAAAAAGGCCAGTCTCATTTTATAGAAAAGCACCCAAACATTGTGCAAATTGCCATTTAACTGCCTTACACTCCTTCAGCTGCTTCGTACTACAAAACATCTCCTGCCCCAGGTAAGTTACACTTTTATACCCTGAAGGGAGGGATACCTTGTTCAGAAGTGACAGTTTTATTGGGAACCCACACTGCTCTAAGGCAGTCCCAGACTTCTGATGCCAGGAAAATATAGAATAACTGCTAAGTCAATTCACATAAATGGGAAATGTGCTACATTTCTAGTGGTTTCTAGCTAAATTTGACATGCAGTTTAGACTTCTGCCATCTGCTTGTTGTCATTAGTTTTTATTGAGTGGACAGTGTCCAAAGTGCTAATCAAAGCATGAGAAAAAACAAAACAAAAAACAAATCAGAACTAACTGACTAATTGTTTGTCTTTAAGCAGCTTCTCTCTCAAAAGAGCCCCATTTTCTGATGACAGAAAAACAGATTCTGATTTATTTCTTCCCGGCACATTTTATCCATCACATTAGGAAAAAAAGAAAACAAAAACAAAACGTCTTTACTCGATTGTTATAGAGAAATAGGTCCTTTCACTACTGTTGTCACCCCTCTGTGTATTTCTTAAGTAGGTACTTTAAAATCTTTGCCTGTGCCAGGATCACTATCCAGCAGGATCCTTCACACCGACACCAGGTTGATCCTCTTATGATCCCCGTATTTATGGCTTGGCATGGCCCTGACAGGTGTGAGGAAGATTAGGACTATTTCTAAACCCTGAACCATCAACTACGAGGCTACTTCTTCTTGAAAGCTGTCCCACTAAGTTTCTAGGTTAGCAGCCCTACCTACTCCTTGGCAAAAACTGCTTTAGCAGTATGAACTAGAAAATAACAACATGTATTGAATGCAAAATTTTTTTAAGTGCAGTGGACAACAACATATATGGACTGTGAGCAATTTCTACTATTTTGTTAATTGATCAAAACGATCAAAAAAGTATATACGTCTAAGACATAATGTTTTCCCTGTGTAAAGAAACGTGCTGTAAGTTAAAAAAAAAAGTCTCTGTTGTTGCTAGTGTTCTACCAGCTTGTAATTCTTAGTACTGCAACACTTAATCTTCTTAGAAACATCAACAGCTTGTTGCTTTAGACAGAAACAACAGAAACAATGACATTCTTCAAGTTTCACAACATAAGCTACTGAAACTGGATCACAAACCAGCACAAACCTGCAAATGAAGGTGGGTTTCAGGGGCTGAAGAAGCATGCAACTCTCCAAACGACGCATGTGGCCACCATCAACACAGCGTGCAGCAGATTGGCAGCTTTTGTCTGTCCTGGTAACAGGTCTGATCCCTCCAGCTCTCTAAAAGACAGGCGCAAAGGTTTAGTCATGTGCCACCAATCATGTTGAGTTTGTTTACACACAGCTTGTTGAGATTGTAATGATGAATAAAGCTGTGCAAGCGCAGTTGGATGCAACGTTAGTGATTACCTGTGATGAGTCTATGATTAATAGAGTGAAAAATGTTCCCAGTGACTGTGCCACATTTTCTTTTAATTGGATTGCAGGTTCTTCAGCCACATGCAAGTGAATGATGACGGGTTACAAATGGATGCTGTGGGAGCTTTTTTCCCCTAGCTCTTTCAATCACATTTCCATTCAAGATTACTGTAATGCTTCCGGGAAAGATAATTAAAGTCAAGCAACTAGGAAACTGTTGTCATCTAGTGGTAAGTGTGTATTATTGCATACACAGTGGCAGACCACAGAGAATCAGCAGAACAAGCTAGATTGAACTCAATATCAATTTGATAATGAAATAATAAATTAATGTACTTAATTGTAACATATTTGTTGATTGTTTGGAGAAAAAAAAGATGACGATTCAGACCAGGCTTTCTTCAGCTCCATCTTTGGATTTGGGAGACAGACACACTCTCTACTTTTAAGATTGGACTTAAAACTTTTCTTTTTGATGAAACATATAGCTAGGCCTGCATCCGGTGGCCCTGAATCCTCCCTTTGGCCCAGGCTACTGAAGGCTTCCCATCAGCTTGTGTTTCTTCTTCACTCACCTTTTTCCATTAACTGTCATTAACTGTGTGTTTATACACCACTCTACATTTAATCGCTGGTAAATATTACTTCCACAGCCTGCCTTTTGCTCTGTCTTCCTTCCCTCATCCCAACTGGTTGTGGCAGATTGCTGTTCCACCATGAGCCTGTTTCTGCTGGAGGTTTCTTCCTGTTAAAAGGGAGTTTTTCTTTCCCGATGTAGCAGAGTGCTTGCTCAAAGGGTTGTTGGGGTTTTCTCTCTGTTATTGTAGGGTCTTTACAATATAAAGCACACTGAATTGACTGTTGTTGTGATTTGTGATCAAATAAAATTTAACTGAATTTTGTAAGTAATTATGTAATTTCATAATTACTAAGTAATAATCTCAACTAGTAAAATATAATAATTTTTTTTTAGAAATAAGACACCAGGTGACTGGTGATATTGCCAAATGTGGGGCTACCTTTTAGAAAAAACAATAAGCCCAGATTGCTGTGTTTAATTTTACATTTGTTTCACGTTTTATCATTATATTTGAAAAATAACTAAGTCTTATGTAATTATTCTTCAACTTTCTATCTTAGAGTATATTTCTGCGACTCAAATGTTTAGTCCCGCATTTTTAACAAGCCTTACAAATGCACTTAGATCCTAGATCCCGTCTTTCTCGGCTTCCCTCTTTCCTCCCTGTGACTGTCTGCTCTTACTACACAAAGCTTCGCCCCGGGACGTGAAAAACTCAGTAAACGTGCAAGGTGGCCCGGGGTGGAGTCAGCACTCAGCAGCTTCAGCCTTACTGACTGCGTGAGCTCAGCGTTTTGATTCCCTGCCCTCTAGCTTCACTTCCATCTGAAAAACGTCTTTATCCCTGGAAAAGACGTCCTTTAGGAATACCCACACATTTCTTTCGTCGATAGCAGCTAGAAGAACGGCAGGTAAGTAGAAACAGGAAGTAGTCTGCGTACAAAGGTTAGCGTATGCTGCGGTGCCGCAGTGGCCCGTTGAGGTGGTATTGGAATATTTTGTGAACTAAAAGGTTTAATTGCTTCTGATGGAAGCTTGGCTTACATGCACGCTTTTATTAAGATGATATAGCGTAAAAAAGTAGGCCGTTTTGAGGGGAAAACATGGCTGTGTAAAACCCCAAAGTTGATTCTGTTCATCTGGACGTGGCGTTTTCAGTGGAGAATGGCTGTTTTAACATTTACAGCGGCAAAGGACAGTTTTATAAGTGTAGCGTTAGCTTACGCTACAGCAGCAAAAGAGATGTGTAACGTAAGTTAAAAACCACAGAAAAAACATACAACATTGCTTTTATTTCATTTGTTTTATTTGTTTTAATAGATATGGTTAGCTAGGGGGACTTTTCCTTGTGGTCAATGCTACCTAACGTGGCTAATATGCTTTAATGGGCTAATCTTGGTATTATCGCGAAGCTTTAGGTTTTCTGTTTGAAGCCGCGCTGATCCCAACGCAACATGACACTATCGCACAGCTATAACAGCTCATTAATGAAGGATTTATACTTATCGACCCCAGTTTGCACACATGCATTGTTAAACTACTGTAGTAAGCCGAATGTACAGTGCTGTGTATGTGAATATCATCCAAAATGGAGCAGGGACCCCCTTAAAAAGAGTAAAAAGTACATTTTGAAACATGTTTAGCTTCCCAAAACAGTGGACCTCTGTTTTCATCAGTCACAAGTAGGTTGCACGTAGGTCTTAAAATGTCCACAAACAGGTTGCTGTGTACATTATATGCTTTTATGGAAATGCTGGATGAGGCTGTAGCATTTTGGATGGAAATTTCTAAAATGTAGTTTTTGCATGTAAAGATAAATTAGAAGTAGCAACATTTTATAGGTATGACACTAGAAAGTGACACTAGAGTGGTTTACAGCAACAAAAGCAAATGAAGGTTACATATGGGAGATCTTACAAGGACAGGCCTCACAAATCTTACAGTTTCCTTTCTCAGAACATTTCTCATCATATGTAAAGCTGTCAAATACAGTGATCAAATGTATGTTTAAAACTGGTGGTTGGTGCTTTATATCAAGTACAAAACAAAATGTTTGATCAACCTTCACTAACCTGCAACATATGTAGCATTTTAAAAAATCTGTACATTTATGCGGATTATAAAAAATCCTTTCTGGACCCGTTCCAAGTGTTTCACCACTTTAATCTCACACAGCAGACAAGACTGCGGTTAGCTCATGGACACAGTTCACGATGAGTGTGTCAGACAGGTGGTACATGTTGGCTTTATTTACCAAGAGATAGTCTTGTTTAATTTCCTGATGAGTAAAGACACCTCATCCTGAAACAAACCAAAGATGGCATGACACATAGCTGTGGAACTGTGCCTTCTGAAAGTAAACCCACTTCACAGAAGTGCTGTTTCTCCTGTAGTGCTTTTTTCCATTTTAAAAAGAAAGCTTCGAGACACTTAAACAGATGACTGCTCCTCTTGGCTCAGCAGACTAATATCCAACCCCGAAAAGTAAAAGGAGGAGTTGTCAGTTATGTCTTGTTTAAATTTAATTAACAGGAGCACACCAAGAGAGAGACCACCATAACAGATGGCCAACCAACGGAGACCAGACATACTCACTCATTCATGCACAGCCCATGTCTAAATTGACGGTAGTCTGCAGTATGTGGGGGTGGGAAAGCAGATGGGAGAGTCGAGAGGGAAAGAAGAGGAGGAGTGCAAGCCTGGGCCTGACTTGCAAGTTTGTAGCGTGAAAAAAAGTGGATGGGAGATGTGGGAAACAAAGATTTAGAGGGATGCAGTATGTTGTTTTTGACAATGGGATCTATAAAACTTAACTTCAAACTTTATGAAGTGGAGTTGTAATGAGACTGCTCTCAGATGTTAATACAGTGTCTATGTTTAAATATAGATGGGATCAAATATAAAGAAAAAAATGTAGCCATTAAGCACTAATGCAGGTTGATTTTCATTTGTAGTATTAGTAATAAGATTTATGAAATCCACTGTTTAAAACATATAATATTAAACAAGTGTTGGATTCTGGTATCAGGCACTAAAGAACTAAGAAGCGGGTGGCTATAATTTGCAGCCTTTGGCTACTGCTCAGCTCCTACTCACTGCTTAGTCATGAATCTCTCTGCATATACATGTAATAACTCAGCTTGCTGATTCTGCCTACACTGCTGATCTGGTGCTCACTCCCCCACATACTACATTAGCTTTGTAACAACTCATTTGTTAAAAGCCTGTTAAAATATTTCACTCCTTTTCTGTTTTATTTATATTGCACCAAATGACAACACAAGTCATCTCAGGGCACTTAAGATAGTAAGGTCAAGACCCTGCTTCACTTTTTAAGCAATCAACACTTTTGGCTATCAGGAGATTTCCTCCCATTCTACTTTTGGAATGTTTAGGTCCCAAAAGTAAGCCTGCACTCAAAGAGCAAAGTGCTCTATTGGGATACGAGGTCTTTAAGACATGACGAAGCTTGATCATTAAGAAAGAGAAAATAACATTTGGAGAAATCTGATCTCACTTGCTACTTCCCATCAGTACAGCAGCATTTTGGTTACACTGGAGGCATTTCAGAGTGCTGGAAGGCAACCTTGAGAATCTGAAATGTATCAGCCCTAGCACAAAACCCTGTGAAACCCTATGATTAACTTTGGTATGTTTGTGTTTTGTTACTTTAACAGAAGAAATCTGGTAAAGTGTCTAACCATCAAGGCAAAGAGTGTGTTCCAGTCCCAGCACAGTTTAAAATGTAATCAGTGATGGGAAGTTCCTCTGGTCTTAGCTTCTTAGATTTTGATTGTCATACATGACGACACAGTGAGTCAGAATATCAATTTATATGGCAGCCAGAGTTTAAATTGATATTCTGACTTTAATCAAAGTAGTAACTTTGTGTTTTCAGTGTGTGAAGGGTTCACATAATGTCTCAAACCTGTGACCCTTTTGCCTATTTTCAGTGGCTTCCTGTGGTTCTGGTAAAAACTAGATTAATATAACGTTAGAAATGAACACGAATGTTAACATTTTTATGTGTCTATACTTTCTTTAGCAGTTCTTTACATTCTGCAGTTGTAAAAATGTGTGCCTTATGATCAAATTAAAAAGAGGTTTTAATATTTTGTTAACTACAATGTTCGTCATAGCTGTAGTCTATCACCTGGCACTTTATCTGTTTACTTGTGGATTCCAAAAGCAAAAAATGAAAGGTTGCCATGGAAAACAACAGTAAGCACATTTATTTGTTCACCACCGTGCTGTTAGCTTACTGGTATGCTTCATCTCTTGTTGGTCTTTAACTTTTTTTTTCCTTTTCATTGTTCTTCCCTTTTTTTGGGCAGTGACTGCAGAGTAGTCACATGTTAAAAGATTTATTGTTAGGCTCAAATATGCTTTGTGACTCCACATTGATTTCTTTTGGTTAAAAATTACACAAAAATGTCTTTTGATTGTAAAGGTTACCAACCTGTGGCTTAGACAATAAATTTGCTCTGTTCTTTTAAAGGTGTAAGATAACGGCTTTGTTTAATGGTAGTAAAAATACGTTTTTATTTGTACTATAATCACATTTATAGTTATTAGTTGTATGTGTGAAAGCTGAAGATTGTAGTGAGTGCTTGTGTACTGACTGTATAAACAGAACTGAAAATGCTGTTCTGTTATGAAATCATTATAACTGACTGAAAATCTGCTGTCTCTTGTAGCATGGGGGTCTTAGAGGAGAAAAAGGAAACATGTGGGACCATCTGCCTGAAATACCTGCTGTTTGCTTTCAACTTTCTCTTTTGGGTAAGTTTCCATTTTAGCGACCTCGAGCCTGTGTCGAGGAATTAACTGTTGAAATGTTTGCATTGAGCACAGATGCACAAATGCTTTGGACAGATTTTTTTTGTTATATCTGATATCACTGTGTTGGTGTTGTTCCTGCATCATCATCATAATGTTGGTCCAGGTATCAACATTACAACTGACCAGTCACGTTATTGTGATGTCATAGCTTTGTAGTGTGTTTAAGAAAAATAGGAAAAAAATGCATTTGTTTATATATATACTCTCTTTTAGTAAGTATTTCAAGTGTTTTATTTATTAATTTATGCAATATAAAAATATATTATTAAGTCAGTTTTGCTGTTAGCCAAATTTAGGTTATTAATGTTAGTTTGCTAGTGATAGTTCGTTAATAGCATTAGCTAACTTCTTGCTAATGCTAACTGAATGCTCAGGCAGTGTCATTGGTCAGTTGCAGTGCTGACATCATTACGATGCAACGCAATGTCACAGCAAAGCGTGTAATAGATGCTGGTCCACTGTGTGGCTGTCACGCTTTGCCTCTCACGCTTTGCCTCTCGTAAGCATGAAATGGACAGGATGTTCAAGTTGCAGTAAGCTGCAGTACCAGCAGAGGGCGAAATTTTATTTTAAGCAACCACATATACAGTCACGGGGAACCGTTTAAAGAGACATTACTAACACATTTGCGTGTAAATAGATATCAGGCACCTAGCTTAATCATTTTTGGCATACAAGGGACCTAGAATGTACTTTATACCATCGTTGGTCACTACCATCTTCTTTGCTTTAAATATATTATCTCCCCCTGCTGGTACTGCCTCTTAAGCATGTGTGACTTCTACACCCTTCTGGTGGATTCTGGGTGATGAGATGATGTAAGAACAACACCAATTATTTTTTTCTTTTTTAAAGAAACTTGTGTCTTATACTGGAATTGGATATGTTTTACCTGTTGGCTTAGCTGCTAATTTTATTAATTATATCAACATTCCCCCACAAATCAGGTGAGGGGAAAATACTTGAAAACCACCAAGTTTTCACACAAGCTTTAACAAACTAAAGCTGTAAGAGTTTCTCTCCTTTCACACTAATATGCATACACACAGTATACCTTCATATTAACCAGCTCTTTTTGGTAATATTATATAAATAGGAGAAATTGGCTCGAAAACCCTCTCTGAGGACATTAACAAAGCTTTCTTTATTCGGGCAGTAGATAAATGCCTGCTGCTATTCCAGTTCATGTAGTGAAAGCCAAGCTGCATATTTTTACAGAGGACAAAGGCGATGCGTTCAAAGCCTTATTTCCCTCAGACTTTCCAATGTCAAGAATGTGTTGTTCTGAACTCATCATCTGAATGCGTGTGTAAAATAAGAGTCAAACATCAGTGTGGCACCCTTACTGTCTGAACCCCACTCATTCTTGGTGTGAAGTCACACTTGCAGCTCTGCCCATATGTGATAATCATCTGTCTGCCAAAGAATCAGATCTTTCTCAAATTGGCAGACAAATAGAGCATCTTCAGTGCCAGAGTTACAGCCGTGTGAATATTTCACACTAAACCAAATCGTTTGAAATTTGCCTTGCAGTCATTTACATGGCCTCTGGTGGTTATTAAATCAGTTTGGAAAAAGGTATATAGCAACAGTCATTGCAGCCAGAAATATCTTGACTGAAGTTCAGACACCAAAATGAACACTTTGCCACACTATAAAGCATTTCGCTAAATGGCAGCCGTCCATTTACCCCAGGAGTAACATATGGTCACAGTGTCTGGGTTTTTATTGAAGTGCGTGGTTTGATCAAATTTCGAAGAGAACTGAACACGCAGATTGAACTCAAATTGAGTGAAGAACAAAAAAGGTAAATATTTTAAAATAAGATTAAGATTTACTCAGGCATTGCAGGTTTTTCATAAAGTAAAAACACTGCAAGATCAGTTTGGGTTCTTTTAAGTGTTTCATTTTGACCTGGACCATTACATCTTTGGGGTTTTAGTTTTTACAGTTATGACAGTGATGCAGTATTTTTAGGACACTCCCTGATTAAAAATGAGCAAAAATTTTACATTTCATGCATAAAAGGATTTGCTATTTGTATCATTTTGTGTTGTATATGACCTTTTAAATATCATCAAACATCTGCTTCATATCTACAATATTTTAAATACAAACAAACAGACACTACATTACAGTGCAGTACGTTGCCCTTTAAACAAACTACTCCTTGGAGTAAATATTAAAAAGAAATGTAACATTTGGGGATCAGTGATAACTTAAACTTTGTTAAAGATAGACAGAGGAAGCTTCCTATTTGTTCAGACCCTCTCGACTGTCAGATTCTTCCCCTATTACCGCTTGCTGCCACTGGGGGTCACTAAAGCTTGCATGTCTTTTATACAGCTTTTGAATACAGAGAGGTAATAAACTAAAGAAAAACCTGAACCCTATAGCAAAGGGGTCCAGTGGACTTGATGTGCTGTGCGGGGAATTTTGATGGCATGGTTTAGGCCAAACTGCCCAACCCTAAAAACGATGGTTCACTCTGAATCAATACAATCTA
Source organism: Neolamprologus brichardi (assembly GCF_056152115.1). Classification (NCBI taxonomy): domain Eukaryota; kingdom Metazoa; phylum Chordata; class Actinopteri; order Cichliformes; family Cichlidae; genus Neolamprologus; species Neolamprologus brichardi. The sequence goes on from NC_142104.1 coordinate 30,039,144, forward strand.
CTGGTTGATTGCCACTAAAAGTAAACAGTATAAATAGATTACGAGTGAAGAGTGAAGGCTGTTGTGCTACACCTTTGTTTGGTGTTTTACTGCCACTGTTTCTGGGTGTGGTTCTGTCTGACTCACTGTCTAGTTTGTGTGGCCATCATCCTCTCTTTTAAATTAAATCTAAATTAGGCAGGCAGTTAGATTGACTGCTTTGGCATGAAGACAGATTTCTGTTGCACTGCTGCACCATCTGCTGACTCGTCTTGCTAATATTGTATTGATTTAATTCTCCTCATATTCTCTTTAACTGTTAGCTCGGGTAATGCCGAAGATGTGAGACAATGGCGGTAGTTTCGTGCTGGGTTTAATGACTAATTCTCTTTAATTAATCAGGCAGTAAACCATATGGTTGCTTTAAAAATGTTTGAAATTGAAAATTGTTAAAGAAGTGCCACAGCTAGTGATGGTTTTATTTGAATAAATCAGGCAATTATTTTTGACATTTAATGCGTAAAATGTTGATAACAGCAAACAAATGTCATTCACAATTCTTCGAGCCTGAGCCTAGCCAAGAACTTCATTACTTTGCTTGTTTGGTCACTGTCCAAAAACAACTATAAATAACAAAGAAGCAGCGGTTCCTTAAATGAAAATCATTAAACAGTTGAAGTGCGTGATTTAGTTTCAAATTCTTTCTGTCAAGAGACGATTGATCTGTCGCTGAGTTTGTATTCTCTTTAAACATGTTACCATAGCGCCACAACCCCAACCTTCAGTTATCTCGCAACAGAAACTGATTCAGGTCTGGATCCTGTGTGGCAGCGGTGGGTCGTATTTTTGACAGATATTAATTTTCCTACTTTGTCACTCTGAAGCCGACTTGGGAGATTAATAATTGAAACCTTTTTTATCACTCTCAGCTTCAGTGTTGTTCAGTGTTCTGCACCAGTCGTGGTTCTCGTTTCCCAGGCTGGCCGCTGGCAGAAACTGAACTCATCATGTGCTCTTCTCCCAGTTGGCAGGGGGCGTTGTAATGGCGGTGGGTGTTTGGACCTTGGTCCTGAAGAGCGACTACATCAGCCTTCTCTCCTCCAAGACCTACGCTGCCTCCGCCTACATACTGGTCCTGGCTGGAGTCATCGTCATGGTAACAGGCGTGCTGGGCTGCTGCGCCACCTTCAAGGAGCGGAAAAGGCTACTGAGAGCGGTAAGAGATCACGTCAAGGTAGAGAGACAAAACATACGAGTGTGAAAATATCACAGAGTAGAACAGTAACAGCTAAACTGTGCCGCTTAAACAAAAACTGATAGGATGACACAGGCTGTAAGTCATTTTGTATATTCCTCCTACCATCATCTGTAATTAGAGAGTTCAACTTTCTTAGCTAACTGCACTTTACAGTATTAGCTCATAAACAATAAAAAAATAACATCATAAACAGTAACTCGTTGTTCTGTTGCTTAATGACTGGTCAGTTTATTACATTACAGCAAATATTGTTCTAAAACTGCCTTGGTGTACAGAACAGGAAGGACATTCAGTTAACTTAGAACAAAAGGCATCTCGAAGCATAGATACCAGTTCAAGAACCAGACTGTGTAAATATGTATGCATGTACTATGACTTAGTATGTACAGTATGTAGGGCTGCTCAATTAATCGAATTTTAATCTCGATTACGATCTGGGCTTTCAACGATCATTAAAAATGACTGAGCCGATTATTAGCCCCTCCCTCGTGCTTTACTCTCGCGCTGCTCCGTGTGGCAAATCGAGCGCACCTCTCTGCATTTCGAACACGTGTCACAACAATTAAAAGCAGCGGTCCCCAACCTTTTTTGCTCCACGGACCGGTTTATGCCCGACAATATTTTCATGGACCGGCCTTTAAGGTGTCGCGGATAAATACAACAAAATAAAACTAGTACCGGTACAGAAAAAAAGAAAATTTATTCATAACACACGTGAAAAGACCCAGGAAAACCGAGTAAATGATTAAAAACGATAACAAAATAACGCTGAAAACCAATAAAAACCCTGAAAACTATGCATTTCACACCTGAGCCTCAACTCTCACGGCCCGGTACCAAACGACTCACGGACCGGTACCGGTCCGAGGCCCGGGGGTTAGGGACCGCTGATTAAGAGGACCCGAGGGAAGCTCGGAAAGCTAAGCAGAAGTTATTTGGAGAGGAGAGTGACTGCCGTTGGTTGAAAAGAGAGGTAAAAAAAACTTCAGTGGTGTGGAAACATTATGGGTTCGCGGAGTCAGACCTGGATCAAGTAGACACAGTGTGTAAACTTTGTTACAGTGTCGTAGCTGCACCACAGAGCAACACTGCAAAGTTCACTAAACATAGATGTTTACATTTTTCATTTATTTTTTATATTGCAAACATTTGCACTGTTATCAGTATTTGCACACTATTTTATATTATTTTTTGACAATCTTTAAAGTCATTATTCAATGCATTGTTATTGTTAAATAAATATCGTCAAATAATCGAGATCTCAATTTCAGTGAAAATAATCATGATTATCCTTTTTGCCATAATCGAGCAGCCCTAACAGTATGTACTACAATGTAACCACCTCCACTTGGATAGCCACCATCAATACTAAGCAGGAGTAAAGAATTTGCATTCATACAGATTAGTTGCATGCTGTGGTGCAAATGTTTTCTGCGTGTTTGTTGAGGTATTTCCCCTCTTTGTTGTGATTAGGAGTCATGAGTCAAAAAAGTCATTATTACACATATTACACTGGACACTTTTGTTAAAAGTAATGCAGTAATGTTCCCTAATTACTCCCAGGAAAAAGTCATTTGTTATACTAGTCGTTACTTTACTTTCATGTTACTAAATCCTTAATGAGGACACACATCTCTAAGATCTTTCTCTTAGTAGAAACAAGGTACATGAAGAGGTAGAAAGTGAGGCTGCAGCCTGATGGGTCATTAGTTTGTTACCTGTTGGAGCTAAGGGTCTGACTGCTGGGCTCGGCATTCACTCAGCTTTCATTTTGGGTTCTTGGCTAGCTTAGCGTTAGCATGTTGTCTTGGTAGATGCTTGTAAAGAAACAAGGTTGTGTTAGTAGCATAATGTGGCTGTTTCTGTCCTGGATGCAGTTTTCCACTTTACTATTTATCTCATTCATTTGTGCAATAAAATAAATGGCCATATTCATGCTCTAGACTGTGTCGGTATTTTCCTCCTGACATGCAAACTGAAATCAACAGATTGTAGTGGAAGTGCAAGAACCGATAACTGGGATCAATAAGCAGGCAGTCTAACAATTCCCAGGAATTGGACTATCTGGAACTGGTTTTCTACAAGAACCGGTTCTCGATTCCTCATCGTTAATCATCTTGATAGAGAATCGAACAAAAGGCAGCCAGCGTCTTTGCACTTTTAATGCCCTTAAAAACGCCTGGAGAATTATTCTTGAAGATCACTGTGTTTCCAAAAAAATGTGGCCATAAGACATGTCTGTTTGCCTTATTCCATGTATATTTGCGCAATGCGACAATACAATGTAAAGGGGTAGTTCAAGACTTGTACACAGTACTATGCAGACAGACATACACACAGACATGATGAGAGCAGTCGAGGTTGAGGTGTCAGCCTCAGTTGCATTCACTTCAGACCAAACAAACACTTGACGGGAGCGTGTGCCCATATTTGATTTGGCACACGTCGTACACAGACTCAGCACAGGGTTCTGCCAATAGAGACACCTGCATGGCACTAAAACCAGCTCAAAATAGAAACACATAGAAACCCACTCTTGCACAAACGCTCACTGTGCTCATCCAAACATTTCCACATGGTAAACTTATGCAAGCGCACCACTGTGGGCAGAGCTTAAATGTTTGTGTTACAAGCTTTGCCAGAACAGCTTTGCTTCATTGGCATAAGTCCACTTACTGTAAGTATTTTCTGTAGTACAAGAATAGCATTTCAAACAAAGTTATGTGTTATTGATGACATTGATTCTTTCCTCACAGGAAGCAGGAAAGGTATTGTTGTCTGCATAGCCTCATATGCCTGTAGGATGCTCATACATTATCTTATTCTTGCATTTTATTAGTGTGCTAGTGATGAGCAGCACTGTTTGTAATGGCTAAAGTTACTGAAAAAGACTCCCTTTAATTTCCTATCTGGAAACAGCCAACCGAAAAATATTCAGTCACATGCAAGTGGAATTACGATCTAGTTAAATGGAAAAACAAGATTAGTTACCTCATCAAGATTGGTATCTTGATGATTAGGGAAGTTTTTGTTGAGTATAATTGATTTGGAGCTGTCTGTTGCTTTGGTCCTTATTGAATTTTGAAGAACAATACACTCAAATGTGGGTGTTGGCTGTAGTTCTCAGAGCAACGAGTGATGGGAATCTGGGCTTTCGATGTTTCAAAATGTAATTAAATAGCCTATAGATTTGTGTAAAGTACATGAAGAAGTACCCACTTTCTCCATTTTATTTGATTCATAACGAGATGCGTGCACCACCTCTTATCGTTTTTCTGTGCGTGGGAGGGGGGGTTGAAATGCTTGGCGCAACCCGAAGAGTTGAGATTAGGGCGATGAATCACGGTGAAAGAATGAACTTGTCGACAAGGAGAGATGCTATCGAGATTGTTAAAGAGGGTGAGCATAAGGGCGGGGGGTGGAGGGGTGGGGGTGGAGGCGGATTAATTGTTGTTATATTTTGTGTGCGGTGAGTGCCTGGTACCTGCTGAGAGTACACAAGAGCGGCGGTGATTGGCAGCACAGTCCTGTACCGTAAAGGTCACAAGTTCTGACAGCAGAAAAAGCTGATCCAGCCTTGGCGTCATCAGGACATTCTGCAGCTGTATGACTTAAACAAAGTCACTGCAGTTGCCTTTTAATTAAAGCGAAGGTCCTGTCAGACAGTAAGTAAAGATGTTTGCGATGTATGCTCTGTGCAAAGTATGAAAAGTCAGAAGGACAAAGGAGAAGCACTGTCCTGTGGGAAGAGTAGGTTGGGATCTGTCTGCAAACACACAAGTTCATTGTGTTGTCGGAGAAAAGCAAAAGAACAAAGGAATGACTCGGGGAAAGCAGAGAGAAACTTTTGCTTTCCAAATGACAGAGCCAAATGGAAAGCAGTCCAAACAGAGGCTGGATCCACCTGTGGAGAAACTGACTTCATGCAGTTTGACTGCACATATTACAAGCTCGAGTGTTCCTTGGTCTCTGCCCTTCTCTCCCTTTTCTGTGTTTGCCTTGACTTCTTACTGCATTTACAATATAGGGCATTAGTGTATCAACTGAAAGACCACAACAACTGCTTACAATTTGTTATTAATAATCAAAGTATTGATGTGTTTGATATGAAAGATACCAGCACAAATGAAAAACTGGAGCAGTCATTCCACTTTGTCGCACCGTCTCTCATCATCTGTTTTAATTCAAATCATTTTTTTCTTATCTGCCTATATTTGTTTTTTTTTTTCTTTCTTTGATTTGAATTATATTTATCTCAGTCAACAGGCAGACAGTTTTGCATGCAGAAGCAGAGGTTAATGATGGCTACTTTATAGTTCAATTAAGCTTGCAGCCTGCCTGTTCTGTTAACTGGTGGGGCTTTTGCAACCTGGTTAAGATCATTGTCAACATTTGACAAGCCACGCAGCTGATTCTGAGATTTCTCATAGGTTTCAAGAAACTAGAAGAAAAAATTTGGTGTTAGTGTTAAAGCCATTCCTACTCTTGTAAATACATCTAAATGCGGCAGAAATAATGACATACATAATTCTTTGTGTAAAGCTTGGTCTCGGTTTGTGGTCTAAATTGTAGAGTTGGTGCTTAGTTTGACATCTTTGAATAGCCTCTCTGTTTGTGTGCTTGTTTTTTGATGCATGGTGCATTTTGAAGAGTTAGGATTACGGCCATGAATCACAGCAAAGGAATGAACTTGGCAAGAGAGAGGGGGGGGCTGCACAGAGATTGCCAAACATGGAGAACATAATGGGAGTTTTGTGTGTGTGTGTGTGTGTGTGTGTGTGTACACCATCCTGACTTTATGTTGCGCATCAAAAGAAGCAAATTCATGGCATCTTGTCGCTACATCTTGGAGGCATTTGCATTTTTAACTCATTAGGACATCTTCATCCAGAATCTTTTATTTATGAATTTCAAATCGTCCATAAAAGTGCAGCTGACGTCTTCCTCTTCTATAATAAATTTGACTGATCATCTTATTTATTTATATATTTTTAATATCATTCAGCTACATTTGCTGGCGACGTTGCCTGGCGTGGAAAATTGTATGCATTTTTTCCAACTTACCTTTTATGAGCTGGAAAGGTAAGATAATTTTTCAGTCCACATGGAAAAAACAAGAGCCTAAAATATCATGTCATCACTACCTAATAACCAATATGTGTTTCATATTGTACCAAGTCTTTTAAAAACAAAGTGCATAAAGAGAATTTCAAAATCGCTGTTTGCTAAATTATTCTTATATCTATTGCGTGTAGGCACAACAGTGGTTCATCTTTTGACTTAGATGCCTTTTTATACTTGATTGAATCATAGGTCAGTGTTAAGAGGCTTGACAAACAACATGTGCAAAGGTTTTTGAAAGACCTTTAGAAAGCCAGAAGATCTATTGCTCAAGATTACTTTAAAGACTTTTGAAAAAGTGGTTCAAGAGGGCTGCTTCAAGACTTTTGCACATTACCTGTTGAGAGAATTCAATAAAAATCTTAAACTACAGGTAATGGGTAAATAGATAAACAAAAAACAAAATAACTAATAACCACTATCAGAAAGTTGTAAACTTCTTATTCAAGTTTCTCCAGTTTGAGGATTTTATATTTTTTTAAATAATCAACATTTTTAAGAAATGCAGCTGAACCTTTGCATACACCCGCAAGCACAGTGCATCTAATGAGTAAGGCGATTACACGCCCCGCTAGCAACTAAATTACATAGGGTGGCTGGTTCAGTACCTTGAAAGGCCAACACTCATCCAACTGTGATCGGTCCGATTAAAAGTCACCTTCAGCATGACTTTGTTGCTCCAGGCTTAGTAATTGTAAAGGCAGCACTACGCTTCCAATAAAGCCTGAAATGGAGACACAGTTAAACATTGATGTGCATGCAAATATGGGTTTCTTCTTTGCAGCACTATATTGTTCCTTTATGTGTACTTACTGTGGCAGAGGTACATTCAGATGAAGGAGAGAAAATGTTACAGACACTCTGGAGTAAAACACATGCTGTCATGTAGGACACTAAAAGCCAAAGAAATCTGTTCTAATATTTTCTAATAACCACAGCAATATGCGAGTGATTTGACTCTGATATGTTAGCTGTGTGAGAGAAAAAAGAAAACTGTAGTTCAGTCAGAAAGCCTACATGGAAAGGATGCAGTGGAGTCTGAGGCCAACACAGTGCTTTACAAAGCATTTTATTCATATGAACCTGCTGAGAGTCATTTTGGCAGTAATTACCCTGTACCCTTATGTCACCCGGGAGAAGACTGGAAGCGCAGACGTAAAATGAGAGAGACTGTGCCTGAGATCTCGAGGAGGCCCGCAAAGTCGATGCAGTCAGTAATTCGTCTCTATAGCCAACAACAAGTTCTCTGTCACGCCCTGTGTACGTCACTGTCCGTGTGGGATCAGTCTGGAAAAGCTGTGCGTGCGATTGTGTGCAAAGGAGTGAGAACAGGCAGAGCCACACAACACAGTTATGTCACAGTATCAGGGAAGTGGCCTTAATTCTATGCATGTTCAACTGCAACTGTATATACTGTAGGTTGCAGGTGATGTTGTGATTGATGTTTAAAATATATACATATATAAAATATTAAAATATTTACATATATAATCATAAATTGGAGGAAGGTGGGGTTTTTTTCTATTATTATCTATTATTATTACTAAAACCTCTCCTCACAGATTTATATTTGGGGTATAATATAAGTGAGAAAAATCTAATAATCCTGTTGCCTAATAAGAGTTTCAGATGACATCAGAGACATTTTAAGCAAGTTTTCATCATTGTTTTGACTTTTTTTTTTCTTTTTTGCAGCAGAACATTTTACACCTAAAATATATTATCTAACTCAATAGTCTCCGGAAATTAAAGAATGAGAAATTAGATGTGAAATATCATTGAAAATGCGATAAAAGCGTATCTAATCCTGCAGTGTCTCCTTTATAAGTCATCCCACAGATGTCCTCATACACGCGTATGAGATCACTTTACACGTGGTAAGTATCAAATCCAGATTAATCCAATCATGGGAGGAAAATGATGTAAAAACAACATCATGCCAGGTGTGCATGGATTAAAAAAAACTAAACTATATCTGTATTTTCATGTGTTGTCTTTCTCTTCAAACCCTCAACACGGCATCAAAATGCATCTTGAAGTCTGCTCAGCATTCAGGCTCAGAGCTGCTCAGAGATCTAATCAGCAGCAGCTATCAAATCAAAGGCCCAAGTCCTTTTTACCGGGCTGATTTTCTCCCCTGTGGAAGCAGCAGGCCAGAGGAATTTAGGCCAAGGTTTGGGTCAGATAATAATCTCTTCTTGTCTTTAATTCTGAAGAGGAGAAGTTCAACTTTTCACTTGGCTTGAAAGGCAGACGCTCCCCCTAATTTTCCAATGAGCTTGGTCACGAATCGGATGCAGGCGATAAACTCTGTGACATGTGCCACTCTGCAGTGACTCAAAAGTTTTGCAGTTTCATCCTGGAGTCTTACTCAGAGCAAAAGAGCAGAACAAGAGTGGATGATTAAGCAGAGGTATTATTGTAATGTTGTGATCTGTTTTATGTCCTGGCAGAGTCATTCATCTACTTTACACTGTTACAAGGCTCTTAAGTCCACCTGTATGATATAATACCGTCCTTGGATTGGATTATATCTACATGCACGAAGGTAAAAGAATGCCATAAACACTCAGGCTTGTGAATTTCCCAAATGTGGGAAATTTTTGTCTGTGTAAAGCTCTGCCATATTCTACCCTTAGAGTTTTAGAGTTCTACTTACAATATTTATATCAGCTGTACATTACTACATTAGACATTCTTGTTTTGACAGACAGCATCATAACAGTTTTGAAATAATGTCATTTAAACGTGTAACTTTTTTAAAATGACAATTTAATGCTGCGTAATGATGCGTGAGCGTAATCAAATACTCTAAGGGAGGTTGTTGCATAGAATTCTTTCTTTGATCATTATAGATAAACAGACAGCTTTTGCTTCACTGAAAAAAAAAAATACACCATCATTCCACGACTTTTATAGTCGCAGGAACATTTCTCCTCCAAAGGTGTGTGACTGTGCAACTTTCTGCTCCTGCAAACACACCGAGAAGAAATCCCAGCTGTGTTCAACTACATGCTCCAAATATATGTTTAATGCCAAGTTACAAAAGAGTCATACCATCAGGTTGCTCCAAGAACTCCTCTTTACAAATTATAATGATGGCCAGCATTCATTGTTGAAAAATTGTGTCAGTGATGGAAAATATTCAGGCATACTGCAGACATCAACCTACTTACAGTTTATCAGTTTTTTCCATGTTTGTCACTACATATTCAAAGCTTTTCGTAACCCATTTGTGCTTGTATAAGGGTAAATTAATGACACTATCACTTTGTGCTATCAGCAAAGTCTGAATTGATTTTTGCTCCAAGTTATTCCTTTTTCAAATAGTTTTACAAACCTGCAGAGGACAACATTGTCTAGTTTTTGTATTTCTGATAGAGAGCTTCATATAAGTTAGCCAACCCTTTGCCATTGCAATGTTTCTGTTAGGTTCTACCTCTCTAACAGTGCTGTGTGGATGACTTTGCTGCATGAGTGGGTTTGATTGCATTATTCTTGCTCAAGGAAGAATGACACAAGGCCTTGGAAAGGAAACATAGTTCAAGCTGGCTTAAGAGAATCATGTTTCAAGTGGTGTCAAAGGCAGCCCCGCAAGCTGCCACATCACATTTGTAACCAACTGGTCGTGTCGCTTTATCACCATCCACTAACTGTAATTCCTTCTTCTCTGTGTTTCCAGTACTTCATTCTGCTGCTGTGTATCTTCCTGTTGGAGATCCTGGCCGGTGTCCTTGCTTATATCTACTATCAGCAGGTAATTCCCGTTGTATCATTAAAAAACACCCTTCTTGTAATGTATGTATGTGTGAAATTGAAGGAGGAGCAGGTGGCAGATATTGCAAGAGTGGATATTTATTTTAGATGACAAAAAGCGTACGACTCTGGTTAGCATTTTGTAACTTATTATAGCATCTTTACTAAATCTGTGTTACCATCTCGCGTCGACTCTAGTCTGTCTGCTGTATTACAGTAAATCATCATCTGATATTGAAAAATGATGTTAAGGTGTGTAGCATATATTGCATTGTGCAAAAATTCAATAGAGCATGCTTGACAAATGTGTTGTGTCTCCTAATCCAAGCACGTAGTCAAAAGCATTGTAATAATACACAGACAACTGTTTCATTTCCCACATGGCATGTGCTCTGCTGTAATTTTAACCTCGACAAAAACCAGCGTGAGAAACGAGATTCCAGAAAGGGAGTATAAGACGGCCCATTAAAAATACAAATGTCTGACTGCCCATATTACTTGTGGTACATTGAGTCCAAACGGAATGAAAAATGCCTGCAGCAGGACACATAATAAGCCTGAATGCACTGTGTCAGAATCATTTAAAAGCATTTGCTTTGATTTTGAACTCAAATACACAGAATTTTCAAACTTATTTCATTTCACTCCACTAAAGAATGAAGAACCTTACTGGCAGGTTAATGACAGAAAAAAGTAGAAACACCACAGACTGTGTACTAAATGCACACGGTTTGGTTTTCAAGTGATTATTTTCTCGTGTGTAGTTAATGTATAAGCTAAACTAAAACTGACAGCCTCCCTCGGCACATTTCTGCTGTACCACTGTGGAGTTATACTGACTGCACTGCAAACAAGAGCAAATGACAAGCATTTTTCCTTTAGGAATATTAACATGACATTGCTCTCTACCAACATCGCTCCCACCCCGCTTAGTCTTATAGCCTAGTGGCTTGTAGCTCAGGAACAGGACTTTTCTCAGTCTAGAGGTACACTGTTTTCACTTTAACTGCCTCTTTCATTAATGCACAGTTCATGAGCAGCCACTGAGGTCCATGGCTGTGTGCCGCTTCCTAAAGCTCTGTCTACTTTACTTGCCTCAAAATATTCTCACAAGCATTAAGTTGTGTTAAAGTCTCTAAAGCCTCTTCCCCTGTTATTAATCTTTTCACTCTCTCTGCTAATAAGTTGTGAGAACGATACCAAGATGAACAACTCATGTAACATTCTTGTAATTCACAAACGCGCCCATTTTTAGCTACAGATTCTGCACAAGGGATTTGCACAGACTTTATTTTGTTTTTGTAATCAGACATGATCATAAACCTCTTTGCGATTGCTTTGTTTGCGAGCTGCTTCCCTAGGTTGCTCATAGTTTGCATGAATTACTTGTCTGCAAACCTTCACCATTTAACTTTCACTATTATTACAAAAATAATTCTCATTTTTCAGGAGCCATTTGAAATTTTTCTCTGTCCCCAAATGGCTGAGATTTAGTGAACATGGTCAAACCTATGCAGAGCTGGTTATTCTGTCCGTGTTCAGACAGAAGTACCACGACACAACATGATATCCCTGTAAAGCTCGTTTTGTGTTCTTTCCAAAATCATTTGAATTGTGTCTCTAGCAAATATCTAGTAAATTGTAAAATGAGCCCACTGCTGGTCTGATGGTAAAGAAAAAAGGGTTAATAGACTTCAAACAGATGCCATGTATTAAATTACACACCTTTTTCATAGACTGTTTTTAACAGGTTGTATTCATGCTGGTTTCTGATCTAAAGTTGTGCTTTGCAACATAAGAGTGACAGGATTAGCAAAGTACTGAGCTTGCCCATAGTTTGATGAATGAAGCTGACTTGTCTGCAAACACTCACCATTTTACTCTCTAAACTGTAGTAAAACTTGAAAAAGTGCAATGCAAAACAGAAAACGTTGTGCCTCACCACAAGACGCAACTTTTATGTTGAAGGTAAACAGTCTTTGTTTACAGTGTGCGTCACACTTTTCAGAGTTTCTCTACGACTTGGCGAATAGTTTGCTACTGTTTGTAGACAAGTCTGTATGTGTCATACAAATGATTCGCAACCACAGCAACCTACTAGCAACACATGTAGGTTTATACAGTGCAGCACCGTATACCTACTAGTGACAGCTAGCAACCTCCCGGAACAGCTTATAGCCAGAAATACATTTTTTCCTAGCAAGCAGTGGTTGTCAGGGGGTCACTGACGCTGACAGTTTCCCAGGGATTGCCAGCAACCTTCAGCAGCAAATTGCAACTGGTGGTCCAGCCTTGTATGGCCTATTATTATCATTAACAGAAAACCAGCTAACAAAAGAAAAAGCATATTTCAAGTATATCAAAGACCCATGATGCTGTTCTTGCTTTTAAATGAATATGTATTCAATAAAACAGCGGTACTACTCCTGTGTAAAGATGGGAAGCACTAAGATGCAGGTAATGGCTGTGGTTCATCCCGGTGTCATACTCATGCGAGCATCCATTGTGCCTGGAATTCATGTTTGCTCATACTCGTATGTGGTTAATGCAGTGTCATGGTGTAGTTCACTCCCATACTGGCTCTCTCATACTTACGGAGTCCCTTTAAAACGTGAATGACTGTTTTCATTCACCGCTGCAGTGTTTCTGAAACTGTCAACAGGTAAAATGAAAACCTGAACACCACCTCTTCTCCTTTCCTCTTCTTTGTTTTCACCTCGCGTCTCTCATCTTTCTCTGCCCTTCCTTCCTCTCTTCATCATTCATTCCCTTGATATCTCCTTCATGCTTTGATTTACAGTGGTTTCCCAGCTGGCTTGTTGCCATAGAAACTGAGCCCCCCAGACCTTCCACTCCTCCTGCGTTTTCTGCCACTGGTCTAGAGAACAAAAAAATAAAATAAACCCCAAAAAACAGACTTCCTCTGCTTTTACACTAGCTTCGTCTTCATACGCCTCTCTGTTGTTAGAAGTACTATCCGTGATGTGTATTTTAAATCCTGTGTGCTATGATGTGCTGGAGAATCAGTAGTCGAAGCAACAAATTCATCACTTTAGGTCATGCTCTGTCGTGCTGCCTTCCCATTTTTGTTGGCTGATACTACATGTACACCTGTGTGCGTGTTTCTGAACAGTTGAATGATGAGCTGAAGCAGAACCTAAAGAAGACCATGACTGACGAGTATGATCAAACAAACTCCGAGCACATCACCAAGGCTGTAGACAAGCTGCAGCAGGAGGTAAGTGTCTGCAATGGATGAAGGAGTCCAGACACAAATGTTGTGCAGCTTTGTGAGATTTCTTTGCACATTTGAATTTCTACATTGGCCAGCGTGGATGGAATTTCGGTTGTTGTGTGGATCCACTTTTTCATATTGCAAATGAACCTGGACTTGCAAGCCAAAGTCACATGGACTCACATGTGGTTTGTTGATTGGACAGCCCTCATGCTACCCTATCATCTCATCAGATTAGAGATTTTGGAGATGGGAGCGAGTCAAAGTAAATCCAATTCAGTCCACGACTTCATCTAAGCATGATGGACTGGTCTGCACTCTCTGCTGTAATTTACCTTCTCTTCTAGTCAAACGAGCTGACAGCGCGTTAAGGAATGTGTAAATCTGAGGTGCTGTTAAGACTTCTGTTAGTTTTTTTACTCATTGCTTAGTTTTTTGAGTATAAAATCTTGTCTTTCACACATCAACATGTAGTCATTCTTCTAAACTTCATTTTGCATAATTTCCAAAAAACATGAATTTGCACTATTAAAGGAATTTGTAAATGTTCTTTTAATGGAGTCATTTATATTATATATTCAAATAGCATCAGTATGAGAACAGAACTACAGTATACATGCATACATTCATTTCCCTCAAAGTAAATATGAGGAAAATGTGAATCTTAAAGTTTAGTTTTAAAAATAAAACAATTGGCTTAAACTGAGTTGTAAATCTTGAGCAGGAGCTGCACCTCCGTTAAATATGGAAACAACATTTGGATTTGCAAAACAATTCACATTTCAATCACAACTGTATTTTACTTTACAACGGGCCTTTTTGAGTGCAGTTTTTCTAGTTTTGCCATCAGATTTGATTGTGAATTTGATTTTGATATCAAAACTATTTGATCTTCATGTGAAAAAGAACGTTTTCACAACTAAGTACATCCCACGACTCGGTAGCTTGGAGAACCACCTCTAGCAACAATAACGTAAAGTAACCATTTGCTGCGTGACCTTGTCAGTCTCTCACATCGTTGTAGAAGAATTCTGGTCCGCTCTTCTTTACAATGTTGCTTCATGTTTTTGAGGTTTGTGGGTGTTCGTTCATGCACAGTTTGATACCTTGCTCAGCCAGTTGTAGATTTGCTGCTAATGATTGACCTGCTGCTTGACCCAGTTTTAGCAATTATACATATTTGACTCTAGAATATTTGGTGCACAGAGAAAGGAATTCAGGATTGATTTGATTACTGCAAGGTATCATCAGCCTATTTAGGCCTATTGTTTACTTTAAAGACAGGAATGTGGGAAATGGTCATCCTGACTCTATCGAAAGTCAACAAAATCCACTTTGAATGCTTTGAACCAAGAGAACACGTATGCAGAGTTTTGCTTAAGTGAAGTGCAACACTTAATTATTTGTTATCAGTATAAACCAGTTCTTTCATGGATGTTTGTCTGAGTCTTTTATACTTTCCTGCTGTCAGTGAAGTGTTTTTCCTCCGTCTCCTCCATCAGTTCAAGTGCTGTGGGAGCAACAGTTCAGCTGACTGGGCTGAGAGCGTCTATATTCGCTCTGGTGCAAAAGGCAGGAAGGTACCTGACAGCTGCTGTAAGACCATCACCAACATGTGTGGTATAAGAGACCACCCATCCAACATCTACAAGGTGGAGGTGAGTGCGTGAACGGTGCCGGGGGGGTGGGGGTGGGGCGGGCTTCATCTGTATTTCTCTCATGTCTCAAGATGTCAGCATAGAGGCGGTGTGGTGTGAGCGTAGCAGAAAAAAGAACAGCCATCACATCCAAACTGTATACATAACATTGTTTGCAGTGAGACTCCAGCAACACTCCCACATCAACTGATGCAACATGAAGACACTCTTTGTTTTTCATTTAGGGTGGTTGCATCACTAAACTGGAGAATTTCATCTTGGACCACCTGAAGATCATCGGAGCCGTCGGTGTTGGGATCGCTTGTGTACAGGTGAGCAAAAAAATAAAGAAAATGCCTTTAACTTTGTGCTTACACACAGAGACTCAATAAATGTATGTAAACCTATGGAGAATACAGCTTTGCTAAATTAAGTTTTTATTTTCATCTGTTTTAATCCCCAGATCATCGGGATGGTGTTTACATGCTGCCTATATCGAAATCTAAAGGCAGAGCCGTACTAAGAGAAGCAAAAGAAGAAAAATGTGTGAGTGAAGGAGGTAACTTCATCACCGCATGCCATACTCAAATAGCCCATAGGTTCTTTTCTTTGTCCTCCGCATAGGGGAGGATTTGTTTGGCAAGGGATCAAATTGCACATCTGAGCATCTCATTTTAGTAAACAAAGGGTAGAAAAAAAAACCCACTACAAGGTTTCTTGAAGTAATTAGGCTCTCAAATTGCACTCTCAGCTCCATCTTCAAGATCACAGCACTGTGAGAAAAAGCCTCAGAGAGAAACTGATGAGAATTTTAACTGATTGTGTAAATTAGTGTGAGACAGCCTCCCTGGGACTCAAACATTGTAGTTTTCTTCCACTCGGATTCCCTCAATGTACTTTTATATGTGTAGACCAGGTGCTACACCCGAGAGTGATGTAAAGATCAGTGGAGTAAAACTGGCACTTTGCAGGAAAATGTTAATCCCGGTCACAGCAGCTTCTTTTCTCCATCAGCATAGCTTAACAAGCTCACCTCTGGGGCCCTCTTCAACTGCAGTAGTGTTTAGTTTCCACATTAACAAGACAGTCCTGTGTTTTAGATCTTCTTCTGTAATGACCTTTAAACATTGGAACAAATATATATATCATCTATTTTCTTTTACATATGTACTGTCTTATGAGCTGTTAATACTTTTGCCTTTATTACCTAACTTGTCTCCTTACTGACACGTGTCTGATCATGCTTTAAGTCTCCTAAGAACACATTTTCTGCCAGAATGAAGGTGAACAGGTTAGTGCCTTGCTCAGCACCATAACTGTGCCATTTGATGTCCTAACACCAGCCTTTAAACACAGTTTGACTAGTTTAGGTGTAAACACTGATCTCATTGAAGGGAGTTTGTGATTATGAGCAGTCCCACTGATATTGTTCAAACGAAAGTGCGTCTTG
The DNA here is from genome assembly GCF_056152115.1 of Neolamprologus brichardi. Classification (NCBI taxonomy): domain Eukaryota; kingdom Metazoa; phylum Chordata; class Actinopteri; order Cichliformes; family Cichlidae; genus Neolamprologus; species Neolamprologus brichardi. The sequence goes on from NC_142104.1 coordinate 30,055,580, forward strand.
TTTTTGATTTTATTGCCTTTTGTTTTTATACACTGATGCCAAAGTCATCAATTGTAACACTGGACCTACTCTGTCTCCTCCAGCCTTATTCCTATACATACTGATGTCTCTGTTTTTGTAAATGAAGATTTTTTTTTTACTCTGCTATAAACTGCGACTATATTGTTGTATTTAATACACACTGTAGAAAATTATAGCCTCTCACTGTTAGTAATGATCTTTCCTTTGTGCCTCAAAGATAAAACCAAGCTAATCTGCTGTATTTCTGTCCTCCTGGTAATCCAGGATGTATTTTAGTTTAAATAAACATTGATTAAAAATGTGCTTTGCTTCTGCTGTGTTTGCTCTCATAGGAGAACATTAGCATTGTTAGTGGTGTATTTTAAAAAGCAGTATTGCACAAATACTGAGTAATGCCCTTCACAATAAAGGTTCACTCAAGTCATGTCATCACAGAAACTGCCAAAAAAAAGGCCCTCACATTATTGTATAAAGACAAACCATGTGCCTGTGACCAGTGGCCCTTACGAAATTGGCACCAGCTTACAGGTGCATTAGTGTATTAACCAGAAGTCAATTGTCTGATGTCTCAGCACTGTGATGATGCAGATTTGGGATGTGAGCCATTTTCCAGACAGCTGCTTTTACAATGTATTACCTATACCATGACAGTCAGATGGCCTTGTAATGAGAGCCATCGTGCTGTTGGGCACGAGGCAGGGTAGTTTGAAGCCTAGTAATGTTAAGATTAACAGCGGGACATTTGTCATTTGGGTGAGTGGCAGCAGTTAGTGCATGCAAACACAGGGAGGCAGCACTCACCTGGCTTTCAGCACCACAACATCACACTGATGAAAACAGCTGGTGTGTGAGTGTGTCTGTGTGTGAAACACCTAGAGGCTATTGAGGATCACACACGCACACACATACACACATCCCACACCCACCCACCGACACTACAACCACCCGAACTTTCCCAGTCATTCCTATTACAGAATGGCATTATAAGCTTTCCCGGAGTGTTCGGGATGGGGGGGTGGGGGTGGGGGTGGGGGGCAAAAAGGGCAAATTAGGCCTTTCAAACATGCACACGGTGACAAATGTCACTTGGACAGTGAGCTGTGCCTACTCACAGTTCTGTTTGTACATAATATTAATTATTTCCAAAATATGCTTCTGTGTAACAAGCAGAAAGGAAATCAAGTGGCAACCGGTCAGCTCACAGCTACTAATTGGTTTCCACTGGGACTGCTAACAATGCAAATTAAGCCATTTCTCAGTTAGTGAAGCTGGCAGCGTAAAAACATTTCCCCCTGTGTGTAGCAGGCACACATGGCGAAATGAAACGACACAAATCAGTGTGTATTGTCACACCACCCCTTTAAGGTGCTCTAAACAGTACACCTCACGAAAGCTGAGTCATCCTTGGAAAGGGGGGGGGGTTTGTTTTTTACCCCCCACACCTTCATAGGGGGGATTTGGCATTTAACGTTTCCATTGGAGTGAAAGTAGTTAAGCACATGGCGATTTTTTAACAGGGCACTTTTCCAAAGAGCAGACATCTGCAGAATGCAAGTTGTCCTGTGCTCTTGAGACTTTGGTCTCCACCTGAGTTTGACTTTAAATAGATGACAGAAATGATGACAACCCTCTGAACAACCATTGTGCCTCCAGCAATTGAGTCCTGCTGATGAAAACCATAATAAATTCCCACCCCCCCACCCCCCGTGCGGGCCTCCCTGCCTGTTGCGCCTGCTCACTGTGACAGCCTTCATACAGCCTAACACAAGGGGTATGCTAACAATGGCAGTGCATGACATTTCCAAAATATCTCCTCCGGTACTCTCTAAGCAGTTGTCAATTTGATGCACGTGTCACCTGCTGCACCTTGGCCAGTTTGGCCCGTCCACCAGAGAGTGCTATTTTCAGTCCAGTGGCAGAAGCTTGTGCACCCTTCACCTTCCACCTTTGTCCTAGGAGGTGATGCGATTCCTGAGTCTACAGGGTAAAGCCGGCAGCAGGGAGCTGTGCTGCAGTTTGTCTGCAGCTGGTGACAGAAGAAGGAATATGCAGCCATTTGTTCCCAGGGTCACCCAAGGGCAAAGGAGTCCAAGGGTACAGAAACCTGTGTCTAATTTTGGCAATGGTTTGTATATTTTCAACTTTAAGCTTTGCTCAGACTGCTGAGGTTAATAACTTGTTCTTTTGGATTTGGTTTCACAGCAATCGCAAGGTTAGGTGAGTAACATACTTTATTCTACAGCTGCCTACAGGGAAATGAATGCAAACTGTAGCGATATAAACTGCAGGTTTCCATCTGGTACATCAGGGTGATCCTCAGAGTGGTGATATTAAAGGAAATGGGAAAGAAAAGAGAATTTCCAAAATATGACCAATTCTTTGCTGGTGTTCTGAATGATTTTGTGGACAATTTGAGATGATTTGTCACTGAAAACTCTTTTAAAAAAGAAGAAGAAGAAGAAATGTGATCTTAAATGGTAAGCAGCTAGATAGACATTGCAGTCTTTTAAGGTTTCACAAACTAAATATGTGACGAACAACTTGTTTGTGTGTGAAACAGGACTGTGGTATTAGGAAAGCAGTGCATGGCTGAACCATTTTAGCTGTGACTGTGACTTTGAGCCACTTCGAGCAACTAATACTGTGCTGCTGCTACAGGTCAATACAGGAGAGCCTAAACATGGCGCGCCTCTATCCTTTTCCATGTGCACGCTCTGGTTCCTGAATATCTCTGCCGCAGAGATCTCCGCTCAGTTCATTCTCATTCAGGGCTTCAGCTGTTTACCTTGTGTGCGTATGAGGGAGTGGGAGTGGGGATGAGGGGGTGATGTTAGTGGATGGTGCGCGCCAGGGGTGGGGGAAGGCGGTAACAAATGTAATCTTGAGTCTGTAGATGGCAGCAACACTCTTGGCCAATCTGTCTCAATAAAATGGAAAAAAGTCTTTTGTTTTGGCTGTCAAGGGCTGCCAACTGAAATTGAAATTCATTTGAAAATCCAGCATAAAGGGAAAAGAAAAAAAAAAAAAAACTAAACTAAACAATCTCCCCAAAACATCAACGTAATGGTGAAATAAACCCACTCAGAAGAGCCGTTTCACTGCCTCCTGCTGTGTACCTGTGTCCAGACCTGAATGTATGCAGAGTCACGCTCCGCGCGTGTTTTAAATCCAGCCATGTTCCTTTAATAAAACGCCCAACATGCACAAAGGGATAAATACAGTGGGATTAATAAAGAGTAACAGCTCCACTCATATGAGGATCGTGTCTTTGGGTCAGGCTTGAGCCTCTTTATGAAGCAGAAGATGCTACCGGACAAATTAGGCTTGTTCTGCTCACTTGGACAATCTGTAAATTGACTTGCTGAACATCACTGATTATATTTGGCAAATTTTTTAAAAAAAAAATAAAAAATTTACATGGTTATCAACACTTCTACTAAATGCTGACTGCACTTTTTTTTAGTGTGTGTGTGTGTGTGTGTGTAGAGGGGGTGCTGATTATGTAAGGCATTTACATTTCCTCCAATTTAAGAGTGACTGGCTCAGTGAAGTGAGAGACTGAGCCACAGTAGCTTTCAAGCTCCCCTCAGATTAATACTGAAGAGCTGCGTGAAATAAAACCTCTCACTGAGCTGCCTCTCAGCTCTGAGGAGATGTCGCTAGTGCATCTGTTAGGGGGGTGGGGGGGTGCGTGAATGAACGTATGGGTAAAGCTCCAGTGTGCTCACAAGAAGTTCACACTTATCCCTCTGCATTCAGATACTGTACCATGCACACTGCACACATCACTCCCTGTCACTCACCTCAGCCCTGATTCGCTCCCTGAAGCATAACACCCCAACATCTGGCTCGCTCTGTCCTCTTCCTTTTCTGGGTCACATCCCATTTCAGGCAGAGGGAAGTCTGAGTCCTGTGTAAGACCTTCTCCAAGGTGGTTTGACCAGCTGGCTTCTGATCTTCCTCTAGGCAGTTGTGTTGTTTCTGTGTTGGAGGGGGTGGGGGTATTAACTTTGGTATGTTCCCTCAGGGATAGCATCAGGGTTGCAGCTGCACATGTAGAATGAGTAGGAGTCTGCAAACCACGGCCTTGGAAATGAATATACCGCGCAAATGAAAAAAACATATGTATGATCTGCCAACCGGCACCTGTGTGACATCATTTAAAACACACAAACTTAAACCAAACAAGTCATTTGTTAAGTTTGGACCATAATTCCAGTGTAGAGATGATTTCCACAGTCCAGATTACATGTGTACGTGCATATTTATATCTTCATTTACTTAAAATTCACTTTAAACATTGTCAAACCTTTACAATGTCTTTGAACACTTTACAATGTCCAAATGCTATATTTCATAATACAGTACTGTGCAAAAGCCTTGCCCTTCAGTTCTTTATATTCTGCAATGAAAATGGGAAATAGATGCAGTGATTCATCGAAACATGTGCAAACATATGTGGAATTACAGTAAATAAGGCAAAAATAGAGTTTGTACAATTCAACTCAGTTCAAATTGACCACCTTTATTCTTCAGCACAGTCTGAACTCTCTTTTAAACTTTCTTAGTATTATTTCTTTAAGTAGTTCTTTAGGAATAGTTCTCCAGGCTTCTTGAAGAACATTCAAAGCTCTTCTTTGGATGTTTCTGCCTTTTGTTTTGTTTTCTGTCACTGCTTCAATAATGTTGAGGTCCAGGCTCCAGTCCATGACTGATAGGGTTTCATTGTGTTTTTTTCTGCCAAGGTATGCTTTTACTGCACTGGTGGCGTATTTGTCATACTAAAAAAATAAAGCCTTTGCCAGTCAAATGCTTTCCAGACAGTACTGCATTGTGGATCCAAATCAGACACCAGTCTGAATTCATAATTCCATCAGTTTGACAAGATCCCTACAAACCACCAGCTGAAATGAAGCCACAGTCCATGAAAACACCTTGGTTGTGCTTTACAGATGTTGTACCCTCACTGTTGTGCTGACTGCCTCCTTATATAATGACAATTTGAACAAAATATTTCAAAATACTCCACTGAGATTATTTCTGAAGGAACTTCTGATTCCCTAAAAACTTTCAGATGCTTTTTATCTGCTGTAGATATTTTTTTAGGTCTACTACTCCAATTGTTCAGTTTCCTCAGATTTTATAAGGACACACTGCAAATCGTGCCAAAACAAATGGTTTTTACAGGAATGTCTGGCTCCTTGGAAGCAAAATATAAAGAAATACGGGGCGGATCAAGACATATATTAAGAGATATAAGAGATAATATTGTATGTCAGTCAAATGTCAATTAAATATTCCCTTGTTGCTTATCTGGATTTTGGTTGCAGTTTTGTTCCTCTGCCAGTTCCTCTACAATTAGTCTTAACACAAGTAGTACTGTGCAGATATGACTGTTGTCCACATGTTATTATATTGTTTCATAGATGGGCGATATGCTCGGGGAACGGTGTGAAATGAGCCAAAATGACTTCTTTCAAACAGAGGGGGAAGTCTACATGATGAGTAGTGATCATTCTGAACCATGAGCTACTCTAGTAGAGTCCAAGAGTAAAAAAAAACAGGCCTATAAATGCACATAATAGGCTTCGTTTAAAGTTTGAAAGTTTAAGATATTGATTATGCAGAGTGAGAACATAACTACTGATGAATGAATGTAAAAGTAAGTGGAACTTTAATGTGAAAATGTTATTTTCACTCCTTTTTCACAGCTTTTTAGCAGTTTAATGTGTAAAAATTAACTAGATTTTATTACCTGATTTTAAATTTTGTATGAAAGCTATGAAAAAGCGACTGCATCGTTAGAATAAATATCTCAGAGAGGAAAAGGGGATATTACTTATCCTGAAAAGTGTTCTTTTTCTTTAAGAAAAAAAAAATCAAATATTAAATACTTTTCCGTTGATTGATTTTTTTTCCATACTTAAACTGCAGCAGATTTTTAGAGACTGCTAACTGTTCTAAAGCTGAAAATGAGGCTGTTTCCTTTATCCTCTTGAAGCATGACAGCAGTGACCATACATCTGCCCGTACTTTATTAACAATTAGGGTAAATTGCTCACATTTATTAAAGGGTTAATGACAGAGCATGAGTCAGCAGGCATTTTCCACGGGTATGGCTGTGTGTATTTTAGGTTTAAATGCTTTAAATGCTGCACTTTAACTGATCACATCTCAGCAGTGCTGAGGTCAATGACTCTTAGCTACACCTGATCAGAGCACCCAGGGACATTAAATGTGCATTAAAAGATTTCCTGGAGTGGATAATAAAATGCTCATCGACATGCTCGGATTAAGCCAATGGGCGAGATGGGAATATTGATACATTTTTTAATATCTTTAACTTTACATCATAAATGTGCTCATGCAGGTCAAATCCTAATTAGAGAAGGACTTAAAGGTCCAGAAATGAAGAGCCTGTAACAGAATCTGTTGAGTTATTATTATTATTATTATTATTTGAGGATTCTTTGGTTACCTGAACAGGAGGAGGAACACGTTGTACGCTCCTTATGGCAAAGGGGAGAGAGACCCATGGTAAATGTATAAATATCCATTGCACATTGGCTATACATGCCTATATAGCCATCATACTCATTTCAAATGAATACATATACAGTCTATGCTGTCATCAAAGGGATAACACAACACGAATCACCAAAACATATCAACTGACTAGAGTACGTTGGAAAGATGCTACTAAATATCTGCACGACTAGTTTTATTGAGGTGTAGCTGAAATGCGTAACAGTCTGCACACACTTTTTTTGTTTTCTTTCTAATTGGTCTTTCCTGACTGAGCAGCAGTGATACGAGAACCCCTCAGGGTGCCTGAATGCAGCACAGCATTGGCACAATAGTCAACGTTCTGGGGCATTCTCCCTGCTTGAAACATTTTTAAGTAGGTAATTGCGCACTTATACAAATGTGCGAACATACACTAGGAATGATAATCTGATAGCTAAACATTCATAATTCCATTGATGTTAAATACTGTTTGTAATTTCAATTCAGTTGTCCCATACGTACATTGGGGAGGCTTGTTCGACTTCAGACACTCACATAATCAATCTGAGGTAGTGCAGGATGATTCAACAGGAGAAAAAAACTGCTGCTCTGTATTCTAATATATGTGCCTTGCTAGGAATATTGAATTGTACCTGTTTGGGTTAGAAAATGTCAATGTCTTTTTCATAAGGGACCAGAAGCCCAATAGAGGGTTCAGTATTTAACAACATAAGCTGAATTTCATGGAACCTGGTAAAGAAAGGGAGTGTGGATAAAAGAAGAACTTACTCAATGTTGCTATCGACCTGCATCACTTTCTTACAGAGGGTTGGCCTTGGCAGGGGGCTTAGTTTTTCTGATAAGTTTTCTAGTTGGTGGTCGGATGATCTCTGGTCCTCTTGGTCTGTTCTGCCCCAGGACACCATTAGACCCCAAGGAGAGGATGTGGTGATGCATAACAAATCCCAACCCCTACATCGGGTTTGTTGTATTATTATAGGTCTACCTTACAGTATAAAGTGCCTTGAGGCGACTGTTGTTGTGATTTGGCGCTGGATAAATAAAACTGAATTAAATAGATGAAACCCTGACACTGAACAAGGTGCTCAAAGCTAACAGGACTAAAAGTACAAGGCTAGCATGTGTTGACTATAACAAGTCGCGCTTTTTTACATTTCAGTTTAAACATAATGGACGGTTATGATACACTATTTTAAGTTAAATACAGATACAATTATTCCTCAAGCCTCTGTTGCTGTGACACAATTTTCTTGTGCGGTTCGTGTGATTAGAACAATATAAATACATTCAATTTAAAAATCCTGCCCTCGTGGTAATTAAATGAAAATGCAGAGATGTTAACAACATGTATTCAGTACATCAAAAGTGAGAATTGTTCCCCATTGGATTAAATGTCTGATGCATGCTGCCCCATGTACTTATGTGTTAATCCATTTGTGACTAAAATGTAAGTACAAGTTTGGTAGTAGTAATTGGAGCCATTAGACACGTGTAATGCAATAAACGAACATTTACCACATTAATACTGGCCCGTGCCTACCCCAGTAGGTAAACCCATCAGTATAAAGTAACTACATTTAAATTTCGGTTATCCTATTTTGCATGCTGACTGCTAACTTATCATAGATTTGTACAAATGAACCTTTGTTGGTGTTGCTGTTGTTGGTACTGATAAAGATAAAACCAAGGATATAGGGCAATGGTTATTTCTTACATTTAAGGTCTATTTCACTGCCTAGTGGTTTCTCCTCTCTTAACCTTCTCGGATGGTTTAGTTTGAAGCAAATTATCTAATTTATAAACACATAAATGTGTAACATGGCATTCTATATTGTTGGAGGCAGCCATGAGAACATGAGTACACTGTGGTCATAAAAGGATGGGGATGATGAGCAATAATACACAGGTAGGCTGAGGTGTTTATACAATGCCCATACCATTACAGCAGTACCACCAGCCTGAACCGTTGATACAGTGCAGGACGGATCCATACTTTCATGTTGTTTACATCAAATTCTAAAGTTACCATCTAAGTGTCACAGCAGAAACTGAGACTCATCAGAGCAGGCAACATTTTTCCAAACTTCTGTTGTCCAATTTTGGTGAGCCGTGAGTGTCTGCGTAGTCTTCTGCTGCTCATCTGCTTCAACGTTCTATGTTCGGTGTATTCAGAGATGCTGTTCTGCATACTCTGGTTATAATGAGTGGTATTTCAGTCACCGTTGTCTTCCTATCAACTCAAAGCAGTCTAGGCATTCTTTGACCTCTCCATCACAACCCAATTTTACAGTAAAGCGTAATAGGCATGCCAGTGTACCACATGCATATGTTTCAGACAAGGGTGTTGAAAAACATCCACAAACATTTCACCACGCAGCATGTAATTATTTGCATGAATGTTATTGATATGCTGCTTAGAGATGGTGGTGAGGCTCAAAGTGGAGCCAATGAGAATCGATAAGAGAATTCTTAACAGAATTCAAATCGCTAAATTCTTATCAATTCCCATCCCTCGTGGGAGATAATATATTTGTCTAAATGTGTTGGGCCAAGAGGTTGCAAGTGAGCAAGGAAGGTATGGTGTACAATCCAGGGTCCTTGATCACCAGAGACGATTAAGCTAGGTGGCTAATGTGTATTTCCACGTGAATGTTTTAGTAATGTCTCTTCAAAAGTTTTCCCGGGATTATTGTCATGTTGGACTGAAATAAAATATCTCCCTCTGCTGTTGCTGCAACTTAGTGCAGTGTTTGCAGGCATGTCTATTTCACACTTTGGACCAGCGTGTCTGTTGCACATTTTGCTGTTATACTGGGTTGGGCATGAAAAGAAGGCATTTTTGCCCAGAGAACTGCTGCTCGCTGGATATTTTCTCTTTTTCAGACCCTTCTGAGTGGCTGAGAGGCTGTGTGGGAAAATCTCAGCAGATCAGCAGTTTCAGACCAGCCTTTCTGTCCCCACCAACGTGCCATGCTCAAAGTACTAAAACCACTTTTCCTTGACATTCTGATGCTCGGTTTGAACTTTGGCAGGTTGTCTTGACTGTGTCTGCATGCCTAAATGAGTTATGCGATTGGCTGATTGTCTTAACAAGCAGTTGAAAAGATGTACCTAATGAAGTGGCCAATTAGTGGATATTCTCTGCTCCTCAGTGTATCTTGTGCTCCAGTACCTGTCTGTATGTGAACATTAATAATTATTTACTATAGATGCATCGGTCGACCTGCTGCTAGTAGATTATTGGGTTTAGATTTATGTGTCAGCTCACTAATTTTATACATGACCCTTGCCACTTGATGTGCCCATCAGGGTAATGGAGCATGTGGATGCTGATGGATGGTAAATACATCCAAGCTGCCAGGACTTTGCCCACATAGATAAATCTATGCCCCACAAGAGGAAATAGTAAAAAACTATATATATATTTCATTAGTACACTGTTTTGTTTTGTTCTTACAGAGACATTATGCAAAGCACTTTAAGATGTTTTTATACAGTTTAAACCGTGACGCTTTTGAACTTCATTTTGCTGCTTCCACAAAATCATAACATCAGCATAAATCAGATAAAGTTAAAGCTCTAGATCGATGAGTCCTGCAGGTCTGCTAATCAAGTTACTCTTAGGCCAGTTTTATTGATGATAATGACTTTCACCATTTCAACGTAATTTGGTTAAGGTGTTGGCACAGCAGCGGCTTTAATCTGATTCAGATTATTTATGCAAAGTTGTAACTTAGAGTGTGCAAAATATAGCACCTTTGATCAGCGCAGATATGACCGTGCATATTGCTTTCACAGTGTTTTCTTTACCTTTTCCGTCCTTTTTTCGGTTGTCTTGTATTTTTCTTTCGCTGTAGAAAAAGCCAACAGCTGTTGACGTGCTGCACCTCCAATCTTATTGTATATGTATCACTGATGGGAAAAGAGATGGAGGCGGAGGAGGTGGGGGTGCCAAGGGTGTGTGTGTGTGTGTGTGCGTATGTGTGTGTTTGGGTTGGCGGTGCAAGTTGCTGGGGCGTAAAAAGTCCACTACTATTTGTCACAGTCGACTCTGCCTGGCTGTCAGAGGGGCCTGGCTGTATTCTGCAGCAGAGGCCTCTGGGAGCATCCCACTGTGCATCTGCCAGGCAGTAACCTGAACGCCTGTTGCTCCCTTAGCTATGGAGGCTGTGTGTGTGTGTGTGTGTGTGTGTGTGTGTGTGTGTGTGTGTGTGTGTGTGTGTGTGTGTGTGTGTGTGTGTTTGGAAGTGAAGCATCATGCAAAGAAGAGAAAAGAAAAACAGGAGGTTTGCCAAAACTATCTGCCCATGTCAGCCTTCAAGGTGAGACTCTCAGAAATAATGTTGTTGTTGTTGCTGCTGCTTATGCTGACCTAGGTCCGCATCAGTGTTTATTTCTTGCTCACTCTGTATAGTCTTGCAAAGTCAAATTATTAGAAGTAGAATTTTCTTAAATTATATAAAATATATAAGGTGTAAGTGTCCTTTAAGCGCAGCAGCCCATACACAATACACGATATGATACTAATATATGGTGTTATTGTTTGAGCTGGAGAGCTGGAGCTAATTTTAGTTTATGGATTTATGTACTGGGCCCCAAAATCAGACTTGAGTTGAGTCTAGTTAATCCACTACTTACTGTTGGCTGAGCACGCTTAGTTGCAAGCAAGGTCACATTATATCTAACTGACCACAGCAATGTGAGTTTTGATTTGGTAAACAAAATGATACAGAACTGCTATAAACTGAAAGGTGACTTGTTTAGAGCTTTGTTTGCCTTATTTATTTGTTTTGCTAAATGCAAGCAGCTTTGGCTGTATCTGCAGATCATGTGACCCTTGCAGTGCATGTCACAGTGGTGTGCGAGGAGTCTCTTATGCACATATTCAGAGTTGAAATATATACAAAATATTTTGTGTTAGTAAGAGGAAGTTTGGAGATTTACTTAATGTAAAACAGCAGGTTGGAACTGAGACTGGCAGCAACAGCTCCTGTCCAAAACACATATCACACACGCACGCACACGCACACACACGCACACACACACCGGTTGGCCCCAAGGACACTGCTTTCTCTTCACATGATTCGTCTCTCTTGACATGCAGGTCATCAGCTCAGCATGCTAATGAATGAATGAGTGAGTGAATGAACGGATGGATGAACGGATGAATTCCCTTGCATGCTGAAGTAAACAGGGATCACAGGATGGATCCTGGATGTCTTAGTCAAGCTGTCTCTTGCATTAAGGTTATGTAACTGAGGGAGTGGAAAAGGACATGTGTATGTGTGTTTGCACTGAGTGCGCGCATGTGTATGTGTGTGGGGGTGCGAGCTCAGTTCCTTTTATTCACAATTGCATCCTGACTTTGCTCTTTTGAGGATTATGGAGGTGGCAGATAGCTTCAAAGAGTATCATTTTCAAAGGTCATTATGAGTTATTCTCACTCTCAGTTTTTATAAAATCTCTTTTTCAAATCCCAGAGTCCTTATCAAACCTATCGATTGTACTGTGTTTTTACCTTATTCTACTGAATTCTTAATGATAATTTGACAGCCAAGTAATGCAATTGACTTTAATGTTATTATGGCATGAAATATTAAAAAAATATTTTTTGTAATATATTACAAAATTTTATCTGGTCAAGCTTAACTATATAAAAAAATAACTTTGTTATATTTATTATATTACTATATATATATATATATATATATATATATATATAAAAAATATATTTTTATATATAAAAATTATTTATTAATTATTAACCATTATTATTTTTATTATGAATCCTTTTCCATACAACAAAACCAAACCAAAAAATAAAACCATAAATATAACAACATTAAAAAAAATCATGTTTATTAGCAAGTTTCTGTGAGCATTCGTGGACACCCTCTTGTGGTAAAAAGTCTGTATTACACAAAAGTGCGGCCATGCCCAAATTCAGCTTCAGTTGATACGTCTTCAATATAATACAGAGATATGTAATTATTATTAATAGTAGAATTATTAGTAACTTTTTAGTTTCATTGTAAACATATGATGGGGATGTATTTACAGGGACCATGAAAAACTTTAAAATGGAGGTGAAATAGCTCAAGTTTAAGTTTTGGTGTAACAGAAAACTGGGTAATTGTTCCACTCTAGTGAAGTCCTTGCCATTTTGTAGGTCAGCTCCGGGTTGGCTGATGTGTCACACTGTTCACATCCAATTAGCTTGCCGTTTAAAACCCCTCAAACTTAAAACAGCAGCTCCTGCGATTGTAATGCCGGCTTGTTATCTGATAGGAAGCTGCATGTGACCGTGTGTGAAGCCAGTCTCGCTCGCATGTGCACATGTGTCGCTTGTTTGCTCCCCCCCTGTCACTTCACCAGCTACGGGGTGGTTGAGCCTGCCAGCTCTGAATGCAGCAGTGAGAGGAGAAAGTGTGTGTGTGTGAGAGAGGTGAAAGAGACATAGAGAACAAGCGAGTGTTTATATTTGGATCTAGTGGTACACTCGTGTTTGAAAGCTCTGAAGAAACACGATCACAGTTTCCTCACATTCTATTTCATTTCTTTTCTAGTCTAGGAAATCGTTCTCTGGCTCCCTCCACACAACAGCAGCTGTAATAAAGCAGATACCCACGTTTCACACACGCAGTTTGGAGAGTCTAAAAGATTTCTTTCAGAAGGTGGCACTGGAAGGGGGGCCTACGCTGCAAGTCTTTCTTTAACTTTTGAAAACATTCTGTCAGTCATGCCTGCTTTGCAGCGATTGTGGAAAGAAAAAAAGAAAGAAATATCCCCGTTTCCACTTTGCTTTCCTGAACTACTTACGTAGTCCTATGTTTGGCAGCTACAGAGATAGTGTGCTTGTAGAGTGAAAACAACATTAGTGTCCTGACTGATACGAGTACGAGGGAGTTAGTCAGTCTCTCCTCACTTCCTTCAGCAACTGTTAGAAATTGTGGCTAACTCTAAATATCATACAGTATAATATGTTTGTCATTTTCACATTTGTGGACCAAGAAAGAGGTCGCTGAGGGGGACGATGGACAACTAGGTCCAAGGAACTTGTAGTCGACATGCATCTTAACCTTTTTGCTTCTTTGGAGATGCTCATTGACTCCTTGTTTTGGTGATTTGTTTTTGTATGTTAATTATACGCCTTGATTATGTTGCTGGGATATGCTCCAGCCCCCTCATGACCCTTAATTGCATAAATGGAAGAGAGTAGATGGATTGATGGATGGATTGGTCACATGTAAAGACATTTCATGCGTATACACTACTAGTAAAACAGTACACACGATGAGGTAAACGTCTTCTCTGACGTTGATCTGAAACATGCTTCCTACTTCCTTAGCACAGTTTGAGAACAGAGAAGGAAAATGACATTCGAGCAAATCATCGAGTCAGCAGTAAAAGTGGATTCACACACAAGATATGGAGTGTATGTACGCTATGTACAAGGAGCCTGCAGGGATGCTGCAACCACATATTTGTCATACATATACTCTGACATCCATGGACTTCTCATTACGATAATTCATTGTTCCTGGAATGAAAAAGCTCTGCTGAGATCCCGAGGCTGAAGCTTAGCGTGCCTTTCTCAGCAGTTTAATGGAAAATTTTCTGGATGTCTGTAACACATTTGAATTGAGAACTCCAGGTTACGTTTATAAAAATAAGTTTACCTCTGAAAATGATCTAAAATTCTGCACATTCTTAGATTTTACGCGAGATACGTTTAAAATTTGAAAGATTAAATGAATTGGGTTCAACAAGACCGGTAATACTTTTCTGTCTCTGTCACGCTCCTGCAGGTCAGAGAGCAGGGAGAGCAAAAAGAGATTTACAGTTGTAAGCTGAAAAGACCAAATCATGTGATCATGTGAGAGTACTCACATTTGCAAATGGCACGTCATGTCAGACAAAATGCACACAAACAGTCACACATACTTCGCATCAACAACTAAGCCTCCTTGATAGAGTGCTGGGCTGTTAAGCCACTGTAACGTGGAACAAGTGGTTGGGAGCTGCCAGCTAATGATATCTATTTAATTTTCTTTAAGCCTGGGTGCTCAGATGTAGGTCACAGGATGATTCACCTCAGCATCATCCTTGCAAAAACAAAACAACAACAGCAAAAAAAAAGAAGAAAAAGAAGAAAACAGACAATGTGGAGATGTTAAGTGTGTGGGAGCTGAATAAAGCAGTGCAATGCATTCTTCCATCTCTGTGTCGCTCTCAGTATCTCCCCCTGTCTATCTTGGTCATTTTCATTCTGTTTGCAGCTCAACGCCCTCACCATTTGTCCGCACGGCTCTGCGCCGTCATCCTATCTGCCTTGACAAGGAGGGTCTTGCCAGACGCTCATTTGGAAATGGGTTAGAGCTGCATCAGTGACTCAATTGAGATGCATCTGAGGATGTTAGTCTCGCTCCCGGCCGCCACAGCTTTTAGGTGACGCGGCTGTAGCTTCAATCAGACTGGAGACTGTTTTCTTTGTGTTCAGACGGGCTCATTAACGTCAACACAATTTGACATTGAGGACAATTTGCTGTACTATTTTGTACACACTTTGTTCAACGTTTTGCTGCACTGTCAAGCAAGGATTTGTGTTGAAAACAGTTGTGACAGCTGAACTTTTCCTATAAAGCAACGTTCATGGAGTATTTTCTGTACGTATAGGTGGTAATCTGTGCTGCAAGTTTGGACTGGACTGAAAAATCCTGTGGTGAATGCCCTTAGAAATTAGGTGGTTTAAAAATATAAATAAATAAAACTGTACAACATCTTTCTGTTGCACGGTACAGGAGTCATGTACCGAGCAGTCCTAGTCGACTTTAGCGACTCACTTCCACGGCAGTTTTATCAGTATGAGTGCCAAACGGTGACGTAACTGGAAGCTGACCTTGCTAACTTTTAGAGGCAGCGAGGAGAGCCCACACATAAATCCGTCGAGCTGGATGGGACTTGAAATTATTGCAAGAAGGTGTCAGAGTTCAGTCAGCCACACCCAACAAAAAATATTGTGTTGCTTTTTGACAGCTGATTGGACTGCATAAACAGATAGGAAAGTATAATTATTGATAATGTTTTTAATAATTAACTCAGTTTGTTTAATTTAACTCTACATTTATTGAAAACATGTTTTAGCATTTGTTTGACAAGGACACACTGACAAATCCAGTGTGTCCTGGAATCAATCCATCCATCCATCCATCCATCCATCCATCTTCTTCCGCTTACCCAGGGCCAGAAGCCCAGACCTCCCTCTCCCCAACCACCTCCTCCAGCTTGTCCAGGGGAACAACAAGGTGTTCCCAGGCCAGCCGAGAGATATAATCTCTCTAGCGTGTGCTGGATCTGCCCCGGGGCCTCCTGACATGCCTGAAGAACCTCGCCCAGGAGGCATCCTTGTCAGATTCCCGAACCACCTCAACTGGCTCCTTTTGATGTGAAGCGGCTCTACTCTGAGCCCCTCCGGGTGGCCAAACTTCTCACCCTATCTCTAAGGCAGAGGCCAGCCACCCTTAGGAGGAAGCCCATTTCCGCCGCTTTTATCCACGATCTCGTTCTTTCAGTCACTACCCACAGCTCGTGACCATAGGTGAGGGTAGGGACGTAGATCGACCGGTAAATTGAGAGCTTCCCTTTTACACTCAGCTCTCTCTTCACCACAACCTACTGGTACAGCGTCCGCATCACTGCAGCGGCAGCACCAGTCCATCTAACGAGCTCTCGCCCCCCTCTCTCGTCACTCGTGAACAAGACCCCGAGATACTTAAACTCTTCCACTTGCTAAAAACATTTAACCCATAAGGCATCCAGGAGGAAGCTAGAAATAGCTTGCCTCCTGAAATACCTCCGCTGACTCCTTTTGATGTGGAGTCATAATGACTTTACTCTGAGCCACTCCAAAAATGATCACCCTATTTCTGAGGGACAGTCTAGCTGGGGACAATTTATATACATATGATCATGACAATAAAACTACTTCTTCTTTTTCTTTTGTTAAGCTCATTTCTGCCAATTGCTTCCATGGTGTCATTCCTCCAGGCACTACACACAGCTTGTGGGCATACATAAGGATCTCCAGCTCCCTCTTTCTCCTTTCCTTACTCATGACTCCACTTGGGGAAGCAACTCCTTCCCAATCTGGAATGGGCACTCCATCCTTGCTGCTTCAAACCTGTCTCACATCTGACTTTCAATGAATCAGCTCTACATTATATAAATTGAAATGGAGAAATCTACTTTTGCGTGATATGTTATTTCACACGGGCTGTAAACAGCACTGTGTTCATCTTTTTTCAACTTGTTGCAAATGTCTATTAAATTAGGACTATTCTTATGATGGTTTCTTTCTTGGCTAGTCCCATTTTGTAAAATCATTTGAGCAGTCCTATAATGTGTTTGAGATAATCAGGATTATACCACACTGTAAACTAACATTTCCACCACTGCTAAAGATTTGTGTGCAGTGTGATGAGGGGTGACAGACATGAAATGAAATGCTGCATGATGATATATGAATTAAATCAGCCTGAACAACTTCAGACTGAGCGTGGTTGTACATCAAGCCGGAGTTAAAGGACCACAAGTAGGAGGCATATATTTTAATCAGTTTACACCACTTAATTATAATTTACATAACATTTGGACTATTATCTAAAATCTGTGAAGTGTGTCAGATGTTTTTCTACAGTTTCCAACATCTTGAGGCTTTCAATCCTTAACATGCATTTGCATACAACAGGGAAATCAACTCAATTTCAAAAGCTGCTTGAAGTAGAAAATCTATCACCATTTATTACCGTTTATAAGTTACGCTTTCATTTTGTTTCCAAAAGACAGATGTTTAAAATCCTCTTTTGCTGATGAATCGGATGATAACAATATTAAAAGCAGAAATAGGTTCTAAGACTTTATCTTAATTAGTAAGTGTTTTAGTTAGCAATCTATTTTCAAATCACTATAGCTACAGTACAACTATATATATACAGCAGGGATGCACACTGTTGTGTAAAGTCAAGCACCTAATCATGCAGTCTGACTTTGCAAGGGTTGGGTTGTTCTAAAGAGCTCAATGAAATCAAGTATGGTACGTTAACTGAATGGCACTGCTGCAACAAGTCATTGTTTTTGTTTTTTTCCCTAATTTTTCATTAATAAATGCACCCAAATGCAACTGGTTAATCCCATCCATGAGTGCACCTAGCCTTGTGAATTGTAACAGCAGGTAGAATATCACAGAGCCTACATCCCACACTGCTTCAGTAATGTTGAGGTCCAGGCTTTGGGGAGGCCAATCCATGACTGCTAGTGTTTCATTGTGTGTTTTTCTATCCAGGCATGCTTTTACTGCACTGGCATCACTGTCATCATGCTGAAGAAGTTGGTATTGCACAGTGGATTACAATCAATGACACTTTCCTTGTGTAATTTGTGACACCTCTGCCTTTTTCCCCTGTTTCCCTTCAGAACGTCTTTTTGACAGCCACCCTTCCACTGACACTATTGTTTTGAGTCTTCAGTGAACAGTAGATAGCAGTAGATCAGCTGAAGGGTCAGATGTATTTCTCGTGTCAGGTGTTTGCTTAAGGACATGAATTTCAAATACAGTTTATCTGCTATAGATAGTTTTTACGGAGCCCCGCAGGGGACATGGGAGAAAAAAAAATTAAGACGGACTTTTGCGAAATCTCGCAAAACTTTTGCGAGATCTCGCAAAACAAACTCGGGATCTCGCAAAACTTTTGCGAGATCTCACAAAAGTTGAATTCCAACAATGGTGGCAGCTACTTAGTTGTAATATTACTCTTTCTGGGTCACAAAATACACTTTTAAGATATTTTGAGGCGTGAATGTAGTTGTGTAAACGTCAGATATCTGCTCGGTTTACAAGACATCACATATTTGCAAAAGTGCTCCGACGTTTTCGGAGATGTATCAAACTTTTGCGAGATCTTGCAAAAGTCTGTCTTAATTTTTTTTCTCCCATGTCCCCAGCGGGGCTCCGTAAGTTTTTCATCCAGTTCCCTGAAAAATTTAAAGACATACTGCACACCATGCTGAGATGTACCAAGTCAATACTATTTTATGCCTGTCAAATGATTTTGTTTGTTGCATTTTTCATTGATTCAACTAAAGAAATGGGGAAATGAATCAAGACACAATTCATCCTGTCAAAGAAAAGAACCCCAACCCCTTCCAAAAAACAAAATAAGAAACTATTCCTCTGAAAATGGTCAGTTAAAGCATTGAAAAAGCAGCCATAGTCCAAAGAAAACCTTTGGAAGAGAAAGTCTCAAGAAAGTCTTGAGAAAAAATTATGTTCAGTGACACTATACAAAACCTTTTGGTGTAAAAAAAACCCCCCAATAACAAAGGGCATCTTATGCTTCAGATCACATTTGAGTAGTGCATTTCTGTTAAAGTCTCCACACTGTTGTGTTGTGCACATTGATTTTAGAGCAATTTATGTATTTCTGTATTTTTTCTGTCTAACATCACTACTTTTTGATTCATGCTCCTCTCTACTGGACATCTGCCTCCTGTCACTGCATCAATTCTTCCTCTCTATCTATTTTTGTGGGGTTGGAACATCATGTCATACACAGTATTACAGCTACATTACAGCCTGATTGACCATTTTTTATCCTGCTGCGATCAAATTAATCTGGACGGGTCTGAAACAATGAATGATAATATAACAATCTGGGCGCTGGCCACTTGTTCCAAAAATCAATTGATATTTGGCCAGAGCTAATGCCTGCACAGACTATACAGTGTGGTGTGACAGGGCACTTGGAAGTTAACAGGCTATTGGAGGCAGCTCTGCAGGAGCTGTTATTTCAACTATTTTACAGAGAAAATGTTTTCCAATTTTAATTTCACCAAAGATTGGATTTATTTGTGTTTTAGTGAAGGTTTTATTGACATTATATTTGATAACTTGCTGCAGTTGGATTTAACTGTTCCTCAGTGTATCTTCTGGGCTATTTTGTTTTTAAACTTTGTGTTTAATCCCATTCTAGCAAGATATCCTGTGCATGAGCTGCTGCTCAGCAGATGCATGCACACTAGCACATAGTAAATAACTGGCACCGATAATCACAAGATCCCTCACTGCTGTGTGATGGATAACAATCAGTACTGCAGCACACGCATACACTTCTGTTTGTTTTATTGTGATGCAATTCAAAAGAACAAATTTGTTTGATCAAACTGTATTTAAAAAAAGGAACCTGTGACCAGGTAACGAGGAAGAATCCTTTCTTGCTGGCAAAAGTGTTTTCAAGATAACTTTAGCAAATTTTCAGGCTTTTTGTCATCAGGCATCAATCGAGCAAAAAATGTGCATGCAATGCTGAAATGAGAATTAGATAGATTACATAATAATTATTTTTGATTTTGTTGTAGTGCCTATCAATATAGCCATTGTGTTTCTTTTTTTTTTTTTTTTTTTTTCTCTTGCCTGTCCCATTTGGTTCTTTAGCCGTCAGAATTGTTGTCTGAAGACCAACAAGGATACCCAATGGATTTATTTTGCCAAATGGATCATCATGGCATTGCCGTATTGGTCCATTTGATCGACCTTTGTTTTTATTTTTTATTTTATTTTATTTTCAGTTGTTACAGATGGGACAGACATGAGTGAGGGATAGGAAAGGGAGAAAGAAAGAGGAAGGAAAAGAAAAACAGAAGGGGAGAGGGACAGTGAGAAAGGGGGAAAAAAATCTCCTGGATCACCTGTTGAGAGAAAAAGAATAGAAAACAAGCAAAAAAAAACCCCAAAGCAACATACTAAACACAACACCATCGCATTAATCTAGCTAAGTGTAAACAGCAGTAAATACTAAATATTGAATGTTGTTGTGCAGCACGCAGGACAGACAGCGCACAATGTGCTTTGAAGTAGCAGCCAAGAAAGGTGTGATTTAAGTCTACGAAGCCATTGTGTTTCTATGGGTTGTATAAACATGAAGTGAGGAGTCACACAAAACAGTGTATATGAGGGCAACTAGCACAAACTCCCTGCAGCTTTCTAAAAAACTCACTTTTTACTGGAATCATTGATCACTGATGGCCAAGCTTCGCTGCCCCCTGTGTCTCGCTCAGAAATTAAGTATTGCTGGATTCTTTAGTTCAAGTCAAAATCAATTTCTGCGTTATTGGATTCCATGGAAAAAAAAACTGATGATAGCCCACAGTTTTGATTGTGGTCTGTGAATGATATACAAGCCAAACTTCATTAAAGGAGTCACATAGATTTTCTTAATGCTGGAAAGTCTGATAAAGCAGAATGAGAGGTCATATCTCAGCAATGCTCTGAGGTCATAAACACAACTTTTGTGCATGGACTGAAACGGCCAATCTCACAATGAAGGTTATCTTCTTGTGTGCTTTCATTCCAGGGAGTTATCTATATTTAGATAACTCCCTGGAAGTCCTGTTATGACCACTTGCCCTTTGTGATTTCTCCACTGACCTCAAGTCTACTCAGCACTTTCAGGCCCCTGCAACTTCCAGTTCCTGAAAATAAAAGTCAAGTTTAAGAATCCCAGTTCCTGTATAATGAAGAAACTTGGTGATCACTGTCTGAAAGGTGCTTCAGGGTGAGCTAAGTAGTTATACTAACAAAGAATACTACTAAAAAGAAAGAAAAAAATTAGGTACTCAGCGATTAATGCATTTTTTTTGTATCAGTTATGAAATCTCTCTTCTCAGCATGCTAAAGAAAAAGCTTTCATATACTGATTGAGTCTATTTTGCCCTAAAACGCTGGAAATCCCAAACCAAACTCAGAACACGAACATGGTTTGCTATGCGTGAAAATAAAGTGCGAGCCTAAAATCTTTCACCCAGGCCTAGAAGTAACAACTTAACGTCTGCGTCATGTTAGCTTTACCTCAGGCTACCTGCCTCCTCAGATGATAAGCAGTGACTTGTGCTGAGTTATACACATGCTTACAATTATGATTTTTGGATCAACAATTTATTCATGCAGCGTGACTCACATCGCTTCGGGGGAAATAAGATCATTTTGTGCCACAGGTTACCGACTCATTATTTATTCTGAGCGCTCTCACGGGTCAAAGTTATTTACAGGTCACAGAAAATGAAACGTATCAAGCAACTGTTTTTCAGCATGACTGTAAATTTAACAGTTGCTGTTTCCACAACATGTGATGGAAGTATTAGGTAATTTTTTTATCACTTGTATATTCAAATGTTTTTGGATTTCTTTACCAAATTATTTTGCAAATTTAGAAAAAGGAGATGTTTCCTCATTCGATAGTTTTGTAGATGAACAACTATTGTGGTGTAGCAGAACAACCACAAAGACACTTGATCTGTTGGCATACGTATGCGTATACATTTACTGTATTGCCAAAAGTATTCAGTCACCCATCAAAATCATGGAATTTCGGTGTTCCAATCACTTCTGTGGTCACAGGTCTATAAAAAATCAAACACCTGGTCCTTCAAATATTTGTGAAAGAATGGGTCGCTCTCAGGAGCTCAGTGAGTTCCAGCATGGTGCCTTGATAATATATCACCTGTGCAACAAGTCGGGTCACAAAATTTCCTCACTACAAACTCTTCCGCAATCAACTGTTCATGCTATTATATCAAATAGGAAGTTATTGGGAATTATAGCAACTCAGCCACGGAAAATCACAGAGTCGGGTCAGTGGATTCTGCAGCTCATAGTGTGCAAAGGTTGCCAACTTCCTGCAGAGTCAATCGCTACAGACCTCCAACCTTCATGTGGCCTTTAGATTAGCTCAAGAACAGTCCATAGAAAGCTTCATGGATGGCTTTCCATGGCTGAGGATCTGCATCCATGCCTTACATCACTAAGTGCAATGCAAAGCATCGGATGCAGTCATGTAAAGCTGGACTGAATCACGCTTCTCCGTCTTACAATATAATGCGGATTGAGGTGGAGAGGAGATTATGGCGTGGGGTTGTTTTTCAGGAGTTGGACTCGGCCCCTTAGTGCCAGTGAAAGGAACTCTTAATGCTTTAAGATACCAGGGCATTTTGGACCATTTCATACTCCAGTTTGGGGAAGACCACTTCCTGTTCCAACATGACTGCGCACCAGCGCACAAAAGAAGGTCCATAAAGACACATATGAGAGAAATTGACTAGCCTGCACAGAGTCCTGACCTCACATCACCTTTGGGATGAATGACTGAAAGCCAGGCCTTCTTGCCCAACATCAGTGTGTGACCTCACAAAACGCTCTTCTGGAAGAATGGCCAAAAATTTCCACAAACACTCCTGAAAGAGTTGAAGCTGTTATAGTTGCAAAGGGTGACTGACATCATGTCACTCAAGGTCATATCTGTGTGAAAGCAGGCAAGTGTTTGCTTGTGCAAAGAAGTTGCCAATGTGCCAGTATTATCATGGCGCAACAAAAAGTCACAAATTTCACAGCTGTGTAGCTCAAAATGAAGGCTGAGGATGAGCCTGAGCAAAGGAATGGTAAATGGACTGGTTCTTATATAGCGCTTTTCTACTCTGTCCGAGCACTCAAAGCTCTTTATACAGCTAATTCATTCACCCAATCACACCCATTCACACAAGCACTTCTAAGCTTAAGTGCTAAGCATCTAACATTCGTACACATTCACACTTCGACGGATGCATCGGAGAGCAACATGGGGTTAGTATCTTACCCAAGGATATTTAGCATGCAGACTGGAGCAGCCGGGGATCGAACCACAGACCTTCTGGTTAGTGGCTGATCCGCTCTGCCACCTGAGCTACAACCACCAAAGGACACCCTAAGTGGGTGGCACGAAGATGCATTTTTAACAAATTTGCAACTCCTAATGTGAAGTGTCCATGTCTGTGTGTGTTCCAACAACTTAGTCGCTGCTGGGTGCTGCTGTGATCCCACTGCAAGATAGCCTCCAGTCTAGATTTTGAACATCTTTGCCAGTCACTACATCCTGGCTCTTAATGCAATGCTCAGCTGCCAAATGAAGTCAGTGAATGAAATGAGAAGTGCTGCTCGGTGTCAGTCAGGTGTTTGGCCGATCTGCCGCCGCTGAAGTTGCTGGAGTGACATCATCAAGCGTATGAGTCAGAAGACCTCAAATGCGAACGCTGGCTCTGAGACACACTGACAACCATTCGGCCGGACAGCTGGAGGTGGCTGTGTGACTCCGTCGTGGGGAATTGTCCATCTCACTGTGCCACACTTGGGCAGACTCTGACAGATAAATGACCAGACGTGATTAACAGCTTGTCATGGTAATTCTGGGGCATGTGGGCCACCGCGAGCGCCTCCGGAAGGACTCGCTGCACAGCGAGAGATTTTGGTCACCCGTAAAGTACATGAATGTGACGTTAGTCAGTTCCAGAGAATGAGTCCACATAACCATCTCAAATTCAACTAGCAGACAGACGGAGACAGATTGTTTTCATCCTGAACCAGAAACAAAAGCAGGCACTGCTGGGAAAGAGTCTGTGAAACCAGTTGATTCCCACCTTGTGTTCCCTCTGCATTTCACAGACTTCTTTTGGATCAGTGCATTTATCATATTTATGGGTTATTTTTTGTAGGTCTAGATTTGATTAAACATTTTGCTATCCTTCAGGGTTTAAAATTGTCATCATCTCACAGTGGTAGCAGTTAATGGACCATGTGCCTACCAGCTTTTAGCTGTCTGGCAGCTTGTTGCATTTTATTTACCTTGCTGAAAATGTGTTAAAAATGATGGGCTGTATTTTTAAATGTGCAAACACATAACGCAAGACTGAGATGGGTCAACCTGAGAAAGCGTCTTTAGATCAAGTATTCCCAAACTCGATCTGCTTAGAGGCGTTTTATAGCAGCATGAGTGATTTGTGAGTGTAAGGAAAGAGTGCAGCAGTGCATTCACCTGTTTACAGATACGATTAAAGAAAGTTTAACAGCTTGTCAGGCTGCACAGTCAAACCAGCTCTGTCTCAGGTGTAAAAATGAAAATATTTTGGCATTTCCTCATTATTGTCACCACTGATATAGTGTCACGGTAAATCCCCTACTGAACTGTACCAGGAATGCTGAATTTCACACTGATTACGATACGCTAAAACATGACTTTAAGAACCTTTGCTAAATGGTGCTTCACAAATTTGCACCCAGTCATCTTTGAGACTTTCTACCAGTAAAATCTGGAACCTTTTTTTAATTCTAGGAGCTTCTTCCATGTCACACACATTGAAGTCTTAGAGCCAAAACACAGAAATAAAAAAAGAAAGAAATGCAACACATGGGAGCACCCGCAGGTGGTCCACAGATCATCCCATTGTCACGATACACCAGTTTGGCCTCTAGTTTTTCTGTTTGTTCAAAACAGCAAACGAATGCTGTTATTGTTGTAGTTGGGGAAGAAATAACAGGGACTTAGTCACGCTGCAGAAAAAATACCTAAGGGGAATCCACTTCATCCAACAGACAGCTCAGCGTCTGTGTATTAAGAGATGAGGAGGATGAGCAAGTTTGATGGGCTTTCACAGTAAATTCCCCTAGGTCTCTTCCTTCAAAAATAACCAGTTCTGGACCAAAATATTTTTTACTGCATTCATTTTTGAAGATGTTACACTTTGGTGAGCCTTTACAGCATGTGGCAGAGTGATCAGCTACACTATACATCAGCACATATGTTATCCTCTAGTCAGTGTTGGGGAGTAACGGAATACATGTACCGCCGTTACGTATTTAAAATACAAAATATGAGTAACTGTATTCTGTTACAGTTACCGTTTAAAAAGATGGTATTTAGAATACAGTTACTTTGTTGAAATAAATGGATTGCATTTATTCCTGTTTTATATTGTGGCGGGTCAGGACTGTTTGGGTTTTGTTTGACAGCTATTTTCTGTTGTTCCAGGCGGCAGCGTTACGGTTGCCATGGTTACAGGGTGACGTTCTCTCTCTGCGTGTTTCCTGGGTGAGAGAGCACCTTTTTGTTGTTGTTGTTGTGCTAAGCTAACAGGCAGACTGCTACAGGCATAGCCCTAAAGAATGTAGCCTCATGGGCAGTGTAGTCCGCGTTGCAGGGAGAATGGACTGCCATACCCGTTATGTGTCTGTGAGGGAGGGAGGGAGAAAAAGCAGAGTGGAAAAGAACGAGCTGTCATCGAGCAAAAATGGGAGCTGGAAGCATGTAAATATAATAATAACCACTGCAGCCAAGAAGAGTGCCTGACGAGCCCAGTTGTAAGTAAGCTATTAAGACTCGACTGTACACCGTGTTCGTGTTTTCCTCCGAAAACATTAAGTTCCGTTGGAGCAGCCTTTCAACGCCTCTCTCTGTCTCTCGCAAGAAAAGTTGGCCCACACAACAAAGTAAAGCTATTTTTCGGCTACGAGCCAACACGGACCCCGCCGTATTAGTCAGAGGTCCCTTTACTACGGTTTGGAGCCGCGGACCTTTAGTAATAGTAATAAATCACACAGCAATAGTACATTCACGTAGTTGTAAACAGCATGATAATATATTAAGTAATCCAAAGTATTCAGAATACGTTACTGTCATCGAGTAACGGAATACGTTACAGAATACATTTTGGGGCATGTATTCTGTAATCTGTAATGGAATACATTTTAAAAGTAACCTTCCCGACACTGCCTCTAGTTAAGCAAAATACACAAGTGTACAAACTAATCCAAAGCAACAAACAAAGCAAAACTTCCTGAATACCTGTTAATCAGGTTTTGTTTGTATGTTATTTCCGGAAACCTCTATGTCCAGCTCTTTGGACATGCATTAGGAAAAGGCTGCAAAATCACTTAAAAAGCAACTGGAAACATCACAAATGATGTAAGCAGAATTGAAGGCAAAGTCACTGAGTATGAAATCAAGCCATTATTAAGGTTTTGGGACCTGACACAGGCTTTTATAACAAAACAAACAAAAAAATAGGACCAACAGTCAAACATGGTGGTTGTTTTGTGATGGTCTGGGGCTGCTTTGCTACTTCAGGATCTAGATGACCTGCCGTCATTGATTGAACCATGAATTCTGCTCTTTACCAGAAAATCCTGAAGTAGAAGGTCTGGCCATTAATTCATACCATAAAGCTCAAGTCACTTGTGACAATGATCCTAAACACACCAGCAAGTCCGCCTCTGAATGGCTCAAATAACAAGAAATGAAATGAAAGTTCTGGAGTGGCCAAGCCAAAGTCCAGACTCAAATGTCATTGAGAAGCTTTGAAATGATCTTAAACAAAATGCTCAAAAACACTTCAGTGTGGCTAAATTAAAACAATCCTGCATAAAAAATCGAGTGAAACGTCCTCCACAGTGATGTCAAAGACTGGCATTTATCGCAAATGGTTAATTGCAATTCTTCTTCTTTATTAGGTACATGGGCAATTGTATTTTCACACATGAAATCATCATTTAAAACCATGATTTTATATTTACCTGGGCTATCTTTCATGTTTTGTTTCATGATCTGAAACATTCAAGAGTGTGAAATATCCAAAAACAAGAAATCAGGAAGGGGACAAATATTTTTTCATTCATCATTTATTCTGTGCAAATGAATGAGTAAGATCACAAAACCCCTGAAATGGAAACAAGCAGCTGAACCCGTTAAATCCATGAATGACAGTTTGATACATGCTCATACTGAAATGTTACTTTACTTTGTTGGATTTTTACTTTGATTAAAAACAAACATGAAAATTGGAACACCACCTTAGCAAACGGTGGACTGCTTTGCACTCCTGACAATTCATGTCAGGTACTCTTGTTCTGGACAGCGAGCCAGCCAGCATCATATCGAGCAAAGGAGGCAGGTCCATTCATCACTGGCTGGCGCAGTTCGCTCCGTAAATGATACATTGGCAGCTGACAGATGTGGGTCACTTTCAGCCAGAGTGATAATCGTCATCTGCGAATCCATGAGTCTGATGTTGGAGGACTGAAGTAAAGGCTCCAAAGGTGCTGAGGTCCTGCCAAAAGCAGTCATCTTGTACAGTATACTGACAGAGGAGAAATTGGCCCCTTCTTCCCTAAAGACGTTTGACATGACGCAGAGAGAAAGGCGACACACTGGTACGCCTATACATGAAACGGAGCCATGATTAGTTATTAGCAGCACCGGTGCTTTTCCTGCTATGATTAGTCAAAATATTTGCCATGAAAAATGCCTATTAGGAAATAATGGCAACTGCACACTGTAAAACAGGTTCCGTGGCACATATTTACAAAACCCAAACATAATTTATGACAGCGGCTCTCAAATATAGGCCACACTGAGTAGCAGGTTGGAAAAAAGGGCAGTGTGACAGGGTGAAAAATAAGGAGAGTAGTAAAACTTAACGAGCCTTTTTCACAAACATAAAAACATAAAGCGATGCGTTGACGTTTGGATGCCTGTCAAGATTTATTTCTTGGCATTTGATTTATTTTCAGCTAAGAATAACTTTTTAAAAAGAAGGTGATTCACAACAATGAAAATATGACCATTTTCCATTTGTGTTTGCTGCCAAGAAGTATTACCAGATGTGATTATATGTTCAAATTATCCTTATTCTATCAAAATAAGGTTCAGTTTGACTGATTTACTAAGAATATTAACTGATTAAACGCTCCTAAACACTCCTGAGACATTCCAACATTAAAACAACACAGCAGCTACTTTTCCTTTTCATAGGCTCAAACTGCAATTTTCCATGCAGCTTTAAAAGTTCTACATATGCCTGCTTGTATTGCAGCTACTCTTTGGTAAAATATAAAAAAATATCCACATTAATTACACACTGTGTCTGTAATCTTTCCGTAGCTTGCATATTTAATGGCTTCCTGGATGAAATGACATCAGCTCTGTGTGGGAAAACCAGGCAACTGTGAGCCCGCTCGAACGCAGACTCAAAGCCTATTAGTGACGTTACATTTTCCCCATTGACAAGTTTGGCTTTTGTTAACTGCGACTAATTCATCTCCTGCGCGCAAGCGAAAGACACGCAGAGAACACAACATACACAATGCAGGCACACCAGATTATCCCTCATTTCAACAGGATAACAACTGTCTCTTTATAATAACAACAAAGAAGCAAAGCCACCACCCCCCTCCCCGGATGCCCTCACTGAAGGATGTGATGGATGCTGTTTTGCATGTAATACTGAATTCACATTCAGGCATGTTTTACTGTAACTTTGTTTGTCAGGTTGAATCTCGTGCAGATCACCTTTGCAAAACTGACAAACCATCAAAAATCCAATGACCCTGTTTCATCTTTAGTCCGGGCTCACTACACGAGGTGCACTGCACAGTTTCCCTTGTATTTTCTCCATATAAGGTTATATTTCCAACCAAGATTAATGTTTGTGTGTTTCTGTTATCATAGCCTGTATGTTCTCTGAAATCGCAAATAGGGTTTTAATAAAAGTACATTTTGCAGAATCTCATATCCTCCTGAGATATGAGATTCGTAATATTGTGAATCTCTGTAATTCAACTAAATAAGCTTGATGTAGCAGTTTCCAAAGAACTTGTAATTCCTTGAGAATGAAAGTCCTTGTCATGTATACATCTTTTCCATTGCTTGTTTGATTGGGTCCTAGTATTACAGGATAGATGTATAATGGGTTTACAAATAGGCTAAACATTAAAAGAATCAGGTAAACTATTAGCCATGTATATTTAAAAAGATGAATAATTTTCACTTAATTTTTTAAATCATGTTTATGCTGCGGTCCTCTGCAAGTAGGGAGTTGCAGTGGGTGCTAGGCTCACTTAGTCCATGAGCGAAGAAAAATTGTGGGTTTTTTTCTTCTATTTATCTCTCTCCTGCTTTATAGCTGACCATTTAAGCCACTATTTCAGTGTACTTATTGCTTCAAATAGTATAGACTTTTGAAGAAACCCTGCAGGACACAGTCCTCTGGACTTTAAATTTTGATAATGGCATCTAATGACATTGCAGAAGCTCTTCTCTTCTTAGACAGCATTGATTTAATTGATTACACTGCTCTTTTACTGTCGGTGTGAAATGGCTCGAAGGCTAACATTTTTGAACTACTTCTGTGGTTATTAAGTGAGTGGCTGGGATGGCTTATCAATACGAGCACAGGAAAAAACAAACAATTTGAGCCAACGGGTGCATTTAAGGTCTACTACACTGATCAATCCAGGTCCAGAGAGAGCCAAATAAAGTCGAGTGTTTACGTCTTACGTCTTCCAACAATTCTCATAAACTCAGAATTAACCCATTAAAAATCTTTAAAAGCAGGTCCTGATGTGTGGACACCACTGCATTACAGGAATACAGTAATTGGACATTCAGCCTAAGCCTCATGTCTTGAACTGAAGTCAGTGCTCTAACTCACGAAAACGTGCATAAAAATGCTAATTTATTGTCACACTTAATTATTATAATTAAGAGATTAGACAAGCAACCTTACGGACAGCTAACAGGAAGCCGGCTAAACAACAACAACAGCCGGTTATAAGCTAATATAACGCCAGCTTATGCCAGCTAAAGCTAGCTTTCATTGTCATAACAATCACACCTTCTCTGTGAAAAAAGTTTGATTACATTCTCATATGAACGTTTATTCAGTTAGTGACATTCACTGATCTTAGATCCACTTCATAGAAGGTTTCACTAACACTAGCTAACTGCAGCTCACCTTTTGTACAAACACAGAAGTGCTTACCAACAGAACATTTCAGGCATATCCTCAGTAGCACACCTTAGTATGGCTGTCAATGGTCAGATGTGAGTTTCTCTAACTCACTCATATCCATCCAGTGATGGGAATAACGGCGTTACAAGTAACAGCGTTACTAACGGCGTTACTTTTTTCTGTAACGAGGAACCTAACTAATTACTATTCCTGTTGTTACAACGCCGTTACAGTTACTAACAAGAAAACGTGGTCCGTTACTATTTTTCAACAAACAGACGGTTGAAGCTGTGTTCAGCTTACCGCATCTTATATCAGGGAAGTAGCTGTAAGTAATCTGGGCGCTACAGCTTTAAGCAGCTGTGCGCGCTCCTGCGAACGGTAATCACGATCACTGTTTAAATCAGTGGTTCCCAAACCTTTTTTTGCTGCGCCCCCTTTGTTTTACAAGAAAAATGTTGCGCCCCCCCCGAGTGCACGCGCGCACACGCACGCACACATCCTCCAACCACACACACCCATATTTTGCTCCATTGCAGTTTATTTCACACCTCAAACATTTAGTAAACAATTAAGCAAATACAAGTAATGTGCAATAAATTACAGGTAGTAAGAAAATAAACTACTAACTCTTTTACACTACGTCCGCACCTACACGGGTAATTTTGAAAACGCAGCTGTTTCATCCACACGTAAACGGCGTTTCGAATCACCGAAAACAGAGATTTTTTTTAAACATTCGCATGAGTGCTGCTGTTTGACTGAGGAAGAATAAAGTAGTTGGGGTAAGCCAATCACATGACCACTTAAAGACAAAGCAACAAGGTGATATATACCAGTTTTTAAATTGTGTTGATAGGCCACCTAAAACCAGAGTCATGATAAACAATATATACGCAGCGTTTTTTCCTCAATAGCTTCGTCACATTTACAGTCTAAGGACAGCGCTAGCAAGCGCTCTGCTTATGACCCAAAAACAAACAAAAAAAAAAAACCAGGGGAAGTTTTGGTTTAGTTAGTGTGTAGTGTTGTGGATAGTTTTGTGTTGTGTGTCAGAACAATGAGGCGACTGCTGTCCCCAGGTAGAGAACAGGAGTGATACACCTGCTGCTGTCAGACCTGCAGGTATCAGGCTGTGATGTTCTCCTTTATAGTGGACAGAAATTATTTTTTTGGAGTGGCACAAATATTTGTGCAGCATCTTATTGAATGCAGAACAGCTGATTGTTCTATAAATAGTTTGAAATGGTTATTTAGAAAAAATCAAGGTAAAAGGTAAATGGATGCAAATAACTTTGTTGTTTGCAAAACCTGTGCATAGGATTTTAAAATTGACAATTTATATTTGCATTTAAAGTTATGAAATATGATTCATTAAACATGTTTGTGCTTGTTACAGTAAAAAATATAACTTTTTCTACTCTGATTTTATGTTTTTTGTCTGCTTTTAGATCAATTGTGTTAATACAGTGTGTCAAAATGAAAACATGACTGTAAATTCAGATACGCGAGGTTGTGCTGAAAAGAATGATACCAAACAAGGCAAAGTAAATAGTTTTTAAAGGTAAAATGTGGAGGGAAAATCAAAAGTAGTTAAAAATGGCCAATTATACCCTGGACCCCAGAGGGTTAAACGTTTTTTTCAAAGTAACGCAATAGTTACTTTTCAAGTAATTAATTACTTTTAGAATATTGTAACTCAGTTACTAACTCAGTTACTTTTTTGAAGAAGTAACTATAATTAATTACTTTTTCAAAATAACTTGCCCAACACTGCTCATATCAGACTCCCTTCACAGAGTTTCGTAGCTTCGTCCAGAATAATGAGACGTGGATGCACATTGACAGCTGAGGTAAACAGTAGCTACTGACACCCTCAGATAGCCAAAGACTCTAGGCCTGATCCAGTCTGGAGCCACTTTGCTACAGTCAGTGGATTCACTACAGATGAACAGCAAGGTTTTTGAGGTGAATCGGGGTAAGAACGTAAAACATTGCAAAATATTTGGTTGACACATCCGTTTTTTAGTCTTGATTTATCGCTAAGTGTTGATATAATTCAGATATGTTAAAATACAGTGTGTTCAAAATCGTTTTTTGCAGAAACACAATAGCCGACCATGACTGGATTACAGTCTGAATGTATGTCTTTGATCTTTCTTGCCTTGAATTGGGAGGATAAAAAAAAAATAGAATTTAGTTTACTCAATCTACAAACTACTGAGATCTAGAGGTGACATTGTACACACTGTAGTTTAGTCTACTTTGTCTACTTTAGTCTACTTTGGGTAGAATGTAAACAGTGTTGACAATGCATTACCCTCCATTATATTATACTAGGCCTATTTACTATTCATATATTCATTTACTATCATTAAGATTACTCACTGTCTTGTAATGATAAAATTTTTAGTTTTTCTAAGAAAGTCTTGTAATGGATTGAATTATTCCATTCCTTTTAAACACACCATGTATAATGCTCACAGTGATTTTTATACAACTCTCTGATGAAATGCCAGGAACTTAATTGTCAGCAGTCACCCCTCCATGTGAGAAAACAACAAAGCAAAGCCTTATACAGTACATGGGTCCAGAACTCATTAGATGGTCCCTGCATAGAGCAGTACAAACATTAATTCTTCTGCAGAGCGAGTCACACCACTGCTACATCCTGCCAGTCTGTCTCCTCTGATGATCAATAGCGGTGAACAGAAGGCAGCTGGAAGCTCGCTTCTAAAGACTTTTGTAGTGTGCCAACTTATTTTGGTTGGCAATCCTTGATTAGTGTTTAATCTCACTGGCCTTTGCTAAATTCTGCTTATCCTTGATGAAATAAACTGCCGGCTGACAAAAATCACAAGACTGAGCGACATAAATTAAAACATTTTGGATACTATTTAATGTTAAATTAAAGAAGAACTCACTACATTTAGAGCAGCTGCTATAACAAACCCCATTTGGGGCATTGTCTATTAGAAGGCTGCATATTATACGCTTTGGGGCACATTATTTATGGTTGGTTAGAGTTGGATGTTAAAATACAGCAAGTTTGTTTCGCTAACAAGAACACACTGCGGGTTTGCTCACTACCAGTTAGTTGGCTGAGTGCGTGCTGGACAATTAAACTGTTAATTAAAATGCTTTTCATAACACCTGAAGAACAACAACAAATTATGAGGCTGCAAAGTCATTTAACCCTTTAAAGTGTGTAATGTTGATTCTCCTTTACTTTGTCCTTTTTTGATACTTTAGCCGGACAGTTTTCCTCTGCATGTTTTGTCTGATACCCTGAAGTACCTCAAACTGCTGAGCATCGCAGCTTTTACAGAAAAAAATATTTGGAAATGCAAATTATTCACAGATGAGTCCAGGAAATGAGGTAGCAGTAGTTCTCCTGGCCACCTCCCTGTTCTCCACTTTGCTATCACTGTGTCGTCTGTGTTGCTGATGGTTTTTCCCCTGTGCTCAGATTCATAAAAGATGAGATGTAATGTAGCTTTATTGATCCCAGTAGGGAAATTCTGTCACTGCAGCAGCAACAAAATGGGCTTCAGGAAACAATACAAGAGCAAATAAAAAAAATATGCATGTAAAAAGACATGCTAAACTACTGCAGAGTTAAAAAACATGTTCAATAATTTTGATGGACTCATGGGAGAAACGATTTAGAGAGAACTGATAGAAAAGGAAAGAAAGAGATGATAAGACTGTGACTGTGCAACAAGAGCATTGCCAAAGAACCTGCGAATGCCTGCATTTGTTTACGTGCATCATTTAAACCTTCCAGCCAGCAGGGACCTATGTATCGGTGTTTGGTTAAGTCTAGACGGGGAGGGACACGATCGCTGTAGGCGTACAGCATGCTCCAGCTACCGCTCTCTGCTTTTTTCCCGTCTCCTGCTTTCTTTGTTTCAGAACCTCTCCCCCTCTGTCTCTTTCTTTCTCTGTGTTTAACCGCGTACTGTCTAAATGAGGGGGAACAGAAGCTGCAGAAGTCGGAGACAGGGCGAGTTCAAGAGCCGGAGAGAGCAGCAGACGCGCCAGCTGCCAATCACAGCTGTCAATCAGTGGCCTCATGACACACATCAAAGACTTCTGTAAGCCTTCAGATCTTATTAAGGGAGAACTTATTTCTAAAATGACCACCAGTACACTTGAAAGAGGGGTTCAGTTTAGTAAATATAGCCACAATAACTTGTGTGACCTAGTGTTCCTGAAGAACCGAGCCATCATCGACCACGGGGGGTTATTTTTATCACTTACACATGGGCTGGAGTTTCCAGGAGTTGCTGTCTGGCCCTTCACAGCTACTGAGCTGGTAGACTTGGACACCGTGGGGAAGAAAGCATCACAAGAAAATAGTTTGTTTCAGCCAGATTTATTCTCTGGTGGTCAGACTAACATGTGGCCAGTGGAGAATTGTGCATTTCTGGCAGGGCTTTTAAGGAGAACCTGTTGTTCACATGTTTAATACACTTTGGGATTAAAGTGTGACTGATGAAGGATTGTTGAGGCTAATGCTAGTATTAATCATTTGTATTAATCACATCTAGGGTCACAGGTTAGAGTTTTATTTTTTTCTGGGGCTAAGCTGAAAGATGCTTTGTATTACTTGTTCTTTAACAATGTTATTGTGGTTGAGCATTCAGTTAAGGGGGATATTATATCCAAATATTCTCATTTTTTCCCTTCTTATCTTGCAGGGAAACCACTCAGCATTCATACGCTTCCCCGTCACCCTCTCATCTCCCCCGAGCAGAACCTTCTGCTTTAATAATTCACAACACAGTCGATCATTTATAGACATTAAAATTTCACTACCTCTAACTTTGGACCAGGATGTTATTGAAAGTCATCGTAAAGCAAAGAATAAAAAAGTACACACAGGTACAAAAAATAATTACTATCGATGTGTGTTTGACAGCATTGAGGGTGTCCATACAAATATACTCACACAGGGTTTCTAGAAAGAACTCGTGAAGTCAGTATTTGCATTTTTAGATTAATAAATGGGTAAATACATAATGAATTATTCACCCCAATAAGTATATTGTGATTATGAATCAGTTCCTACAAATTTACTGGGGTTTGGATCAGTGGGGTTTACGGTGGCCCCAAGAGGCCAAATGGACTGCAGCTTAAGAAAACACCAGCAATAAGAAAAACGCTGGAAAAGCACACAAAACACAACGGAAATAGGAAAACCAAAAACAGAAAAAAAAAACTGATTTCCAAAAGCACAAGGAAAGTGTTTCTGGGGAGACAATAACCTGACGGACCAGTTGCAAGAACCCAAAATATTTTAGGCGTGTTTTATCATGATTCATATAATACTGATGACGGATTTTTAGGCTAATAGTTAGGCTAACACACTTACCTCTCATCTTTTGTTTCCTCACAAAACCGATAGATCCTCCACTTCTTTTAAGTGTCTCCCAGCGCAATTCTTAGCATATTTTGGTTCCTGCAACTGGTCCATCGGGTTATTGTCTCCCCAAAAACACTTCCCTTCTGTTTTTTTTTTTATTTCCGTTGTGTTTTGTGTGCTTTTGCAGTGTTTTTCTTATTGCTAGTGTTTTCAGTCCGTTTGGCCTCTCAGGGCCACCGTAGGGGTTACTACAGAAGATGGCAAAACTCCCTCGAGTGTATACATGACCTTACAAGTCATTTTAAAATTCTTTGTCTTTAGCTTTTAATATATGAGGATTTGTACATTTGACTTGTTATCAAGGGCTTGGCTATTTATCCCCTTATCCCCCAGCTCTACCACTTCCTATACAAGAGATCATTTGCTGCACTACTGAGTCCTTTGCAACCTTGTGCCCTCATTGTCCCTGTAACTGCTTCACAAAACAAACACAATGCAACACAATCTTTTATTTGGTTAATTTTTTGTTTGTCTGCCTTTATTTTCATTTACAGTTCCTCCTCAGGGCAGAGGATAGCACTGTTACACAAATTTTTCTCAATCTTCTGAGATATTTACTTGGCAGGAGATATTGTGTATTTGTTTCTTTCTCTTTAAAATACCCCATAAGTGTTCTGCTGGTTTCAAGTTTGCCTCTGGCCATGTCATGGTTTTTTATTTTTCCTTAGAAATTCTTGGTCGATTTAGCAGCCTGCTTGAAAATGTTATGATTTAGAAATTTTCCTCCTCTGCCAAACCAGGAGACTTGGGGTTTGGCAGTTGATATGTTGGTGTATCCACAAGCACCCATATACAGCCCTGAATCATCAATTATGATAATGATTATAAAACTTTATTTACAGAAACCCATTTTCAGATGTAATTGGACAAACTAGCACAATTTTAAATGTAAGGTTTGTTTATAATATTTAGATCCTTCGCAGACAGTGATTTCCTAAAGTCTAGAAGCCATGGACATCACCAGATGCTGCGTTTCCTCCCTTGAGATGCTTTGTTAGGTCAGTTGTTACTTACTTGCTCGTCTCTCTGCTTTCAGTACTTGAAAAGCATGCTCTGTCAGGTTGAAGTCAGGTTGCAAAGTATCCCATTTCTTTGCCTTGAGAAACTCTTGGTTTGCTTTTGCTGTTTGCTTTGGGTAATTTTCTCTGTCCAATCAGTTTCTTCAGTGTTTGGCTGAATCTGAGCAGAGAGTATAGCCCTGTATACTTCAAAATCCATCCTGCTGCTTCTATACATGTCCGTGCCATAACATTACCTCCACTATGTTTGACAGAATGTGTGGTACATCATTTCTCTCTTTCTCACCAATCAGTCTGGTACAATATTCTTGTTTTATCCACCCAAACATGTTTTTTGTTTGTATTCCAGTACAAGGCATGTTCGCCTTTGTCTTCTTGAGTGTAGCCAGTGGTTTCTACCTTATTTTCAAAACCTCTGTATTTCCATTCAGGAAGGCACCACATGATTGTTGACCTGAACAATGATGGCCTACCTCTTTGAGACTGCTCTTGGCTTGGTTAGATGTAGTGAAATGATTTTATTAATCTCTTTCAGTCCTTTTGACGTTGCTTTGCTGTCCAGTAAATTCATTCTTCTTAAGAATGAACCATATTATTGTTTTGGCCACTCTTGAAGTATTTACCTTTGCAATGATAGTTTTATTTTGGTTTTAAACCTATTGATGGCTTCCTTCATTAACATCTCTTTGGACCTCTGGACAGCTCCAGTGAGTTTGCAATGTTAAAAAGAAACTGCAATTCTTTTATTGTCTTAATTAAAGATGGAATAACAGAACAGGCCTCACCTGAACATGAAACTTTCTATCAGTCAGTTATCTCATTTTGTTTTAACTTCTCAGATGCATAAAAATGTGATTTTTAAAGAGTTCATGTAACATTTTTGGAAAATCTCTTGAATTCAATTTGAAAGGTTTTCACTTCAATCACATTTGGATTGTTTGATTTAAAGCCACCGTGGTGGTGTACAGAGGGAAAACTACAAGAAATGTGTCATTGTCCAAAATCGTTTATCTCAGTCTCATCTATTATGAAGCGCCTTGAGGCGACTTTTGTTGTGATTTGGCGCTATATAAATAAAATTGAATTGAATTGAATTGAATTGAATCTCTCCATACAATTTTCTCTCCACATTTATCAGGCTTCTTTTCATCTCCAGCAAAGTTTATTCCTGCATTTTTGTCCCGAAGAGCAATTAACGGTTTAATTTTATACAACGCCCTTCACAGTGTCTGAACTGTCACAGAAACTCAGATCATCACGATAACCCCTGTGCCAAGTCTGAAGCCCTTGTCCATTTGAGGACAGCCACTGTGGCTCTGATTAATAGGCGCTATGGCATGCTCTATACCTCCTAATCACTGCTGCAACTCTGTTTTCGCTGACTTTTAGCAGCTCCGTGATCTTCCCGTATCCAATTCCATCTTTATGAACTCTTAAAACCTGTTTTTTCCCACAATTCTTTTGATAATTTCCTCCTATTTGCAGCCAGATTATACGCAGTTCTTTTATTCAAAGTTTCAAATTCATTTTATAGCAGTTTTGCTGCATTTAGGCCATTTTATATCCACAGATGCACGCAGTTATATTTCAGTAATCAAAGGTTTTCAAAATTGGGACATTGATCACAAGTGTATTTTCTTTTTTTAGTTAGGGTTTTTTCTTGTTCATAAAAGGAAAACCTCTATTTGTGAACTTATTAAAAGTAATACAATATTAAATCGTCTGAAAAACGTGATGTCCATAAAGGGGTGTAATCACATACTTCTGTTAGGTACTTTATCGAGTCACTTAGCCATAACTTCTGTTTGTCTTTGTGTCTTTGCTAAGATTTTTTGAGTGAGCTGTATTGTTCCTTTATGAAACAGAGTTTTCTTTACAATTAATAGATGAATGTTAATAGTTAATCACTTTGCATGATGCTAAATACTATCCGGTCTTTAAGTCTGATGTCATTAGCTGTTTCTGGTTCCAAACTCTACTTCAGCTCCCAAAGTCAAACGAACACTGTGGCATCACTGAGAGTTAAAAACGGTCTAAATTCTTTCATCTTTAATAAAGTGATCAGTGTTGCTGTTTTACCAGGTGTAACTGTTAAGTTTAACATCCAGGCATCCATGAAAACAGAATTTATGAAATTTAACTGAGTTAAAGTTAGCAGGGGGTTAGCTCGCTAGTTTCCACCTAAACATAATATACCATGTTCTGACTGAGAGATTTGTGGAAAAAATTTTAGACAGGAAACTAAACAGCAGTGACGTTTGTGGGGTTACTAAAGTTGGGCTAGCTGGTATATAATGATGTGCTACGTAGTGGCTAGTTACACAGCTAGCATAATATAAACACATTAGCACAGTGAAGCTGGAGGATGAACGTTTTTTTTTTTCCACTCGATGACAGCTAACGTGTGGTTTGCCGATTGTTAGGGACAAATACAGTCACATGGCAGGATGCTGTAAAAGGACCAAACTTCAGTCGGGAAAACAACTGAGATAATCGATTCGCAATAGAGGCTAGTCATTAATATACTGCTGCATGGGCTGGGCTGTAGTTACATCGTAAGGTTTTAAAAACTAAGCTTTAAAATGATTAGTGGTAATAAAAAAACACATCAAAAAGGTAGTGATCACTACCTTTTTTTAGGGGCTTGTTCAGATTAAACAGAACAAAATACAAAGCATTAAAACATGTTAAAGATGCAACAGCTTTAATAAACGCAGAGTAGTTGGACCCGGAAACAGAATTCATACGTAATCAATTAAAAACCGGATAGCTGATGTTTATGAGTTATCCTGTAGTGATGGGATTTCCGGCTCTTTTTAGAGAGAGTTCTTTCGGTTCGGCTCACTAAAAAGAGCCGGCTCTTTCGGCTCCGAACCGGCTCTTCAGGTTGTTTTGTTGCTTTAATTAATTTATTATTAACAATAATATAAAATTATGCACAAAAGGAATTACTAACGTAAAAAAAGTGGTTTTATTTATATATGTTTATATATAAATATATGCGGTGGCCCCTAGAGAAGATAGGACACTAACTGTGCATTCACAATGTGAAACTGATGGTAAGTTTTCATTTTCACATTTTCATTCATTCCAGTGTCTACATGAGTAAACAAATCAAAAGGCCACATTGTGTCCGAAAGTGCATCTGTGGAAGTCAGAGGTCATGAGTCTCGTGTACCCAACCATGTGGTGAAAGATATCTCAGGGAGAAGGTTTTTACATCACATTCATTAAACGTTAATTAGTAAAGTGGGCTTCAGGGACCTTGCTTCCCATCTGGCTGTCTCTCACATACCTTGTCCTTCACATTTTGTTGAGAAGACGAAAGTAGGAATGGCTCCCACATCAGGGCAGGACTGCAAGTGTATTAATAATGCAATTTGTGTTAACGACAGAACATCTGCCCCAGGTTGCTGTATAGTTAGCCACAGGTGCACCAGCTGTCTTTTACCATTTATCCTCCTAATCACTTCAGCTGACGTCAGAGTTTAAATTGCGAGAAGGAAGCATCATGTTCTTTTTATTAAAAGTTAATTAAACGGGACATTTTATTTTCCTGTTAAAATCAAAGACAAAATTTTTCTTTCTCCACCAGTTTCTTCATTTTCTCCCTTCAGAAAAACTGGTTTTACACCAGTTTGATTCCCAGATACAAGGCATGAAAAATAAGATATAAATGGAAAAAAAATACATGCAGCAAAAAGCTCCAAGGAACACAAAATTATTAATATTAACTACATTTATTATGAATATTAAATACTAACTAATGTAGAAGAGCTTTCCTCCCAAACGCCTCTACAATTTTGGAAGAAGATAATGGAGGGTATAAGGATTTTTTAGATCACACAAGCAAACACATATACACATACATATGAGTGTGGGGATCCTGTGATAAAAGGCTGAAACACCCACTATAAGCTCGGTGGGTGACATCACTAAATGGCCATCATCATCAAAAAAGCAATCCTCCAATTCCACCTATTACAGTAAGTGCTATTAAGCAAACACAGTGGGGGAAAATCACTCCTGCTTACAGAACCCAAGTTTACTTTCTTGAAATTGTTGGTTTTGCTCAAACATCAGTCCACACTCAAACCTATACTTCTATAAAGACATAAGGCAAATGATTGCTGAAGGCAGGAGGCTAGAACCAGCTTCTTTGCTGGTATTAGCGTTGTTTTTTAAATGCATAAATGACCATTGGGTCTTTTCAGTGGATGTATTCTAAAGCAGCGGTCCTCAACCCGCGGGTCATGAGAATTGAGGCTCAGGTGTTAAATTTATGGTTTTCATCTGTATTTTTTTATTGTTTTTATCAGTTTCCCTGGGTCTTTTTTACCATGTGTTATGAATACATCTTCTTTTTTTTGGTACCGTACTAGTTTTATTTTGTTGAATTTATCCGCAACACCTTAAAGGCCGGCCCTTGAAATATTGTTGGACGTAAACCGGTCCGTGGCGCAAAAAAGGTTGGGGACCGCTGTTCCAAAGTAACTGGTTGGTCATCTGTCTCAGGTCCTGAAAGTGCTATGTTCCAATTGCAAATCCCACCTATAAACCATCACTGAAATGCATAAACAAACGATACAATTCCTGTTAAAGCATGGAGGGTATATGTTGGCTACTTATCCGGCGTGTCAATGGATCCCCGCAATTCAAAGAGAAAGCAGAATATGAGTCAATGTCAGGATACAATCACCAGCTGTGTTGAGAACTGTGTCTTAAGGATGAATTAAAGAAAGCAAAACTCTTATTCTGTCTAAAAATGGAATTTTTCTTGTGTCCTTCTATCTCAGTGTAGGGGAGACCGGGGATAGTTGTAACGTGGGTCAGTTGTAACACTTCCAATTTCTCCAATCAGGGCTAAGTTTCAAATTATGTGACTCATCCTGTGCATGCCCAATTCAGTTCTGCTATCACATGTGAAAAATCAGCACATTTTGTCAAACACAGACAATTTAACACGAAAAAAAGTAATTTGTATGCCAAAAAGTACGTTTTTCTACTTTATTTCAATTTCTAATAGCATTATCTGCTTTGCAGTTAAACTCATCAAACTTAAATTATGTTATTTGTATGTCTATGGGGATATATTCTGTGTAGGTCTTTAGTGCTAATGTTTTAGCTGTAATGTTAGCTAGTTCATGGCTATAGGAGTCTGGGTCAGTTGTAACAGCAACAGCCTGGGTTAGTTGTAACAATAATGCAAATGTTACAACTTACCACACTATTACTTTAACATATATTAAACAAGTTGGGGCAACGACATCAGCAGAGAGAGGTTCACTGGTCACCTTTGTATATGCGGTTAATGCCATTGGCAACACAATTCCTCCACTGTTTGTGTTCCCACACATACATTATGCAGACCACTGTGTCAGAGATGGACCAGTAGGAAGTATTGGTAGTGGAAATAAATCAGGATGGGTGCAAGAAACAGATTTCCTCATCTTTCTGAAGCACTTTGCAAACCACACCAAGGTAAGCCATGATAAAAAAGTAATGGAATTGCAATGCTGGTGAACAACTACATTTTTTCAGCTTCATTGTTATGTTCAAAATTGGTGCAAGAGTTGTAGGTTATAATGCCCGCTGAGCCAATGAGGCCAAACTCAAGGAAGACCAACCAAAATTAATGAAATATTCAGTTGCAGAAAATTCCATAATTTGTCTTTTTTGGGGGGTTGGAATATGTTCAAAAGCTAGATTTCTGCATTTTGTCACAAACACACATAGCTACATAAATGGCTCTAAGTGCATTCATGTGTTGAATAAAAAAGATTACATGTTAATGTTTTGTTAGTACTCTTATTTCATTGTGTTACATTTCACCCCAGGATATGTTACAACTAACCCAGACTATGGGGTTAATTGTAACATTTCACTCTTTGTGTTTGAGACCATACCATGCAATGGGTAATTGTGCTGCAGAGAAAATAGCTGCACTATTTAATAGACATGT
Organism: Neolamprologus brichardi; assembly: GCF_056152115.1. Lineage (NCBI taxonomy): Eukaryota > Metazoa > Chordata > Actinopteri > Cichliformes > Cichlidae > Neolamprologus > Neolamprologus brichardi. The sequence continues at coordinate 30,098,181 of NC_142104.1, forward strand.
AAATACTTTGCATTACATTTTGAATCCACTACCTTAAAAGAGCTCCAATTTACAGACAGAAATGTCAAAAATGTTACAACTATCCCCGGTCTCCCCTACTTTAAGCGATTCTCCTGTTAAAGTTTCCTTTGCAGCGTGAAGAACAAGCTCTTCTCGCTTCGCTTTGCTGCGTCTCTCCTCTGTTAGTGTTGCTTCATCAGCGGAGACACTGTTCTCTCCACCTAGTGCACACTGGGCCTACAACCAGCACAGTGTCTCATCATGTTGAGCAAAATGGACAGAGGAGTATCTAAAGGCTTATCACTTGCATTGTATTACCCAGAATTCCTTTTGCCTATGTTATGCTCATCTCTCTTGCTCCTGATCCACATTTGGCATGGCTGGATGGTCATTTTGCCAGAGGAGAATTGGAAGAGATTGTGTGCAGCCCCTTCAGTATGCTCTCCCTCCGAGCCTCTGGATATTTCAGCGGAGCAGGGAAGCAGCTAGGCAACAGTCTATGAGAGAGGTAATTGGTTCCTGGTGATGAGACGAATTGACATTCATTTGGCCACGGTGCTGTTTTTATTTCCCCGTCTGCGCCCTCCGATGAACGCAGAAGCCAAATCGGGCCAGCGTTGAAGCTGAAATGCCTCGGCTATTTCTCGAATAAATATCAGCATGTGTTTTAAATGGAAGTCAAAGTGAGACGGGATTGTCCATCCAGAGTGAAGGAGAGTGGCTTCTCCTCACACACACTTTGATGGGTATCTCTTACCATCGTGCTTGAGCGCATCCGAGCGTTCCTTGCCTCCAGACGCAGTGAAGAGAAAAGAACACATCCTCCAGAACTGACAGGGTTTATTCTTTTTACTGTCAGAGCTATTTGTAAAACAACTATTCTTTGGTGGCAATTCTTTAAATATTAAAAAGTGAGGTTCTAGTTGCTTACTTTTTTATTTTTTTCGAAGCTGGAAATCTCTGCCAGAAGCTTTTACTCTGTGAAAAATCAAATGCAGGTAACACCAAAATAGACTGACAGCTTCTCTGGGGTTTATGGATGCGGAGAGGGGGGCTGCAGGGTGGATGGGTGGATGGGGAGGAGTAACAAACATTTCAAACATCACCTTCACGGCGTGGCATAGTGGCCCCGCCGAGCACGCTCCCCGTCAAGCGCAGCCGCCGTCGCACCGTGCTGCACGTTTGCGGCTCTATCGCAAAAATTCATTAACAAAGCGGAGCCGAGACGAAACGGGCGCCTTTTTTTTTCTGCCTCATCAGTAAGATTCGAACTGAGCGTGAGTTACGTAAGCGCTGCTAAATTTATCAATGCTCATTTTATGCAAAGCCTGAGCTCCCAGGCGCAGACTGTGTGATGTTCAGAATGGGAGAAAGGCTTTTGTTTCCCCTGCAAGCCATCTGATTTCTATTTCCGTGTCTGAAAAACAAGATTTTAAAAAGGTCATGCTAATTTTAGCCGTGTTTTCGTGAAGGAGAAGGGAGATGCTTTTCTTTTCGTTCAAACGCAAGAGACAATCAAAGCAGACTTCAGTCAGATTACAGCTGAGGTTACAGCGCAGAGGATTACAGTCTCGGGTGAATGGCAGGCACATGCTACTTCTCCATATGCTGCTTTCTTCTGTCACTCTCGCTCCTCTTCAGTGTGTGAGAAAGAGACGGAGAGGAGGACTGACAGTGTGTTTTTCCGGGGTGTACCTCAGTGGAAAGTGTGCAGGAGTCTCTCAGTGTCTGTTTCATTCACAGTGAAGTCTAAAACTGAAGTGGTGATTTCCACATCTCACGCAGGATCTTTGTACTTGAACAAGGCGGCTTTCGTGCTTTTTGAAACTCTGTCTGCCTACTTTGTACACGCTTCTGACGACCTCCACTGGAGGCATTAACTCATTAAGCTGTATGCTTAACCCCTGCACTTTAATCCTCATCCTGACCTAAATTTAATCCTATTTCTGCCAGTTGGCAGGTTATTTTCCTTTTTTCTCCCCACTGCTTCAAATCTATGTTCGTAAGTCTTCCATCATTTAAATCCACTTATCATGTTCAATACACTGTACACAGGAAGTCTTTCACAGGAGTAAAGTGGAGCTCAACTTGTGATGGCAGTGAAGCCACTGGCATTTTGATCTGTGACATCTTTAAACTCTTTTAACCTCTTAAGCCCCAACGCCCCCTGATACGGGGGCAAAAAGCAGGAGATCAGGTAGGCTTGGGGCTTAAGAGGTTAATAACACAGTAAATGGTAAATGGCCTGTATGTGTATAGCACTTTACTTAGTCCCTATGGACCCCAAAGCACTTTACACTACATTCAGTCATTCACCCATTCACACACTGGTGATGGCAAGCTACATTGTAGCCACAGCTGCCCTGGGGTGCACTGACAGAGGCGAGGCTGCCGGACACTGGCGCCACCGGGCTCTCTGACCACCACCAGTAGGCAACGGGTGAAGTGTCTTGCCCAAGGACACAACGACCGAGACTGTCCGAGCCGGGGCTCGAAGCGGCAACCTTCCAATTACAAGACGAACTGCCACGATCCCCCGATAAGTACTAAGTACTAACACTTCATTTTCATGTCAAAACACTCACTGTCCCCTTTTACAGAAAAGTTAAAAACAATAAGAATAAACAAAAATGCCCATCAAGTCAATATAACAAATTTCCAATATGTAAAATCAGAGGATTTATGTGACGGGTGGAACACGGTCAGGAAATGAAAATGTTTTGGAAATGGAGAGAGACTCAGTGGCATACTCAAAACTGGAACCTTCATATGACATACAAGGAAAATAAAGGCATTCATATACCTTGATCAAGAAATATTAGTGCATCTTGTGCAATTTGATTTTGAAATCTCACAGCAAAGAATAAATCTAAACCATTGAAACACGATGAAAGGACAAATAGTTTTATCTCTGGCATTAATAACATAAAATGACCTTTTACAGAAGGGTTTGACTTCAGTAAAGTTTATCAAGGACGTAATGATAAAACAGAATGAAATAGTCTTTATTCTGTCAGTATTTATAGATGAGATGCAGTGCTCTATTACTCACTGAAGCATGTATACATAGATTACATTCATACAGTTCTAACAAGCTTCAGTATGGCCACCTTTATTCTTCAACACAGCTTGAACTCTGTTAGACAAGCTTTCATATCTTTTCTTTAAGTAGTAGGAATAGTTCATAGAATAGAAGAGTTCAGGAATAGTTCTCCGGGCTTCTTGAAGGACAATCAATGCTCTTCTTTTGATGTTGGCTGCCTTTTGTTACAATTTCTGTCAACATGATCCCACACTGCTTCAAGGACTGGGCTCTGGGGAGGCCAATCTATGATTCCAGTTTTCCACTGTGTTTTGCTATTGTATTAGGTTTTCCTGGATTTCATTTCCAGTTTCAGATGCTGTTCATCCACTGTATATAGAGTTTTTTAGGCCTACCACTTCTTTTATCCTCCACTTGTCTGGTTTTCTTTCTTTTTTTGAGGGCACACAGTAGACCATGCTGAGATATGCTAAGAGTTCAGCAGATAGCTCATGGAAATCATCTTGACACTGTAAAAATATAATCAAAGTAAGTCTGTTATATCCAGTGTTGGGAAGGTTACTTTTAAAATGTATTCCATTACAGAATACAGAATACATGCCCCAAAATGTATTCTGTAACGTATTCCGTTACGTTACTCAATGAGAGTAACGTATTCTGAATACTTTGGATTACTTAATATATTATCATGCTGTTTACAACTACATGAATGTACTATTGCTGTGATTTATTACTGTTACTGAAGGTCCGCGGCTCCGAACCGTAGTAAAGGGACCTCTGGCTAATACGGTGGGTTCTGTGTCGGGCTCGTAGCTGAAAACTAGCTTTACTTTGTTGTCTGGGTCAACTTTGCTAGCGAGAGACAGAGAGAGGCGTTGAAACTTATTGTTTTTTGAGGAAAACACGAACACGGTGTACAGTCGAGTCTTAATAGCTTACTTACATCTGGGCTCGTCAGGCACTCTTCTTGGCTGCAGTGGTTATTATTATATTTACATGCTTCCAGCTCCCGTTTTTGCTCAATGACAGCTCATACTTTTCCTTTTTCTCCCTCCTTCGCTCACAGACACATAACGTGTATGACAGTCCATTCTCCCTGCAGCACGGACTACACTGCCCATGATGCTATATTCTTTAGAGCTATACCTGTAGCATTCTGCCTATTAGCTTAGCACAACAACAACAAAAAGGCCTCTCTCACCCAGGAAACACGCAGAGAGAGAGCGTCACCCTGTAACCATGGCAACCGTAACGCTGCCACCTGGAACAATAGAACATAGCTGTCAAACAAAACCCAAACAGTCCTGACCCGCCACAATATGAAACAGGGAAGTACCGCCGTGTAATCCATTTATTTCAACAAAGTAACTGTATTCTAAATACCACCTTTTTAAACGGTAACTGTAACGGAATACAGTTACTCATATTTTGTATTTTAAATACGTAACGGCGGTACATGTATTCCGTTACTCCCCAACACTGGTTATATCTGGCATTCTTTTAACTTAAAAATGGGTACAAATTATATGGACTAATCTTGTCTCAAATGAATGAAGATGGATATGTTTATATCAGATTGCTAGTAGCAAAGTTTAACAAAAGATTGGAGATTTAAACTTGTTTCTTTAAGATTTCTTAGACACAGGACAGATTTATGCCTTGAGTTAGTTGCCTTTTTATGATTGAATGATTCAGTCCAGGTACAACAATTGGACTGAAAATTAATTAAAAAGCAGCCAATGTCCAATAGAAAAACTTCAAAAAAACAAAAACAAATGATGGGTGTGTAATAGTATGATGAAACCATTTCCATGAAGCTCCCGGCATGAAGTTTTTGTGCTGATGTTAATGTCGCAGGACGTTTTGGACCCCTGCAGGCAGGAGAGCATTGACAGCCTTTATAGACTATGCACCCCAGCACTCAGTGGCATTGTTCTGAATGTTTACATGATCTGCCACTTCACGGCTGAGTAGCTGTGCTTCCTAAACAATAACACCACTTAGAGCTGATGGTAGAATACGACTGGTTGCAATGATGGCGTCCTATTACAGCACCATGCTCAAATTCAGTGAGCTCTTTAGAGTGACCCATTCTTTCACAGAAGGTTGTAAAGGCAGCCTGCATGGCTAGGATGCTGGATTTTATATACCTGTTGTAATGAGACTGAAAACACCCAATACCTTTATGCACATAGTCTAGAGCTTTGACACACTAACAAATTTATAATACTCCATAATAATCCATTTTCTTAGACGCTCAATGAATTCACAGGGGTGCTGGAGCCTGTCTCAGCTGTCACAGGGTGCAATGTGGGATACACCCTGGAGAGGTTTGCCAGCCATCATGGGGCAAGTCTGAATTCTAAGGAATCCAGATCCAACAGGTCTCAAGCAGCCAGTCCTGAGAACTGCCAAAGTCCTAAAGAATATTTTAAAATTCACTGTCAGTTGTTGAATGGCCTAAGAAAGATTTCTAGAGTTGAAATCAGAGTATGTAGTTTTAATGTTATATTTTTAGGTTACAGTGCAACCCATATGGAAAAGAAATAGTAAAAACTTATATGATTTACTCATGAAAGTGGCCACTTTCTCATTACTTTCCTATATTGTTTTAGTAAGTATCCAAAACATACAAGTTTCATTATATAATTTTTCAAGGGATCTTATATCTGTTTTCACTCTTCTATGCTTTTCATACAAGTTTCACACAAGACAGATACAAACTTTATAAGATTTATATATATCTTTTCCATATGGGCAGTGATGACATTTTTGTACAAATATTTATAAATGTTACCACCAAACACCACAATCATACCTAACTCTTCAAGGTACTTGGGATTTGTCTCTTGCACAGTTCGATACCAACCCTTCAGTAAATGTTACTGTTGTTGACATTTTTTGTCCTCTCACCTTCGTGCATGGTTGCATTGAAATCCCACACAGCACAAAAGGAAACGCCTTCCTCACGCTCCCCTCAACAATTCAGTGACTCACCTCCCGTTTATGAAGCCTGCATCGACCCTGATAGTACTACAGCTGAGTTTCACATATGAAACTGTCCCCGTTTCCCTTCGGCTCGGCTGATCTGTGCATTTCATATGATTCAGAGCATCACGGATCATTAAGCATTTGCAACACGATCAGCGTTCCCACGTTCAAAATGGAGGAGGGGAGCTGTTTAGCGAGGAGCCGCTGGATCCTGATCAAGCCTCTATGCTAGGGATATGTTTTCGCTACAGACCACACTGCCTGTTACCATGACAACAAACAGAAATTTCTCTTCTCTCACACACACACATTTCACCCGAGTGCTTTTCAACACTGCAGCCATCCTCCCCTCTCTTCCTCTCTCTCCCCCGGAGTTGCTACCCACTTCTCTGCTCCCAGCATCCCCAGAGTTTGGGGAATACACTTCAATTGATCTCCTGCAGATGAGCGGAGCGAGACCGGTCACGTGACTAATTCAGATGTCAGCGACACCACTGCCTCGTTTCTTCTCGCTTTTCAGGCACGATCATTTTGGGCGCAAACTACACCGGAGCCTGTGCAACCTGAAGCAGAAGGAATTGAGCTAACAAACACGGTGAAGCGACGAGGCGCTTAGTGTCGACCCGGCTGTGCGACCGGGTCAGGCCCACTCAGGAGATCCGCCTGGCCTCCAGTGAAAAATGCAGTCTCAGTCACCTGTTTTGACCTCTTCCACCACATGAGTAGAGAAAACATTTTTTTGTTGTTGTCTCCACATAGAAATAGACTCTCCTCGGGCTTGGAGACAGCAGAGAGGATACTCTAACATGCTGTGAGAGGACAGTCCTACTGAGCACAGATCCCAGAGCAGCACTGGGCCTTTGACCTTTGACTTTCACTCACTTTTACATTTTAAAATGTTGGATAAAGAGAAACCAGACAGTGTCCCCTTTATTTTAGCGCCTTGAGCTGTGAAACACGTTTGGATTGAGTTTACACGTAAAGCAGATTAACCACGCTGCTCCTGACAACCTGAACTGTGTTTTCCTCTCACTTTGTATGCCGAATGACGTGAAACCTAACAAGCTGCTTAAGCGTCTCGACTTCAAAGCAGCTGTTGGGCTGTGAGATAAATCCAATGGAAATCGCTGATGGTTTGATGTGTGTTGGTTGAGTGGGGTTGCACCGCTCGCCTGTCTTCCACCTCTGTTTTTCCTCCCAAACTCCCTGAAAATTGGTTACACCGTAGTTAGTCAGGATGTCTGCATTTGTGGACTTTTTATATTGATCTATAGGCTCACGGACACATACATCTGTCTAGATCTTTCTGTATCTATTTCTTGTTCTTAGACTATTTGCCTCAAAAAATGTACCTCTGTCACGCACAACTAAATACAGAAATGCTGTAAAATGCAACATTTATCCCTGACAACATTGAACATTGTCATTGAATGCCAAATTTAATAAATTGAGAGTGAAAGGACTATGCCAGGGGAGTAAGAGCAAGGTCAATGCCACTGGATCTAAGTGCAGAAGCTGGTAAATGTTCCCCTGGGGAGGTCACTGGCCTGAGTCACGCTGTATTTGTCTGGCAGAAGGCCGACTGGCATTTTCTGGATGTAAAAGAACAGTTTGTCCATAGCAGCAAGAACAATTGTTGCTGACAACTTTTCCGTCCTCAGCTACGGTGACGGCAGCGGCGTTTGTAAAGGAGCAAGCAGGTACCATTTGGGTGATTGGGTTTCAGGGGCCACAAGCATGAGGCAGACAGGTGGTATTGGGTTTCTGTGCTGAGGGGAAATTGTGAACGCCAAATTCGCTGGCATGATCATATGAGAGCAACCTTCTGCCATGTGCTGATATATTGTTCCCTGTCAGGTGTCGTCTTACGGCTCTGAGAGATGGGGTCTCCTGGAAGAGAGACGTGTCGAGCATGAAGCCCAAACAGTGCTGTGCTGCCACTTTGACTCTGCAAGTTGCGTTCAGGAGGCTTCTGCTGTGTAACACAAATATACTGATGTACATATATATATATGGACATGCAATGTATTTTAGAATTTACTACAAGCTCCTTTGCACATTGCTTTAAAAATTGCCTTTTTAAATCGGGTAATTCTTTTGGATACACCTTTTATATAAATGTGACTGTGATAGCCTCATCTGGGATCTATCAGGACTGAATTCAAAGTCTTGTTTGTTACTCTTAATAAACTTAGTCATACCTTAAAGACCTCACAGCACCTCATTATCCAAAAGCTAACTTGCTGTTGCCAAGTTTTAGAAGGTAGAATGTGAGCCTTTTTCATGTGGATCCAGCTCCCAGTTTTGACTCTGGTGATAGACACCCTCATTGACTTCAAAATGAGGCTTTAAGCATTGATTTTCTGATCGAGCTTAAAGTTACCACTGAAGCTGGTGACCCTGAACCATCCCTTTATTTATCCTGCTCGGGCAGGTGGAGGTAGGGGTATCTCCCATGATGCACAGAGTATTTCTCCTCTGCTCTCATGGCTTTCACCTCCCGTGCATTTATATGCTGCTATTGTATGTCGTAACTTTGAGTCTTCTCTCCCCCACAGTTTGTGCTTCGTCCTGTTTGTGGGCTCTCTTTGCTCTTCTTTTCTCTCATCTCTTTCCCCCCTCAGCCGGCTGTGGCAGATGGCTGCCCCTCACTGAGCCTCGTTCTGCTGGAGGTTTTCTCCCAGTTCGAGGGAGTTTTTTTTTTTCCCTTTTCTCCCGACTGTTGCCAAGTACTTGAACAAAGTGGATTGATTGTTTTCTGTCTTTACCTTACACCTCGAGATAACTTCTATTGTGCTATGAGCGCTACGCAAATAAAATAAATGGAACCAACTGTATAACTGTGCAGCAGTGAGCTTCCTTTGCGAGCTCTTTGCTCATACTCATAGTTCAAGAAAGAAAAAGTGAGCAAACACAGCGAATAAAACATTCTGCATCACCGCTTCTTCAGGTTCACTCACAGCAAGGAGGCAGCCATCTGAACGAGTTGGTCTGGATGTTTGTTAGTTGCATTGTGCTTGTGTGTGTGTGTGTGTGTGTGTGTGTGTGTGTGTGTGTGTGTGTGTGTGTGCAGGCACCCTCCCGTAGACCTTGTCTCGCTTTTTCGGGAACAGCTGTAAAGGGTGAGCTACTATATATATCCTCGACACTGGTCTAATTTTCCTCTCTTTGAGCTGAACCCATAGTCATACATCCACCTTTCAGGGTCGCTGTCATCCACAACAAATGACAAACTCTCTTAGCTCCTCAAACCTTTGTAGGGCATTAAAAAAATTCAAAATAATGTCAAGCATTTGTTAAATTTCCCCCCGACAGGCACTGGAAAACGAATAGTTTCCATCCCAGCGCGACCACTGCGAGGAGGCCGAGCACGTATCCGCCCGCAGCACGTCCATCAGCAGCTTGATGGATGAACTGGTGTTTGTCCAAGAGTCTAGTAATCGCACCACAACGGAGCCATTTGAAATATTTAAGCAGCGTTGAGCGCGAATGGCTCGGGCATCCAGTTTCAAAAGCAACCACCGTAAACGGCCACTGTGGGTGAAAACGTTCTGTCACTGTGATACCCGGCCCCTGCTGACAGAGCTGATTCTGACTGAGCCGCACAAGTCATGTGCGCACACATGTCCCAGCAGTTCAGCCAACAGCAAACAAAACACTGTGAGAAAACAGGCAGGGAGGAAGATGTGCTGATGTTAGCAGATTAGCCAAAGTAGGCGATTGCATGACAATGTGTAGTTAAAAAAACAACAAAAAAAACCCATAATGACAGGATAGTTTAAAGTTTGACATAAATGGTTTCTGTTTCTAAGTGTTTAATATTCATGTCTTGCAGTGTTGTAATCTCGCTGCTTTTTGCTGCGGCGCTGAAGAAATGCTACTTAACCACAAAAAAATGAGCCCACTTCACTTCAGTCCATCTGGCTCACTTAGAATCACATATGGAGAGACAATGACATCCACAAAGCTCGAAAAAGTACCCGCACCATCCCTGTTGCTCGCGTACAAAGTCTTAAATGCATGTGTACCGATTACCTGATACGCACAGATCCCATTGCTTGCCCACGTGGAGTTTAAGATAAATTTCATGCTGCCAGCTTCCAGATCCACAAATGTGAGCTGCGTTCATGTCCACGTGTAAAAGTGGAACACCTGGGCTTTAAAAGCAGGCATTTCGTCTTATAATAGATAGAACAGCTCAACACCCCTCTACTAGGAAATACAGATTTAATAATTAAAAGCATTAAACTGTAGCCTGAAGGTTAATATATAGGTTAAATAAACTGTTATTACACCCATTCGTCATTAGGCTTAACATTAACATTAGCCTGCTATTATCAGAGAATGGTAATATTGTTATAATATTGCACTTCTTTTCCCAAAATATACAGAGATTAGTTAGCATATACGGATCGAGGCTGAGAGGATTGACAGTGATGCACAATTATGGTGTTCTGTCACCTGTGCGCTGACGCCCAGATGGCCCAGTTTTGTGCAAATCTTAGCACTTCTGGATTATATCGTACGCATTTGCTTTTGAGGCATATTTCTCTCCATAATCACACAGCATAAGAAAACTGTAGCTGTATCGCACATCCACCGCAGTCCTCAAATTCACTCAGCTGCTTGCGAGGACGCAAATGTCTGAGTCAGTTAGAACGGATATTAAATGGTCCTTAACCTGCCAGCTCCCTGGTACAAAGTCCTATAATGTCTGATTGAGCCCATAGAGCGGGTAATTGTCTGGGCATTAGGTGCTGCCTCCTGCATCCAAGCTGAATCAAAAGAAAAAGAAAGAAAAAGTATTACCTGCACTCACAGACCATCTCCTGCTGTGTGAGAAAGGGCAAACACTCACAAGGCCCCAATCTGATTCTCTTCACACTGTCCTGGTTAAAGTACTTTTGAGGAAGATCAAGTCCATCACCATCCATGCCATCAGTTACAGGCTTGTACATCTGCTCTATGGGTGCACCGAAATGTATAGGATAGAAGACTGAAATACGCCTTGTTTAAATTGTAAGTAATGAAGATTAAAGATTAGACTAGAGTAGCTATTCATACTGAGTATTTATAGAGGCAAGAAAATGTGTCAGCCTGCAAGCAAACACGCAGGATTTCTAAGATTACTGTAGACCCGCCTTCAGATGAGGTTTGTCTATGACAGCAAAATGATGAGCAGCATACTTCTGTTTTCTGGATTTTTATTGAATATATTATATTTTTCTTTAATCAACATTGCACATATTCCATTTCAATCACATCTCATATTGCTGTCTACAAAATGTTATGAATGTAGAAAATCCAGAAGTTGGAAGGCTTACCCCCCAAAAAAACGAATAAAAAAAATCATAAATAAAACAAAGAAGAAAACAAAACAGGACAATTAAGGTCAGAAAGTGACAAGCTCCAAAGATACAGAGAGAGAGAGAGTGTGAAGGAGAAAGAGAGGCGCACCCTCAGGAAAGGAATACAAACATACCTTGGATTAGGATGCATATTTCTCAAAACAAAGCATCATGCAGAATAAAAGCAAGGCTGGCCAAAACTCACATGGATATTTCTCAACACCTGAACTGTAGAAATATTTTACATATTCATGAATAACTACTGCCAGTTTCTCTGCACTGATCAATGATGATTATCCCTCCTTTGTAAACTCAACCCCCTAAACAAAAAACAGAATCGCCATCATTGTCATCATCACACTGCAGCAGCAGAGCAGCAAGCATGTAGAAACACCTCTCGTGGCTGCACGTAGACGGCGTTTCCACTGCGAGTGAGGCGATCGTGAGAATCGTCGAGACTAATAGCAGATATGCTGGATTGTGACCGCCGTTACTTGTAGCTGACCAATCTGCACCAGCTTGCATAGACGCCTGATTATCCTGGTTTTGAACCCCGTCTCTGTCCTGTCAAATTCTCTCCTGGAGTAATGATCAGAAACAACTGTCACGTCGGTTTCACAGGTTAAGAGTTTCTGACCTAATTGCAAAGTGCTAAATTAGAAATGTTGTGCATAAAGAATGCCCGTTTGCTTGAAAGTGATATTCACACATGCTCACTGTTTCTTGGCCTGTAAATGTGAAGGTTTGCTTGCAGTCTGTTCATGACAAAATTATTGGCTACAGTAATTGGTCTGCATACTGTAGGTAAAAGGAAACATACTAATTGTCTTTCTGTGCTCGGCGTGTCCCGAAAAACAGCACGTTTCATCTTTATGACCGTCTGCGGGCTTTTAAATCATACTTTGGATGCGAGGATTACGGCAGGCCCAGAGAAGCTAACGCTCCGTAATTAACCAAAACATGCAAATAGACGAAACACAATTAAACGAAGCAATCATCTTCACCACATTCAGTGCGCACGTGCAACTGGACGGAACGTGCTGGGAATATAGACAACGGCCGAATAAAGAAGCGGGCGCTTTGCATCAGAGTGCGTTTTCTGCATTTGCAGCACATTTACTGCCGGACCTGTCGATGACGGCAATTTTCCCATTTTTGGTTTTGTCTAAATGTTGCAAACGTGTTGCGGAATTGGTGGAAACGTTTAGTTTGTTTGCTTGTGTTTTGTCTAATTTCACGCGTTCGAATGCGTTTTACTGAGACATGACACACAGAGCATTTATCACAGAGCGAGGGGGGAAATTACACAATGCTCCAAAAAAATTGTCTTGTTTTCCATTAGGGCTGCAACTATTTAGTCATTCGTCCTGCCATTTCATTACCGCCAATTTGTTAACTGGTGCAATTTCCCTCAGAATCCAGAAGAACTTCTCAGTCAGACATTTTGGGATATGATAAAAGCATCATGGCCTGAATTTGGAGAAGCTAGAACCTGTTTTCCATCAACAACCGAACAAAGTCATATGTCTCATACTTTGATGAAAGATGGTTGAGCCCTGTAATCTCTGTCTTGAGAAACCCAGCAAGGATATCACTGGTTTGTGGTAGAGTTACATGTATGACCAGTTATAGTTGCTTCTGTATTAACTACTAAAAGTGCTTCCAATTAATAGGTAATACTCGTGGTCATGTGGTCATCCTCGCTGTAAACCCAGTAATCTGACCTTTGTGCTTACATTAGCTGTATTTCCAACAGACACAAACAAATTATGCAAAGCTTTTTTTGTTTTATTTGTCTCATATCTCAGACCGGTTTCTAAATATATGGATGCGGACAGGTAAACACTGCGTTCATTGAGTTTGCAGCACGAAAACACTTCACAGCAAAAGCACACTGCGTCACTGCTCAACAGTTCTGCAGCGCTCCTCACAGGGCACCTTGTTTATAAGGAGATTAAGACATAAAACGAGTTTCTGCCGTTATCTAATGCTGTGGATATTACAATAAACACTCGGGCTTTTATCCTCATAATAATGCGGCGCTTTTATTTATGTACAGTATGTGTCGGCGGTACGTAATATCCAAACCTAGCCGCGCGGAAGCATCTGCAGTGCTTTCCGGGTGCAATGCGAAGATATCAGGCTCAGTCGGTTTGTCCTTTCAAGATATCTGGAGACAAAAAGAGGGTTTTAAATTTGAATCAAATTCAGTGTATGAAGAGTAAATTCAGTCTTAAAGGCAAAACTGACATCTTTGTTTCACTGAGCAGGGTCTTGGTTTTCCGGGGGGGGGGGATAACTGTGATGCTCTGTGAAATGCTCTGTCATTGTGGAGCCCAAATGTACGAAGAAACTGAAACCTGGACTAAATTCAAAGGCTGGCTGAACATGAGGATGTAATTTCGATGGTTTTGGATCAATCACATCAACGCTGCAAAACCATAAGAATTTTTTTTCTCTGCTAAATCTGAACCGTCTTGTTTGTCTTGGCTTTAGAAACCAATCGGTGATTTCTTTCAGTGAGTAAATCCTTTGTTATTGACTAAAGGAGGCATTCATCTTAAAACTTAATCTTGCTCGGTTGCACAGAGACGGAAGAGTCTCGCAGGTGTTTAGGCCTCAGAAATACGTGAGCTTCGACAGAAAAGCACTTTCTCACAATGTGGGCGCTTACGTAAGAGGTCTTATTACTCTAAAACTCAGTCCCAGCAAGAGTTTTCTTTTGTTTGAGACTAGTTCTTTTGTTTGATGTGTTGAGTTCAAAAGTGATCTGAGCGACTCTGGTCAGCAGTTGTGTGAGCTACTCTCTCTGGCATTCAGAAATGTTTTACATGTAGCCCTGGTGAGTTTTCTAGCTCCGAGGCGATCGTAATTAAAATGTTCTCCTCTCACCTCGTCCTATGTGTTATCTAATGTCCCCACACAAACTGTCGGTAACCTCCCCAGCAGCTTTGTAAAATCTGCTCATTTGCCGCGCTGAATCACAACAAATTATCACTGCAGTTATTACCGCAGGTCACTTTAGCGTCCTTAGGAATGCCTAGCAGTGCAAAGTTTAAAGAAGTGATGCAGCTGTTTGCTCACCACAGGACCTGGATGATGAGGCTGGATAATCTGAGGACCTTTCTGTTTAGTGTACACGTCCATGATTATCTGCTTCAAAGGCTGAAATTCCGCCTTGGCAAACTTCTGTCTTTGTATGTGACATTTTTCTTGGTTTTCTTCTGAGTATTTAGTTTAGAGCATATATAACTCAGTGCCGTGCATCAGTGCAGCTTAACACAATTGTCGAGTCTAACCAAATAAATTATTTGAATTCATAGATTGAGGAAATGGGTTACAGAGTGCCCAGATTTCCTCCAGCCTCCGTTGGTGCTTATTTGCTCTGCTTGATTGAATGCGGTGGCCTGTGGGATCAATTGGCAAGCTGATCATGTTCTTTTTCTGTCTACTAACCTGTGGGAATATTACTCTTTGGCTTTTGTGGTAACACCAAGCTGTAGCTAATTAATTTGTCCCTCATAAATATATCAGTGTCATACAGCTTCCGGTCATCACTGGCAGTTGGTGCGATAGTATCTGGGATAGCTGCGTCTCAGATGTCTGAACACCCCGTGAGCTAATGTTCAGCTTCAAATGCTTGTGCGGGCCTCTCCTGATGCTCCCTGGGCCTCTCCGGGTTTGGAACATCTTGTGCTTCAGGCACATAATCTGACAAGATCAGTGTAATGAAATTACTTCTGAAAATATATTTTTGGACATCAGTCACAATTTTGATTTAATCTACCTGTGAAAGAAATAGCTCAACATTTTTGGGTGATAAGTTTTTCGTCCTTCTTGCTGGGGAAAGACATAAGTACCTAGGAGCCGGTTTTATCAAAGAAAAATGTGATAGCTCTAAAGCTTTGTGCTAAATAGCCAGATCATTTGTTATATTGTTTCAGAAACATTTTAATTTCATTCATTTAATTTCCCTTAATAATTTCTATATTTGTCAACTTTTTGTTTTTCAGTTTTACGTTAACGTGATTTTTAAAGAAACATGCAAATTGTAGCTAAAAGAAACAATGCGCCGACTGTAAAATCTGGGCTAACAGCAATGTTTAAAACAACAACTTTAGCTGAAAGATGATAGGAGGTGCTGATATGATTTTTGTCATTTAGTCCTCTGCTGTGCAAAAGTCAAGAAGAATATTGTTTTAAAGCGTTTCCGCCCTTCATGACACTACTGCTGAACATTTATCCAGCAAAAAATAACCAATTTACGTCACAGAAAATCATGTTTCTGCCAATATCAGTCGGCAATAACAACCGGCACACGCTAATATTGGACGTATATGTGATGCAGCATGCAAAAAGCTGGTCAAAGATACAGACCATGAATCCCAGCAACGACGCAATCAAGAACAACTGGACTTCATGAATATTTCAAATATTTATTGTAGCGTCACTGCTTGCAAATGCTTCTTAAAGCTATGCCCCAAAAATACAGTTTAACAGTTTGTGATGCATAAACTGCAAATAAACACCTCGTCCAGCCAACGTTTTAGCCATGACGCGAAACCCCCTGCTCAGCGCAGACACAACGCCCAAGGGTGTGACTTTCACATCGTTAGCCTACAGTGATCAACGGTTTCGCATGATGCTAGCACAGATTTTATCAGAAGTTAACAAATGTGCTACAAGTGACTATTAATTTTCATTCTTACTATATTGCAGTAACTCCAACGCCCAGTCTGACATCTTCAAATTACAATCTCATCATAAAAGGTAGATAAATGAAACCAGTTTGCTGTCACATGCTGCATCACATATGTGTGTGTGTGCATCCTTAGCTACAATTGGATGTGTGATTGCTCCTTTTAGATCACCTTTTCCCCTCCTTTCTTTCACACATTTGTTGTTATGCAACTTTTTAAAGTGACAGTCCCTAACCTCTGCTACTGTGCACTGGTGTTCTTGGTTAAACTGCTGGTATCCCTCCTCACAATGATAAAGTAAACTGACGAAAAAAAACACATCTTTTCTATAAAGAGTACCCCAAATAAACCACTGACATCTGTTTTTAAAATATTGTGGCTATAGGGTGATTTTTTTTTAAAAAAAAAAAAAAAGAAGAAGAAGAAGAAAAGAATTTGACACCAAGGAAATATTTGGAACATTCAGTAAACATCTTTCGTAAGGGTCACTATATTGAGGTAATTACAGATATGAATTTTCAGAAAAAGAGCACACATGAGAACTTGGAAGATAAGATGAAGGACACAAGCTTTTGTGTGCCATTAAAGCAAATAGAGTATGTAAAGGGTGCTTTTTAAAGGAAAACAATGTCTTCATTAAAATATATTTATATATGTATGTATGTGATATGATTTACTACTACTGGCATGTGATAATCCTTGTATTCACAGGCAACTTTGCAGATCTAAGAGCGGTAACAAATGCCAGCGCCCCTCTCACAAAGCTGCACAAATGACATCAGTAACCTCATGTCTCAATATGCCAAATAAATAGGTAAGTGGATTTTCAATGGGAGTTTTGTTAAAAAGACAAAAGAAGAAAAAGGAACAAATGAAATAAAGAAGTACACTGAAGAATGTTGGAGCAGCATTCGCAACAATATGAAGAAAGTGAAACGGACAAACTGAACACAGAGGATTATGGTGGATGGTCATAACAGTCAAAGAAAGTGAAAAGTCTCAAATTACTCTATCTGCGAAACACATCTTAGGACACACAAGTAGAAACGTCTGGTATTTACATTTTTTTTTTCCTATTCAGTGTGCATCTATGTCACAACATTTTCCAGAAGTCCACAACATACAGTAAATTCAGGGTTTCACCTTTGGTTAATGTAATTATCAAGGCTAGGTTTAAAAAAATATAGAACACACGTCCATGTTACTTTTGCATACAGGTAAATTCAAAGTGAAAACATATCGACAAAGCAGCTGGTCAGCTCTAAATTTGCATCGGAGAAAAGAAACGTAAGGTATTTCGTCTTTACGTCAATGATTCTCGAGCAGTGAGAGCCCGGCGAGTTTCGTCTGCTGTGATAGAAAGTGAGTGCGGCTGATATTTATGATGGGTGTTTATGTGCCTGACATCTTTGCTTTAGTGTACGTGGATCTTAATGTAAGAGGATAATCTTCTGATGTATTTCAGTGTGTTGCATTGAGCCAGTCAATATATGTCTCGTATTTCTCTCCCGACCCTATACACTTTCCGAACGAGGATTTTCATGTGTTATGACACAATGTGTCGTAGATCGTTATTTAATTATTTTTTTTGCCAGCAGATAAGCGAGCAACTCAGGCCAGCCTTGTTTGGTTGACAATATGAAACGAGATTTCTTTTTTTTTTTAAAAAAAGTCATACTGCTGGCCGCACAGAAGCAGAGCAAACTCACCATTTAGTAACCTATGACACCTACGAAGCCGACCCAACTAAAACATGTCGACGTTACGACCAAACATTATCTCTATCATATTAAAATATTCACATCTGTTCCTTACAAGACACTTTTTTCACATGTAAATAAAACATCTGGTTTTTTTGAACAAGTCTTCTTAGTTATCGTCACTTCATACATCTTTATATGTGTAGTAATTAAGGCAATCATTTTGGGCCGCGACTCACTCACACGCTAACTCCAGTCTCAGCCTTCGAGGGTTTGTTTACTGATACCATACAGCAGCTCTCTCCTCCAATTGTCCAAACGCCAAGTGTCATCCGGTTGTTGCTTTTCAGTGTCCGCTTGTGCTCAAGATGACCGGTCACAACGTTTTGCTTGTTCTCTGTGATTTCCAGAGATGCGGGCGGGGTGCGGGGATACTCCCTCTCCCTGTAACTGGCAGCGCTGCAACAAAGAGAGAAACAGGAAATCTATAATCATGCTTGACGAATTGGCACCCTCAAGATGGAGCAATTTGCCCAAACACCAAGCTGATATTGTGCATATTTTCCTTTCCCACCCAAAAGTTGGGCAAGATGCACTCACTACAGATAAACATCAGGGTCATTAAGCAGCAGCTCCTTCTGAAGCACTTTGGCAGGGGATACGTCTGAGCTTTGTATAAGACCACATGGGGGTTTAGTTACATAAATAAACCATTTGTTATACACCCCTTAACATGCTTACGTTCATTTATCCTTCAGTAGATTAAGCACTTAAAACAGTTTACTCTGTCTGCCAGTATCATATTCATCCAATGACAGGGGGTTCTGATTTATTGAACTGATACAGTTTATTTACACTTAGTGAAATAACCAGTGGTTTTGTTTTTGTTTTTTTAATGCTGCACCGTCCCATCAAACCGGGGAAGCCCTAATGTCACAGCACTAGACACACCCATTGTTGTTTGGGTGTACAACTTTTGATAACATCATCCTGCTGGAGAAGGAGACGCACAGATAAGTCCCATCCACACAAGCGCATGACTCGCCTCTGACTTTCAGTTACATAAACGTTACCTCGTCAATTCCGGCTGCTAGCAAAACAGGCAGGGCTCGCTCAAACATCATCAGCAAAACTGTGGCCAATCATAACACTTGTGCACGTCTGCGTGTATGTCCAAATGTCAAGTTTTAGGCTAATAGCTAAAGCATTTTAAAAGTATGCAACTTGTGAAAGCTGTAGATAGTGTTACTGCTCCTGGGTGCCTCCTGGGTGAGGTATGGGAATGTCTCGCCGGGAGGAGGCCGTGGGGAAGATCCAGGACACGCTGGAGAGATTATATCTCTCTGCTGGCCTGAGAACGCCTTACTTTTCCCCCAGACAAGCTGGAGGAGGTGGGTAAGGAGAGAGAGGTTTGGGCTTCTCTGCTTAGGCTGATGCCCCCGCGACCCGACCCCTGATGGATGGATATTCTTGGTTGTCTCAACAAAAAGGTCTGCCTTCATCCAACAGATAAAACTGATTTCCTTTTATTATATTACTCTCTCTTCTCTTCTATATATATTATCTTCTTATATATATATATATATATATATATATATATATATATATATATATATATATATATATATATATATATATATATATATACACACACACACACACACATATATCTATATATACATATATATATGTGTGTGTGTGTGTGTCTTATATTATTTTTCTTAAATGCAGAAATTTATACAGGAAAGCTTAAATAAGACCACACCTGATTTAGACATACTCACTGATAAAAATACATGTAGTGTGAGTGTTACGCAACCACTAAAATAATAATAATTTCAATAATACACATATATAAATAATATTAATAACACTTACATCTCATTAGTTTAATTTTATGCTTTTTATTGCAATGAATAATTACCCAAAATGTAGTATTTTACTAACTTTTTTTTACATTATGCCACTAATGCTAGTTTTTTTTTGTTGTTGTTGTTGTTGCCAATTACACTCAGCTCCATGTAGTTAAATGTAGTGCACTGTATTAGATATTCTGAAATAATCTTAAGCAAAAAAAGGAAAAGCATCTCTTATTGAGAAAAAACAAGTTTTATTTTAATATCAGAATCTGGTGTAAGTTGCTTCAGTTTCTTCCGTGGACCATTTGATGTACAGCAGTAAACATTCGTGCATCACTAGTGTGGGGGGTTTCCAGTAGGGATGGGGCAGCGACAGCTCCTGTTTTTTCATCAATCAACAGTCATCTTTGGTTTCTGCTCAAGTATAACAACAGCTGCTCCAAAGTAGAGCTGATGTCAGTGTCATACCAGGTTATAAACGCAAAGCAGCAGCTTGGTTGTCAAAATTGTACGTTTAGTAAAAAAAAAAAACCAGGAAAAAATTGTATTTAATTAGTCTAAAATCAGACAAATAACAGAGGTTTTATGCCAAAAACAGGTAAACTCCAATTACGAAAGAGAAACTGATCACATGCCTGACAGAAACCTACAGCGGCGTCATGACGGACATACGCCGCATTAGAAAAAAACCCAAAAGCTCCTCTGTAGCTGTTTTTAATGTTGATTAAACTCAAATTTAAATTCCTTCCTCATGAAGTGTTTGTTATTTTGGCTACCCCCTGTAGGGTGAAACATTTCACAGAACTGTTTTGTGCCACAGCTATTTGTGCTTATTAAGATGCACACTATTAGAGACAAGCGTCCTCTTTAAACGGAGCAGCTGTTGTATAATTCTCCACCTCAATAATTTGAGGATTTCCACAAAGTCTCCCAGGAGTTGAAGGCATTCTGTATGCAATCATAGCTGCAGCAGGCACAAGGCAATTACAACAAACATACTGACTGTTTTTAATCTAATTCCCTTATTAGGACTTTGGAGCTAAACCTGTGCTTCTTTACATTCCAGGTTTTGTTTGTTGGGGGGGGCTCCTGTGGTATATTTGCGCTCCAGTACACTGCACCTGTAACGATAGGAGGGCAAATATAGGATTCAATAATGTCAGCATGAGCACTCAATATACTGAGCGTCAGACTGTCCTGAGAGGGGAACTCAGAAGAGATCAGTGAATGTTATTAATATTATTCACTGTTTGCGATTTACAGTATTGTGTTCTGGCGCTAAAATGCCACTGTGTTACAATTTTTGAAATAAAAGCAGCTGTGTGCGTGTTTGTGCACGAGTAGAGCAACCTAAAGCTGAAGAGAACCATGACTAACTTACTACAACACCGAAACACACACTGAATATGTCAGCAGAGATGTCCACGGCACTGCCACACCAGGCAAGGCGACCCATGCTGTGATCTGCCGAGGTTTATACGCGTTATTATGATATACTGTGTGAAGACAGTTAAAAAAAAAAACATTTTATATATCATAGCACATATCATAGCAACAAATTAAGTTTAATTTCACCCTTAATGGGTTGGTGCAATATTAGAATGAGCCATTTGTTGTGCAAGGAACTTTGGAGCGTATCATGTATGAAAAAAAGCAACTTCTCAGCAGGTGCAGAGTGGTTATTATTATTATTATTATTATTATTAGGTGTTGTTTGTGCAAACATTTGCATTAATTTGTATAATATATGCATTTATAACAAACATCAGTACTTACCTATATTATACCCAAAGTGTGACAGTATCACAAGTACAATAAAAAAAAAAATCACAGTCATAGAAACGTCTGTGCTCAATCATTTACATTCAGATTTACTCACATTCCAGCATTAAGTATAAAAGATGCATTCAAATCATTCAAACATGAGCGTAACTTTGCTTTTAAGTTTGAAAATGCTATTGAAGCTGAACTGATTGCGTCTCATCATTCCCTATAATACTGCCTTTCTTTTACGGGGTGATTCTACAGTTCTCAGTAATACAATCATCAGCCCAGGAGACAGTCTGCAGTTTGTGAATTACACATAAACCACCAATGTTAAAGGGGAGATACGTGGAAAACACTAAATAACTCAGTGGTGGGAAATAATGGTTAAAAAAATACCCACACTTTATAAATGAGAACAAGAGATTCCATTTATTTATTTGCTAAACTAAAACAGATCTACGGAGAATATTGTCATGTAACTGCTCCCAGCTGTGAGCTCGCCAAAAAGAGGCAGGACCATTTTTAGTGCCACATTGAGACACTGTTGCTCAAGGCTAAGCCGAGAGCACCACCGCAAACCTGCTCACATCCGACAATCCACCTGCGTACCCAGAAGCCATCCCTATTCACGATGCAGGAGCCCAGCAGCAGCTTTTCTGTTGGGAATGGATTTAAAATCATTATGGTGTTTGTAGAGAACGCCCAGTAGAGACTGCCAGAAACAGAGCCCTCAGGTACAGCATTATGTGGGAGACAATTTTACAGCCCCAGAGCTCGAAAGGATATTAATAAAACTGTAGGGGAGGGACTGATAGAGCTAATAATCCAAATGACTCAACAGTTAGTTCACCTGTTTTTGAAGAGTCATTTTACTGTTTTGGAACAAAAAATACATTGTTTGTTTTAAAAAAAAATCAATTAATACACTCTCCTTTTGCCTTTTAAGCTTTAGCTGACCAGTTGCACCTTCTTATTACAGTATAATCAGGGACAATAACTCACGGCTGACAATCGGTGGTATTTCTTTCAGGTATTTACAGAAAGGACAAGTATAAAAATACCAAGTATAAATGATTCTGGATTAATAAAACTGACTGAAAAAAATTATGACACCTATGACCACGATATCCGACTTTATGAAAGCAGTGACGCAGTGAGATTCTCTACTGCTGTCCAACGATCCTTTACGTGCAAGACCGGTGTCCCGTGACCTCGTTATTCTTAAACCAGAGCGCTTATTATCATTATGAGAGAGGTTGCAGTTTTGACAGTCACAGACGTTTTAAAAAAACATGAGCGTGAGAGACTGCAGAGATCTACCAGCCAGAGAAGAACTACAGATACTAGTGTCTGGGGGGAAAAAGCTTCTATTACTGTCCTTACATTTTGATAGCAACAACTAACTAATGCACAGCTGTGAATCAAGAAGCCGTTTCATTTATTTTAGCTTGAGACTTCCTGCCAGCATGTGCAAAGCAGCAAGGTTTTTCACACGGGCAGAACAACATCATCTTTATCTTGGAGTGGAATAAATTCCTCAAGAGGGCAAATAGGTGAGGACATCAGCAGCAAGAACTATTACTGCTGAATCAAGTTGGGAAATGAGACGTAACACCTTCTCATTACTTGCTACCTAGATTGCACATCAACCGTGCAGCGTCCTGCTACAAATGCATTCATAACTCTTGTTTTCTGGGTTTTTTTTTACACAGGCAGTTAAAGCTGTGCGAATAAATCTGTTCTCATGCATCATGGGTCTAGTTGGTCTTATTAATGTAGCAAAAATCAAGAGGCAGGGATTAAATACTAAAGAGTTCTCTCTTTTTTTGACATTATTGTTGAACAAAAGGTAAAAAAATTCCTCTGGATCTGCCACAGGTGCAAGAATGTCAACTCAACCGTCACCTTTTAATTTCTTTTTAACTATATATGTGTGATTATAACAGATTGAGCTTGAGCTCTGGCTCCCTTGAGAATATTCTCTATGACACCAAAGTGTTTTTGTTATAACTTTCATCTAAATATTCCAGTCTAGGTGTCACAAGCAACTATTATCATCAAAGCGTCAGCAGGAGCTTCACAGGCAAGTCACTTGTTTCATTTTTTTCAAAGGAAACTGTCCAGGAAACAGAGTTGTTTATAAGGTGGAAACAGACACCACTTTGTCCTTTGCAAAGGATTTCACAGGTTATCTGATGTCACGGGCGCGTTTGTATGTTTTCACAAAGACCAACAGACCAGATGTGACCCACAAACGGTGTATGTACTGCTTTTTAGTGGGAAAAAATGGAGCGGTGATGTTTCCAGACATCTCACAAAGTCCCAAGATTTAAAATTCCTAGTTACACTTGTTTTTTTTTTAACATTAAATAATCAGAATCAGAACTGTACAAAGCCGCAAAGGGCAGTTTTAAAGCCACTCTGATCAAATGATCCACATCAACAAACTGATGCACAGCAATTCTTGTTGGTTATCCTTTGACTATCAAAGACAAAGTAGTGACCTACAGAGCTGAGAAAAAAGGTCATGTAGAAGTCCTGAAGTAGGCTGTGAGTAGCCAAGTTTGACGCTTTTCAGCTGTGAAAATGTCAAATGCCTACTTTTGATGATCAGAAGTGACTGGCTTTGCAGTTCATAACATCAAAAATACATGTCAATTATTTGATTTCTACTTTCCACATCAGCCAAAGATTCAGGCAGCTAACTAATCTCATAGATCCGCCAAGTGGCGACGTGAAATCACATTGGCGACATCTATCTTTTATACACAGTCTGTGAAGAAAGATTGTAAAAGACATTAAAGGTAATATCAGAAAACTTTAGCTGGGTTTTGATTCAAACCCTAGACATAAAAATATGACACTTTGAGAAAAAAAAGCTTAATAATGCCACAGGGACTGGCTTTAAGAGAGTGCACAGGCACATGGAGCACGGTGCCTGGCTTCCTGTTTGCTGACACTAATCCAAAGGCAGCGGGGATTTTTTTTGCCTCTTGCTGCTTCTTGCCTCACACCCCTGCAGGGCTCTCACATCCACACTGGCTTTCAGATTCGCGCGCACACACACACACATAAGCATACACAAATGAACACAGATAGACTATAAATATTCAGGCCAGGATCGACGGTACGTGCAACACAATGTACGCCGGGGACATAATACACACTGTGCTCATTTCAACCCTGTCACTGAGCTCTCTGTCAGCACTTTCCGTTAGAAAAAAAAACAACATAACTTGCACATCTGCTTATCTGATGCTGTTCATTTAGGCAGACTTGTCTATGAATGTGCTCTGTGAAGCCCAAACTCCAGCGGTCCCATCAACGTTTTTCTGTGGTTCTCATTAGATGTGTCGGCTGCTGCGTGAAAAAGCCGAGCTTCAGGTGTTTTGTGTTTATTTGTGTCTTGGTCTGAGAGTGTGAGGTGCTGTTTGGAAAGCACATGTGTAACACAACGAGCCACATTACACCATGACAGACTGTCACGGTGAATTAAAGCTGGAACAGAAACGGAGGCAGTGGTCAGGAAATATCATTAATGCCACAACACTCTGCTTCACTCTAAACAAGAATACTTTCACTGAATGCAGCTGAACGAAATCGTCCCTGTTTTGGGTTTTTATTTCTGAATGAGCAGTCACTAATTGTCCAAAAGTACTGACCTGTGTTTGAATGACATAACCAATGTACAGAACAAAAAGCATGAAGATGGAAAAAGCAGCTGAAATCTGGGTTAGCTTCAATTACTTCCAAGCCAGCAGCCAAACAATCTATACGTTTAGATGGTTCTGTCTTCTGTGACACTGACGTATAGTGACAGACCCTCTTATCTAATCTTTTAGCCCCACGACTTACTGACAGAACGAAGGGTTTACAGTCCAAAATGTCAAAATTAGAGCCATCTTCCTTTCTTAGAAACACAATTTGACACAAATACAATTGAAATAGATTGTCTGCATAGGGCCCTATCTTTAATATGATAACAAGTTTATATGTTAATATGATAAAGTGTCTCAGTAACTGTGTAGATCAGTTCCAATCAGTGCTGTACTGTATGGGAGTGTTTAAATGATTTATTTTTAATGTATTTTTAGGTATGCAGCATGTCTTTAGGGGATGGCAGTGTGGGCCTTTCTGCTACATTGATCCAGGCAGAAATGTCAATATTTACATACAAATACATAAAAATTTTCTACATCCATTCTTGATTTCCTTAAGGAAAAATTCTGATCACTTTTATGTTCCATGCCCAACGCTTAATCAGTCTTGCTTGCAGTTTGTGTTTCGCACTTGCGAGCACATTTTTGCATCTAAGCGTGCTAAGTAAAGACGGTGAAGATCCTGTTAAACAGGATCCCCGTCAACACGCTGCATGATGTTTGCATTTATAGCTCAAAGCTCTGATATGGCAAGGTACAACCTCACAGAGCCGCTAGCATGGCTTTAGATGCCAAGTCTTGTTAACAGTGTAATGCTATACACGGTGGCTCGCAAGCTTTTTAATTTATTAGACATGCCCCCACTTTGCTGTCAGATGAACTCAATAATGATTGAGCTTGATGTTATGCAACACTTGTTAATTATATAAAAGTGGATGTTGCATTAATGTTCCTGGCAATCCCGAAGTCAGCTTGGTAATGTTTTTTGTTTTTGTGGTTAACTGCCACGTAAATTGAGAGAAGTTGAATGCTTCAGTCATTTGTCCATCACTCTGTTCAGTAGTTTCCAACAATATCACAACACAGCACACAGTGTGCAAGTGTGGACATAACAGTTAAATATACTGAACTTGTATTTTTTTTCTCTAAATCCAAGCTTTCTGTGCAGCCTTTAAAGAAGCTCCAGACTATGTGGCCCCTTATGTCAAATTTCCTCTACTGTTTTAGAGCTTGAACGACTACTAAATCTTCTACGACACAAATGCGCGACTTTAACCTATTATGCGTTGCCGGGTTTTTGTTCTTTGTTTTGTTCATTACTTTTTTAATTTCATGTATAGATTTTAACTGTGCTCATGGTACATTAAGCACAATTTCATAATTTGTGTGAACAAAAGCACAGAGCCGTTTACCCAAAATGAAAACTGTCATTATCGTCTCATCCCCGTCAGTCACGTCGTACCACCTCCAAACCAGCCTCCTCTATCTAGTGCCCCCGCAGGCATTTCTCACATGTGCACTTCAACAGTGACTTAATGAAACGCCTACAATCGCTTATCAACAGCAGATGTAGATGCCTGCCAGTTGTCTTTCCAAGCATAAAAAATACCATGTTGTTTCCCTTGATGATAGAAGCTGCTGGCAATATATCCCCCAATTTACAACTAAATTACAAACTAGAACTCGTTTCGGTAAAATTGACCCACTGCAATTCTGTTCTGAATGTTTGATTAGAAACCCAAAAGTGGTTTGGTGTTATATTATGACTAGGTTAGTATTAGCCATCAAACCTTATCAAAAAACATTTTGTGATATTTTCAAGGGTCCAGTCAAATCCATAGATCCCAGAAACACAAACAGAATGCCAGGACAGGAAAGAAGATGAATCATGGAGCACATTAAAATTTCACCTTCTTGGGTACAGTGGATAATGACGGAGTCCTATTAAAATTAAACAAAACTGAAAAACTGAGTACTGAAATGACATTTGAATAAAATGTCCTTAAATTGAGCCCAATGTTCTTTTTAGGGATGTGCCAAATAGTATTGCTCATTTGGTGGTCAGTTGTATTAAGAACCACAGAGAAGTTATATTATGTTTTAATATTGTCAAGTCTTTCTAACTCTTTTTATATTTAGACCTCTAAAATAGCAAAATAACTCTTGCTCAGGAGTTGGAGGAGACCAAAAATGGAGCTAAAAGACTGTGTTTGAATTATTTCTCAGGTTCCAGAAATAAGTCTAAAAGTGCAAAATGTTGCTCTGTTGTTATATATATATATATATATGGATTGCATTTATATAGCGCTTTTCAAGGCACCCAAAGCGCTTTACAATGCCACTATTCATTCACTCATTCATTCGGTTTCTGGCCAACACCAGTAGGCAGTAGGGTAAAGTGTCTTGCCCAAGGACACAACAACCAGGACAGAGAGCCCAGGGATCGAACCGGCGACCTTACATGAACAGATGTCTTCTAACAAGTTTGCCATAACACTGTTGTGTTGCTGTATGCTTACCCAAAGTGACCAAAAAATGTCCTTATGATAGATTTAAATGTTTTGAGCTTGTCTTAGACGACTTTTTCAATTAACTTTACCCATGATTTCTTTTCTACGAGGCTCAATAGTTAATTCTTTCTGGTCACAATCTGATTGGCGCTGAATGTATTTTCTTACTCTGACTAGACAGAGTCCCACAGGCTACACAGTTTGCTAAATTAAACCCTGCTAGATAAAAATTGATCAGAAACTTTGAATGGAAACTTAATTGTATTTTCTCAGAGGTTAGTCAATACACCAGTAACATGCAATTAGTTTGAAAACCTCTGATGAACAGTGTGTTTATCTCCCCACTATCACATAGGTGAGATTTATCAAGCAAGGCCAACAGCCTGAATTCTGCTACAGGGGGAGAGGAAAATCTGTTTTACTTTAAAAAAAATAAACATGTAACATAAAAAAAACAATATTTTTCTATTTATTTCCAGCCATGTGAATAGATTTCAACAAGATGTTACATTTCCGGTTGTAAAAGCTGCCAGGAATCTCTACAGCAGTCTCTACAATCACCTTAAATTCACCACTTCTCAACTCAAGCTTGAATACAATTTTCACCCAGCAAAAATGAGTCCCATTTTTCTCTCAATTAGGTTGCTGCAATATTCATCATCATTGTTGATGCCAACTCCTCTGTTGGTCTGGCAAGGCTAGCTAGTAGACTATCATGTGCTTTCTTCCTTACACATGGAGGTGCCAGTCGCCTACCTGCATGGACTGCCAAATCAGCAACAAAGATGCAACCCCAGCCTTCTTCCTACCTACTGACACTGCCAAAGAGTAATCAAGTACTGTATGTATCCATGTATGGTTTACTGTGGGAGTGGAAATCATGTTCGCCCACACTCGATTCATGGTAAATGCATGCTGTAGAAATCAAAGAAGCACAGTTCTGTTTCTGTATATGCACAGTTTAATTGTGAACCTGTGGCTCAGGTTCTTTGCAATGCTAACTAATAACTGTAGTTGTACCAACCTGGCCTTAATTAATGATCATTAGTTAGCAACAAACCAAGAGTAAATTCTGAGCTTCCCTTTGATGTGATTTCATAATTTTGTCCTTGTTGCCCTCAACCCCCCAGCTTTCTGCACATGAGGACAGGAGTGGGTTTGTGAAACCTGACTACTGTACATCCCACATAGCGAAACTACAGTTTGCTCCAGTCGCTCCAGTCTGAAAATTCAAACAAAGATGACCTGCTTGTGTATGTTGGTTCGTAGTTATAATCAGACACATTATAGTTATTACGAATCTGTGAAACTGCTCAGCGTTATGAGTGCAGTGATTCACACATTGGCCCCGTTCACCTGTTTGGGTTGACTAAGCTTAATTCAACAGTCCACTGACCCAGATCTGGCCCACATACCGCAAAGAATGACGGCCCTTTAGTGGCCCAGATTTGGTTTGCCAGAGGTGGCCCACACATGGGCCAGCACAAGGCCATTTGAGGACACACTGCTGGCCCTGTGCTGGCCCAGAACAGTTTCAGCTATGGCCCCAGATGTCAGCCTAATGCGTGCCTTAATCAAGCCATGTAATAACAACATGTGCCAGAACATAATAGTGCAAAAGTAACATGAAGAAACTCAGTTGAGACAGTGAATGGACTGACTCTTATGTAGCGCTGTTCTACTCTCCTGGATTACTCAAAGTGCTTCCTAACTACATGGATGCACATTCACACTGACTTCATGTGACTGAAGGAGCCAGGGATCTAACCACTAATCTTCCAATCAGTAGATGACCGGCTCTACCTCCAGAGCTACAGCCTTTACAGTGGTAAACTCTCACTAGGCTTTGGATAAAGTGTACACTCACAAACCTGTCAAACCTGCATTTGAAACGTTAGCTACCATAGCAGTACAGTATTGCAACATGGTATTTGGATCTTCTAACTAAAATAGGAACATAAATAGTGCCATCATTGCCAGACCTGGCCCACATCTGGTTGACATACACCCTGCCATGACACCAGTCAGTCAGAAGTGCCAGTTTGATGCCGGATCTGGGACAGACCTGTTTTCTATGAGCCTGGGCCACATAAACCAAACCATAATCGGGCCTGATATGGCATGCCATCACATAAATAGTCCCATCTACGCCAGGCCTGGCCTACATCTGGATGACATACCACTTACCATGCCAGAAGTCAGCCAGCAGTGCCGGCTTGACACCAGATCCAGATCCGGGCCAGACCTGTCTGCTATATGGGATGTTGTAGTCAGGGATATTTATACAGGTATAAACTGAATAATATAGAAACCTGGTTTTGCTCTCTTTGTTCTTTTACTGAGTCTTCCCATGGCTGGACCACAATACTGCGCCCTGTCATTCTGCTGAATTGATTTGTCCGTCACGTCTCCCACATCGTTCCCCGTCTGCCCTAAGGGACGCCTTCCTCAGAAGTCTTTATTTGCTTTTGCTTTTTTAGAAGAAGAAAATTAATGAGCAATGTCAGTCTGAAGCCTGAAATTAAGTTAATGGTGAGTTGCTTTTTCTCCTACTTCATTTGCTGGGAATGTAAAACGTAAAATTAAACACAAAGTCTGACTTTTTCCTAAAATAAAAATCTTGAGAGGAAACAAGACAAAAATCAAAACCCCTTTACAAGTCTTTCCCTCAAGAAGTGGCTGTGTCCTAGAAGGACCACTTCTTACAGTTTCCTTTCCATTTGACTACTTTTCTACTTTTTTATGCATCAGACAGATTTATCCATTCCTAGCACTATTCTGGTGCAGAAAGGAGGGTATATTTCCCATTTGATCTTTACTCATCCATACTAAAGAGTCTCTTTTTTGTCCTGGATGAGATTTCAGTGCTTATAGTCTTGAGGTTAATGACCCTTTCTTTAACGGCAACGAGATTGTCCAGTGCAGGTGGTAAGACAAAAATCAAAGACAGAGTGTGTGTAGTTGATTTTGTTTTATGAGCACTTTGTGTTCACTAGCTTGTTCTACTTCTGTGATCATGGTTTATGTTTATTGGCCATCTTTTTGCTGTTAAAATCTCATCCTTAATGTGAGTGTTGATTACATTGCAGAGTATGCTGTACAGTCCTACAGTTTGCTCCAGTCGCTCCAGTGAAAATTCAAACAAAGATGACCTGCTTGTGTATGTTGGTTCGTAGTTATAATCAGACACATTATAGTTATTACGAATCTGTGAAACTGCTCAGCGTTATGAGTGCAGTGATTCACACATTGGCCCCGTTCACCTGTTTGGGTTGACTAAGCTTAATTCAACAGTCCACTTGGCAATTTGTAAGGATGAATAATGAAGCAGTAATCCACAGCAGGCCACAGTTCAGGAACAGTCAATCTGTTCTAGGATGACACAGTTTTCACATATCAGCCTTGTCTCCTGTAAGTCAAAGACCTGTGACAAATAAAAGGAAAAGCCTAAGGCGCTTGGGGATCTATTGGCTTTACGAGGATGTTTATTGCTATGTTTTCGAAAAATGGTGTTTCATCTGTCCAATTATATCTGAAGACTGAATCACTGTCAGAGTGCACTGAAGCTGGTGCCAAATGGTAGCTCGTAGGTATTAATTTGTCACCTGTCTGTGTGTCTTTATCACTGCAACTTTCGACATCTAAATAGTTTTTTCATGATTGAGTGTATTGTTATGTATTTTTTATCCATGTAAAGCCTGAAACTTGAAATACCAAAAACTTATAATTATTTGAAACTAACACATTTAATTTATATCATTTTTGCTAAATACAACATTTTTGTGCAATTTTTGTTGCTTAAAAATGTATTATTGGTTTTTTTGGGGTTTTTTTTGGGGGGGGGGGGGATCAAACTGATGATTTAGAGTCTCATAAACTCCCCAAAAAGTTTTGTAATTGTGGTTTGGGTTAAAAATAACAACATATAGCAATAATATACAGTCTCAACTCAAAGTAGGGTACATCAACACACACACAAAAAAATGTATTGTTAGGTCATTTTTGCTGTTTCTCCTGAACTTTTAAACCATTTCTTCCCATAATATGACCTTTATACTTTGATATAAACAACTGTAATATATCTATAAGTTTAGTATGTTTGTTTGAGGTTACCCAAGTTGCCAGACTGGCAGCATGCTAACACAAAGCTAGCAAAAAGGCCATAAAAATGTTAAAGCTCAGTGAATGCTGACCCCAGCCCAGCAGCCAGACCCTGAACTTCAACAGGTAACAAAGGAGTGATGAGCTGTCAGCACGTAGCCTCCCTTTCTACTTGTTAATGGCTCAAATGTAGAATCACCATGGTGACAGCTTTGAAGTCTCTTTAGGCTGGTTACTTTGTGTTGATAGCAGTAAAAGAAATCATGTGTGTGTGTCCTTATTAGAATACAAATATGTGTTGGTGTCTGCAACTGTTGCCTCAGATTTTTATTTTTAACTTGTAATTATGTGTCAATGCTTTAAGGTCATTTTACATAACAAGAAAGTAATATAATGAGTAGTGTAACATATTACTTTCAGTAACAAATAGCATTACTTTTAAGAAATGTGTACATATAATACAATAATTTGACCCAACAAAGGTCCTAACATTTTTTACTTTTCACAGGTTAGTCTAGGGATTTGGAAAGAACAAGCCTCAGACTTAAGTGGCATCCTCCAAAGCTAACGTGGAAGTGACACTGTAGTTAGGGACAACTTGGGGCTGGCTCTAAAAGCAGGTGAATTCCCACATGTTAAAATATCCAGCATTGCTTTACATTATTGTGTGATACAAACCATATCAGAAGTTTGTGCTTCAGTTTTGGTTCTTGTTTTTTCAGTCTATTACTTAATACAAATTATGCGTGTCTGCATGCACTCACACTGCTTTCTAACCAAGCTAGCTGCCATTAGCGGGTAAACTAGCACACCACCATTTCATCCATATAAGGTAGCTTCTGTTTCAAAAAATCCCCCTCTTTAAGTAGAAATTATGTTAACTTACACATAATTCTCTCAGAGTTTTCCATATTTTAATCTAGGGAACGGGGATTAGAAATCGGTAATAACCCCGACTGTTGGACTGTGTAATCCCTAATTTTTTCTCCTTTTTTCTGAATAATCATGCTGTCACCTTCACATTCATCCTTAATACAAGTGCACTATTATATTGTCCGTTTTTTTTTTCAACAGTGATTTATGTACTTCCTGTCAATAATGATGCACTAATAATAACAATGCCGTTCACTGCCCTGAATGCCATTTTTCCACTCATTTGGCTCATTCTTGGCAACAGTCTCTGTTTCTGATCATAACAGCAGACACTTATCACCATAATTATACATAAATGAGCCATTCAGTGTTGAAAGAAAAAAAATATGTCTGGAAGTTCTGCTGTGCTGTGTGAATCGATTGACGGGCTAAATTTTTCTCTCCATGGTGTCAGCTGGGAACAGGTCCTGCATTGTGTGAGCTGAGGACAGTCAATTATCCTGCAGTTTCTCCATCACATTTGAGTCAAGCCGCTGTCTGTCTATAGTTGTGCTTTCTTCCTATAATCTCCTTCATGGTTTTAAAAAAAAGGATTTTTCTGCACACATAACTACTGTATTTGCACTTGAGACACTGTGCTTCTTTCATGAAACTGAGCTCCTCACAAAACACCTCAGTCTCTTTGAGCTCTTCTTTTGTTGATCTCCCCCTGCTCTCATTTCAAAAAAGTCATTCTGATTGGACTTCACTGTTTTTTTCCACAACCTTCTGACTTATTTTTCTTTCTGTAGCCGCTGTACTTGGCGCCACTCCTTCACAGACTCTCAGACAATACCTGCATCAACGTATATCCAAAAGAACCTAAAGGCATGTGTTCATCTGCTTGTTGTATTCAGAAGCTAGTTTTATAAAGAACATTATAAAATTGTGGGAATTCACCAGGAACCCCACGCTACGATTCGCGATTTTTAACGTTTTGTAACATTTATTGTGATTTATCATCATTGTGATTTAGCAACTGCAGATGAGTTAAATGTTGTCAATAATAGTTTTATCCAATAAGATAAAAGGTATCTCACTTCTGTTATTTTTTTTTCTTTTAGCTGCAAAATGAAAATAACACTGTCACTAAAACCTCCCATAAATGTTGCCATAATACAGAGTCAGCCTGCTATCAGCCTCTGAATGGATGGGGTCAAATTGGCAATTACATGCAATCGGTTTCTGATAATACAGCAATTAACTGTAGTCAATCATTGAAAATCACACATCTGTTGCTGTCTGCATAGACAGTGTTCAGCAGCCTTCCTGTTCTATAGGAATATAACCAGAATACAACCAGCGGGCAGCCAGTTGACTCAAGTTCCCTTGAGTTGTGCAAATTGACAGACTCATTCAGACTGAGGGCAACATGTTGGCATGTCTCCATTTATACATTGCACAGCAGTTATTTGCAAACCTTTGACAATCTCTCTGAGAGGGACTGCAGTCAGTTCAAGTCGGACTGCAACTGTTTGCAGAAAGCTTGCCTCCTATTAGGCAAAATGAGTCCTCTGGCTTTTAGTATTTAGTATGCTTTTAGTCCCTGGATACAACGCCACTGTGAAGAAAAAATTGAGATACTATGCCATGTGTCGTTTTTTCCCCATTCCTAATACCTATAAACATTTTGCCCTTTCATATATTTCAATCAAATATTTTATAAGGATTTAAATTATGCACAACTACTTTCTATTGTTACTTCATTAATATCCCGCTCACGGTTGCCAGCCATATCACATGTTGCTGTTGCTCATTCTAATTTAAAGTACACTTGCTTTAGTACTGTAATACTCAGTACTCCACTGAGTAGCTTTTATTGTGAAGTCATCAGTGGAAACAGAGGTTAGTTCAGGCTGTTCATAAAAAATGCATCTACAAAACTACTTTAGGGACATCAGATTTGAAATTACTGGCTGGCTGGTTTGTGAACAGATATACCAGCTGCTCTTCTGTTGTGTTTTGTACAAATTATCTATACCACAAATGCGGACCGCCCATAGAATTACGTGAGATTAAGCATGTACTGCTCGTGATCACTACATCGAGCAGGAGTGATGTCTTAAAGTACGTCACTCCTGTATATAAGTATATCTCATGTCTCGTTGCCTTTACTAAGACCTGCTTCTTCACCTGTGAAACTCAGAATCAAGACTGTACGTCAAACAGCAGAATTCTTGTTTGTTGTTGCAGTCTTGCCTCCACACAAAGGCAAGGTCAAGCCAATCCAGCAGCAGCGGCCTGAAGGGATCAGACTTGAAAGGGCTAGATCACTGAGCATTCTTGTTTCCCTTTGGTGCAATGGGGACTAACACATCCTTTTATCGCAGTTTTCTGGGGTTGTAGACCACCAATTTCAAAACGATTTGCACCTTCCCTCCTCGTACACAGCCCAACTTTATGGCATGCTGTAATCTGCATGTTTCACAGTGATGTTAGTCTGTTTTTAACAATTATAGTGGACAGGCACAAAGACAAGGTTCCAGTATCACCATTACAAACTATGTGGCGCACACTGTAGATGCCTCTATCCTCACATGAAAGCATTTACCCTTTAAGCATATTTTCAAATATGTGGTTGTGTCAAAATTGGTGTGGGGTTTTATTTAAAAGGCAACAGCATCATGTACGCATTCACAGGAGCTCGCTCTTTTATTTGGTTCATGCTTCTGTTTCTCTGCGTGCATAATGCACCATTCCCTGGATTTACATCCTGAAAAGTGGAAACATTAATGTGATAATTTTCTTCTGCAAAGGAAGCAGAAAGGGAAGAATCGCCTGGCGCTTGCTCAAAGCAGCTGATTCAAACATCTGGACTTCAGTAACAGGAGAAAAAAAGGTGAAACAGGCAAGAATAAACGATGGGCTCGGCTGATGAGGACAGCTGAAAAAAGGTATTTTTCACTGCACTAGAATATTGCTTGATTAGACAGCTGAGGATGGTTGCAGTGGTATAAAGGTAAGTGTGATGACTGGATTGATTATGGTCCAGCTCGTCACACTGTAATTAAACTAAATCCTGGACTCTAAAGTGAACCCTTTAGTGTAGTAATTCTGTTACAGCAGAATCTTTACCCTTTAGAAAGGAAGGGGAGCGCTACACTCACTGGTGTTTCCAACTGCCGTCACTATTTTGGCAACAAAAACATACACAAATCATATTATTCTTATAAAACGCAACTATGTGTATTTTTTAAAAAAGCAATCTTCCTTTTCTTTTGTTATTTTTCTACATTGATTTCCTTTAGAGGCCCTTAAAGCCAGCCTGCTTGGGCTCTTTGTCAGCCATTGTTTCCTATATAAGAATGAACACATGTTCACAAGTCACCAGTCACTATTGTTGTATCTTCTGATGTCGTCGAGCTCTCAAAAGCAGCAATTTTAGCACATCGGTCCTGAATGGGCACTATCTGGCCACTGTGCCATGACTATAATGGGGGTTTGCAATTTTAACATTGGCAGAATAACAGCTTTTTCTCCAGAGTGGCAGTGCTCTCTCTGGTGCTGCTGCACCAGTTATAGCACTGGGCACTCTACTGATCCTTTACCTTTTATTAGACCGAAGTTACAGTACAACTTACTTCAACTTAGACCCTGACATTTGATGCTGAAAGGGGGAGATGAAAGTGAATCTTGTAAATCTTAATATATAAATAAGCTATAAATGAAGCCTGTATGTTATTATTATAGCTGTAGCTTGGCTAGTTATGGTTTGAGGACACAAGTGTAAAGATCTGAGTGATTAAAAAAAAAAAAAAAAAAGTTGACACCCTATCCACATTAATGTATGTTTTCAATGACCATTGTTGGTGGTTGAACCACTTGGGTTTTAATTTGATGACATGCAATGGGGGAAATAGTGGTTCCACTCAGCTTTGCTGACTATCATCTACATGCAGTAGCTGTTTACTATCACCAGGGGGCAGTGCAACAGCCAATTGGTCTGTCACTCTTGCTGTTATTGGTACTTCAGCCAGTTGCAGAGACAGGAAAGTTATAATGCAAAGATTAATAAAAGCAGTGAAAACTCTCTGCTGTAGCCAACATCTATGTAATTATGTGCATTAAACTCAGAAGTACATGGCATATACATGCTATAATAAATGAATACTGACACTAATTGAAGGCTATACAGGAACAAAAAATTGAAATATCAAAGTCTAAAACTATGCAGTAAACAGTTACAATAGAATATCTTTTCGGCTTTAGTAAATTGGTTGCGAACATCTGAAGATATACAGTTAAACAGCACCAAGAGGAACTTTTGACCAGCAAACCACAACTGTACTGTAGGCAGTGCAGCTGTGGTTTTACGTTTCACCTTCCTTAGGCATTTTGCACATTTGTCTGCTTTTTTTCATTATTTATTTTATTTATTTATTATTTTAGATTTACTTAAATGCTGCTTGAGGGTTTACAGACATATCCTACCTGTTTCAAATCACCACATGAGTTTATTCCCCCTTGATTATTCCATTTTATAAGCCAACATTGTTTGTTTATGAGTAATAGCGTGGATTTCCTAGGGCACATGTCAGGTCGTTAGCAAACATGTCTACTATTACAGTACTATAGCCTAACATCTTTTATTATGCTAGTGAATTGTAATCTCGTTCAGATACATTTTGGACAGCAAAAACCTGTCCTGGAGCGCCTCCCATGTAGTTCACATTTGTGTTAGCAGTTTGAAAAACTTGCGAAAGTTACCTACAGATCTTAGGATTAAATTTTGGGGACTGTGGAGACATTTTTTTCAATAATCTGCTAGTGGGCTGACTATCCCAGCAAGTGCTTAAAATCACCTGAAAATGATTTTTCTTGCTGCACACTTCAATAACACAGAGAACATTACAGGTTTAAATCAGACAGGTTCATATGTGTTTATGATGCTCCTAATTAGCATCCCCTAATCAACCTTATGGAGGTGATTTTTTTCCCATTGGGAACAACTTTTTTCCCCCAGTAATTATGACTTATTACTCCAAAAATGCATTATGTCTCATTTGCCTCAGCTTGTTACCTTTATCTCTAGGCACAAAGCTATTTAAGAGCTTATATTTTCACTTAGGTAAACACGGGCCTATTTATTAATGCTAAACAAGCAAAGAGTTTTCACAAGCATCTCTATTTAAAAGTCTTTTTTTTACGTTTTTTTTTTAAAGCTAACAATATCAGTGTATCTGGATTTACAAAGCAAGAACCTTTAGCCTTCCAGCACATCAATTTAAATACCCACTAAAAAATCATAATTGAAGCACAAAGAGAAATCTGCATATAATTTTTGGTTTTCTCTTTATGTGACATCTACAGCCGAGTAGCTGCACAAGCAGTGGAGACCCAACAGACAGGACAGGCACTGCATTTAAATAGACATGGTGTAGCATTCACAGTATAATGCATAATTCAGCCTCGCACTGTGGATTAAACCCTGCTCCCCAGCTGTTGCAGAGAGCCACTTAAAAACAGCATGTAGCACGACAGCCAGGACCCTGAACTGTTACTGATATCATGAGGCTCCTCTTTGCTGTTTAGCACTTGAATTTCACTCCAGAATATGCAGCAGATTGAGTCAAATAAGAAAGACATGCACATATTATATATTTTTAGAGTCGTTTTCTCAGCCAGTGAACTGTTTGGAAAACTCTTTTCTCCAAAACACACATTTTCCAAACCGTGGGTGAGACTTGGAAAAAAAAAAAAAGAAGAAGAAAGTGCAAATGTTCACACACGTCTTTTTCTCTTTTTTAACAGTTGCACTTAACCAAACCCCAAACACATGGCATGCACGCGCACACACACACAGACACACACACACACACACACACACACACACGAGGACAATGTTTTCCACAGAAAAATAGCTACTATCAGAGATTCCAGCCCCTGTTGCTATGACAATGATTACATTTATCCAAAACACAAGTTTCTTGCTTATGACTTATGGTGCCCTCCACCCCATCCTCCGAGAGAGCGTTTTCAACAAATGTATGGCAATGCAGCGCTGGAACAACATTACATGGAGCCAATTGATCAAGTCTGACGGGAAGAGCCCGGTGTGCTCGCGGACAGCGTTTCATAATAAATAAATAAATAAACCACAGGAGAAACAAAAAAGCACAAATGTCTGCCAACACTGAATAATTTCTGGCAGTCTCATCTGGAGATATCGTACCTGCCACTTATGTCTGAAGCTTTCCGGGACCCGCATCTATTACAGTCCAGCTTATAAATGGGATATCTGTCTTGTGCTTAGTGAGGTGTAATGTGACTATAACTGCACACATCAATGATCCAGATCTCCACAAATATTGAATTATTTTGGCAAAAAGGACGGGAGAGCCTGTCTACACAGACGTTTTAGAGGAAGTCTGCTTACACACACAAACTCCAGGAAAAAAACAATTAACTGACTTGATGTAATTTGACATAATCTAGCTACATTCTGCACTCGCTAAGGAAATATGTGTATGTGTACATT
The DNA here is from genome assembly GCF_056152115.1 of Neolamprologus brichardi. Taxonomy (NCBI): domain Eukaryota; kingdom Metazoa; phylum Chordata; class Actinopteri; order Cichliformes; family Cichlidae; genus Neolamprologus; species Neolamprologus brichardi. Next base: position 30,137,249 of record NC_142104.1, read on the forward strand.
CCTGGCAGATTGCTTTGTAATGAAACCGGTGTAATGGTTGCAATAATGTGGGATTATTTAGATTACGGATAAAATCATTGCCACCATGCAAATATCCCACAGCAATATCAACTTTTACTTGAAGTCTACAACTAATTTGATTCATTAAAATAAAAGGCACAGCTTGTGTGTTCAGACTTTTACTGCCATGTCTACAGTGTAATGTTTTTCTTTAAAAATGTCTCATTTCTTACACAAGAATAGTGTTAGGATCAACAACAACTGTGCTGGTGGAAAATCTGGCACAAATGTTTTGCACAATTGAGCTTTCCTTGACTAACACGTAGCTTTTTGGTTAGTTTACCTGCCTTTTTGCAGAGAATGAAAGAAAAAGCAAAGGGAACCAAAATCAACCGCTCTGTGGTGGAAAACGTTGCACTGGGAGATTGTAAAGCTCTACAACGAGCAGCTGGTTCCGTCACAATAAATCCACCATTGATGCAGTTCTTCACTTAAAAATTCAGGCATAGACTTTATTTTTCCCATTTAAAAGATAACAAGCTTAATTTTCCCCACTGTTGCATCAACTCGAATGAGGCTCTTTGGCCATTTGCGTATTCTGCCTGTGCGTGTGCACGATTTTCCAATGCTGCAGCTACCACTAAAATTAACAAGCTCTACCGAGGTGTTTTTTTTTCTTTTTTTTGTGAGACAAATACCATCCCTGGCACAGCAGGAAATGCTGTACCTATTTTTAACAGCAAAACATGCAGTTTTTCAACTGGGACACATGGGAGGGCTCCAATTAGCTCACAGGAAACCCACCGAGGCAAACACTGAGATAACTAATAATATGTCTTCCCCCCCCCATGCCGACACACTGTACCAGAAGAGGGGAAAAAGGAAACATGTCTAGAAAGATCTGGGTTCGGGAGGAAGAATTTGACTATAAAATATTTATGTAATGAAAATCAACATTAAATCTAGCTTTATGCACAACACCAGAGTAAAGTACAATGAGTTATAAGTACGCTGTGTGTCTGACACTTTACAATTTAAGTATTTGAACGGCAATAGAGCCTGTTAGTTAGTTTCACACTTTCATGGTGCTTGTGAAACGATTGATTTGAACAGTATCTGATGAATAAACACACCGAGTCTCTCCCTCACTATTTAACTCATTCACTGCTACTGTCTTTGCCACTCCTCTTGACTTTCATTCCCATCCATGTGTTCATTCACTCTTCTTTCATTCACAAACTCATATCCTGCCTGACCCACATATTCCTCCATTCTTACACACTGATTGATTCTTTTGATAACTCATTCATACTTTATCTCTCTTTTCTTTCACACACACACACACACACACACACACACACACACACACACACACACACACACACACACACACACACAGTAATCCATCAATTTTTTATCTACTTACTGCTCGTTCAATCAATCACCCATTCACTGGGTGTTTCTTGACTAATTCATCCATTCATCCATTATTCACCTTCCTCCTTTCATGCGCCGACTCTGCTCATTTACTAATTCTTTATTCATGCGTTCACATATTTAGTCATTCTTTCACTAATGGATTTTCTGCTGGATTTGCACTCTTATGTAAGTATATACAGTGGGTCACTCAAATAATTTGTTCATGGATAATTTTTCGACATTTATTAGTTTGGGGGTCAGCTGATCCCTTCTTGATGAATTGATGTCACTACATTTCTTGTAAAACCACGGAGCTTTCAATCCAGTTTTTTTTCACTCACAGTCGTTTAAATGAGCATTTTTTTCATTTTCAATTTTTCATTTTGTTTAAATTTAAGCTTTGCATTTATTGGAATGTGGCACAAAAGCTACTTATCAACTACCGTGTAAAATACTTATCCTGTTACATTAAAATGAGGTGAATTTTAGTGCAAATGGAAAATACTGCCGTGTAACAGATATGATTTTTCATAAAACTGGTCTGAAAGGAAAAGCAGTATCATTTGCACAGATTTACTTAATTAGGCAGTTAAAGGCTATAAAATTCAGCATAACATCTACAGAACAGCACTGAGATAAAAAAAAAAAACATAGACCTGCGGAGATATTTGAATAATACTAAAATGACAGGACGAATATAACATCTTCTTAACTTATTCTGTGTGGTTACCTGCTGCCTGTTCTCATACTTGGCAGTCTACCTTCACTCACTCTGAATAATTTGGAGACATTTTCAGTATTTTCTGTGCACCAGATAGCATGCACAGAGGCCCACACAAATAGATTCTGTGGCTGCAGGGGGAAAGAAGAAAAAATCAACAAATCAACTGTTTGTTAACAGTAAAAATTAAATGGAATTTTCCATCAGTTCAATGGTAGCCTTTTAAATCTGCCAACTGCTGAGTCTCGCGTCTAACGAAGAGGCAGAAAACCATGACTGCATAAAACCAGGAGTTGGCTGGAGGGAAAAAGGATTTACTGTTAGTGGCCTGAGAAGTAAAACAAAAAATCCTAAAAGAGGACGCTGTGGTTTCTCTGCATAATCCAACAGACGTCAGTTAAAGCCTTCCAAAATAGCTGCGTGGACGCGGCCCAAGGAAAATGAAACGGCAAAGTCCCTTGAACATAAAGACGGTTTTCACCCTCAGTGGTTTGAGCGAAGCCAGAACTGGAAACAGTTGTCCGCTGGGAGAAATTTTATTATTACTAGAAAAATTTGCATTTCCTGCGAAAATGCAGTGTGGATGCTTTATAGCTGAAGCTGTCTGCAAAAACTAGCTGAAAAAGCTGAAAAGTTGCAGAAATTGTAAAAACTTTGCAGAAGCAAAGGAACTTTGCTAAAAAGTAATAACTTGGCAGAACTGCAATATCGTAGAGGAAACATAATACTTGGCAGAAATACAATAGCATAGCAGAAGTTAGCAGAAATATTGTAACTTACCAGAAACATGACAACTTCTCAAATATACAAGAATTAAGGAGAAATAGTATAAGATAACAGAAAGAATATATTTAGCCAAAAATACTTAAACATTATGGAAACACTATGATTTAGAAAAATAGTACAACATAGCAGAAATACTGTGATTTACCAGAGACACTGTGATGAACTATGAATATTGTAATTTTAAATGAATACTATGTTTTAGCACAAATACTATAATTTGACAGAAATACTATCATTTGGCAGAAATGCTATGTTTCAGCACGAATACTCTGGTTTAGCACAAATATTATAACATAGCAGAAATACAATTATATAGCAGAAATGCTATATTTAGAAAGAAAAATATAATATAGTAGAAATAGTATGATTTAGCAGAAATACTGTAATCAGCACATATACTGTAACATGACAGAAATTCCTCCACTTAGTAGTAATACTATAACATAAAACAAATGTTATGATTTGGCACAAAAACCATGATTTGGCAAAAATACTATGATTTAGCAGAAATACTATGATTGAGCAGAAGTACTAAGATGTAGTAAAAGTACTTTGATTTAACAGAAATACAATTATGGAGGAGTAATACTTTAAAATGGGAGAAATATTGATACACACAAACATACACAGAGCCTAAAGGGAACAGTATTTGTGCCATGGAGTGTTAACAAGAATGTGAGGTCCATATTAGAAAAGCTGCTAAAATGATAAAAGTTTGCAGAATTATAATAAATGATGAATATGAATTACTGGTCTGTGATAGTGTATTAATTTGTAGGGGAAAAAAAATGTTGACCAAGGTGGGATTGAACCCACGACCTTTGGCTTACAGATCCATGTCACTACCAACTGCGCCACTGGGGAAGAGAGCGGGTGCCTGGAAAACAGGGTCATGAGCAGTCAGAATTAGATCGCGGTGAGAGGCGAAAAACGCCGTTTTTTGGAGTTACAAAACATTGTGTAACTCAAAAACTAGGTGGACTAGAAGCATAATTCTTGTACTGGGTGAATCAGCGGACTTTGGTGTACTTTGACTGCGATTTTTATTGCTCTTTGTACAACCGTCGCTGAGATATGACGAGAGAAGAAACGGCACACCTCAGATATGATTGGCTGGCTGGGAAGCCGTGCAGGCCCCAATATGCAAATTTGAATGCCTGAGCCCTCAGATATGATTGGCTGGCTGGGAAGCCGCGCAGGCTCTGATTTGTAAATTTGAATGTCTCAGGCCTCACAGAGGATTGGCTGCCTGGGGACCTGGCAGTAATATATAGAAATAGTATGATTAAGCATAAATACTACATTTAGTAGAAATACTATGTTTTAGCACAAATACTATAAAAAGCAGAAATACTATAAAAAGCAGAAATACTATATTAAGCACAAATACTATATTAAGCAGAAATAGTACAAAAAGCAGTAATACTATAAAAAGCAGAAATACTATAATTTAGCAGAAATACTATAAAAAGCAGAAATACTACAATTTAGCACAAATACTATATTAAGCACAAATAGTATATTAAGCAGAAATACTATAAAAAGCAGAAATACTATAATGTAGCAGAAATACTATAATTTAGCAGAAATACTATATTAAGCAGAAATACTATATTAAGCAGAAAAACTGTATTAAGCAGAAATACTATAAAAAGCAGAAATACTATATTAAGCACAAATCCTATAAAAAGCAGAAACACTATATTAAGCACAAATACTATAAAAAGCAGAAATACTATGAAGTAGCAGAAACACTATAATTTAGCAGAAATACTATATTAAGCAGAAATATTATAAAAATCAGAAATACTACAATTTAGCAGAAATACTATATTAAGCAGAAATACTATAAAAAGCAGAAATACTACAATTTAGCAGAAATATTATATTAAGCACAAATACTATAAAAAGAAGAAACATTACAAAAAGCAGAAATATATAATTTAGCAGAAATACTATATTAAGCAGAAATAGTACAAAAAGCAGTAATACTATAAAAAGCAGAAATATTATAATTTAGCAGAAATAATATATTAAGCACAAATACTATAAAAAGCAGAAATACTATAAAAAGCAGAAATACTATGATTTAGAAGAAATACTATATTAAGCACAAATCCTATGAAAAGCAGAAATACTATAATTTAGCAGAAATACTATATTAAGCACAAATACTATATTAAGCAGAAATACTATAAAAAGCAGAAATACTATGATTTAGCAGAAATACTATATTAAGCACAAATACTATATTAAGCACAAATCCTATAAAAAGCAGAAATACTATAAAAAGGAGAAATAATATAAAAAGCAGAAATACTATAATTTAGCAGAAATACTGTATTAAGCAGAAATACTATATTAAGCACAAATACTATAAAAAGCAGAAATACTATAATGTAGCAGAAATACTATAAAAAGCAGAAATACTATAATTTAGCAGAAATACTATATTAAACAGAAATAGTATAAAAAGCAGAAATACTATATTAAGCAGATATACTATAATTTAGCAGAAATACTATAAAAAGCAGAAATAGTATAAAAAGCAGAAGTACTATAATTTAGCAGAAATACTGTAATTTTGCAGAAATAATATAAAGAGCAGAAATACTATAATTTAGCAGAAATACTATGAAAAGCAGAAATACTATATTAAGCAGAAGTACTATAAAAAGCAGAAATACTATAATTAAGCAAAAAATACTATATTAAATACTATATTACAAACACACACACACACACAGAGGGAGAGAGAAGCAACTTTGCAGGTCAGTCAAGCAGCCTGGGAGCTGCTGAATTTGAATCCACCAATCAGAGATGCTGTGTACATTTTCCCGCCAAAACAGGTGCAGCCGTTTTTACACACACAGCAGAGAAACAGGATTTTTGCAGTCTATTTCTCATAGTGAGGACTACCCTCCAAACAAATGGCCATAATTTCCTAACCGTAGGGGCTAGAACGGTCATTCTTACACCGTTTTGTTCAGAAGAGATGGGGGAATCTTCAAGTGTTGACAATTTATCATTAAAATATGAATTATTAAAGATATTTGACTTGTAATGCACCATAACTGAGTAGAGGCAAGCGAAAACTGCCTTGACCTGCGCTCAAACAACGCTTTCTAACTCTAAATCTATTTGGAGTATCGATATCATTCTTTCACCGTAAGAGACAGCAGGCTTTGGTGAACAGTCATGGAAATTTTCAGGTCTCTGTGGAAATCCAAAAAAAAGATATGACGAGAGAAAAAATTGCCTCATTTCCAGAGTTTGAAATCTGAAGAAATCTGAGCGAAGGACGAATTTCCTACCCTCAAACAAGTCTAACTCATCTCAGAACGGTAATAGGTGAGAAAATAATTCTTGAATTGTGAGCGTCAGGAGTGTCTGAAGATATACTGGGACAAGCCTCATGTTTTAACTTTGCTTCGTTGGGGAGATATGACGATTCGAAAATGCCTCTCATTAGAGAAATCCAGCGGTGATTTTGAACAAATTCTCCATTGACTTTCTATGGAGAGTTTTTAGACTTTGTGTTGGTCTGAGGAGATTTGCCAAAATTCTATAAATCCCACAACAATGATAGTGACATTTTCTGAAAGCCAGCAAAAATACCTACGGTTTGATGTATAATTTGTGGAAGTTGAGTGAAAATTGAGCAAGTAGCAAGAAGTTGTTCGGACATGAAGAGAAGACTGCGAAACCTTCAGTGGCTCACTTAGAACCAACTGCATAGCAACCATAACAACCCATGTATTTTGTGAAAAATCACAAAGATGAAACTCAAAACTTTAAGAGGGATAAGATGAAAATGGTAACAGATATGAAAAAGTTGAATCATACATGAATAGCGCAATAATTTTTGAACATTTTAAAGTTTGAATGGTTGTTCTAGGTGAAAGTATGAGGAAGTAGTTAAGTTTCAAAAAGAAGCAAGTTTTAGCAGAATTTTGGAAGTTTTCCATTCATTTCAATGGGACAAATTAAAGGAAAAAAGCTTAATATTTTAAAAAGTATAATAGCAAAAAATAGCAAAAGTCATAGCGATCATTAGCAGAAATAGCAGAATAGTTTAAAATTTGAATGGTGAAAATCGGCTGAAAATTGTGGAAGTAGTTAAGTGCCAAAAAACGGGAAAAAAAGTGGCAACTAGAATAATAATAATAATAATAATAAAGTATAAAGAATAAAGAGAAACAGGAACTCAATAGTGTGGATGCCTTAAAGCATCCACACAATTATTATTTCCATGTCATGCTAATAACAACATGTCATAGCCCTGGCAAAATCAGCTTCCATTTAATAAAGAAAATATGGCTCCAGCAGCTTTGGCATCTTGACATATCATTAACTGATATCAGATCCGTGAGAGAAAACCCAAATAAATGTAATGAGAACCACTGAAAAAAAACGTTTCAGCCGCCGCGCAGCTGCTTTATACGCTTCCTGTTCCTTTCAAATCAAAAAGGGCCAAAAAGGCCACAACTATTTCCCTAAAACTCGATGGGAATTCTCGATAAAGCATCATTCCCTGGCCCACGCTAAACCCGATCTTGAGGTTATTCATTTACACGAATCAGCAGAGAATAGGTTTTTTTTAAAAAGGGGGAAAAAAATCAGAGTTCGCACCTCAAAAGAAGTCATCAAGAACACACTAATTAAAGCCGAATTGGATAGGATCAGCAGAGAGCGACACGGTGCAGGAAGGCATGATAACAAATTATCTGAATGAGAGGTAAGGGAGCATAAATAAATTAAAACCGACCTGCTGCAGTAAATGAAATCAAAAGGAAAACAGAAACTGTGGAAGCCGGTGGGAGGGTGTGTGTTGTATGTAAGAATGTGTGTGATCAAAGAGGCGAACGGGAAGCAAGGGAGGGAGGCTGCGATGTGCCACGGAGGGAAGCAGTCAAGCAGTTTGGTTAATCACGCAGCTCTCAAGACTGCATGCAACAGATATCTGCACAAGATAGAATGAGTGTGTGTGTTTGTGCCAACATGGCAGCCAAAGGGAAGCAGAACCGAAAGCACCAGTCAATTAAACTGCTGGCCAACCAGTCATCATCTTAAACATAAAGTTTCACAATAAACTATATCTTAAATAGGATGGCTCGCCTGTAAATAGTTTTAATAAACACTTAACAAGCCATTTAGGCCGTAAAGCACAAGAAAACAGTGAAACAATAAAATATGGCAATGCCGTTGCATTTCTCGCGTTGCCAACTAGCATCGCAAAAGCCCTGAAATACTCACTGTAGTTTAAAAGCCAGTGAATTCTCACACTAGAGGGGTTTTTTTCTCACTTTAATTATCAGATCATTTGTTTTCCAATTCTCTAAAGCTTTCAGCTGATGTGGTCGACGATGGGGAAAATGTTGGGAATTAAAACATCAAACAAGTTGACAACAGATCAGTAAAATGTTACCTGACAAAGAATTCCTTTTCTTTTTCTACACTGTTTCCTTTTGCAACACAACATCGGTTCTTGTGAAGGGTCGATGACCGATGGTGATGATCGTGCCGTCATTCCTGTGACGTAAATAAGAAGCTAGTAGTTTAGCTTAGCATGAACCCGAAACTATTTCTAGTTTGTTTTATTTCACACTACAACTAAAATGCAAAAACAACAGTCACTGAGTTATTTGATGTTATGTGTGAGACTATTTCCTAGCCCAGACCAATTCGCTGTGGACTGGTAGGTTTTTTATCATGTAGGTATGAAAGTGCTCTGAATATCAATGTAACGAGAAAAAAAGAAATGTACGTTCAATTCCCCAAATCTCAATCTTCATTCCCTTCACTTGAGTTAGGAGAAAGGGATTTTAAGATCTTGGTTTACAGCAGAAAAAGTCTAAGAGTTTGCTTCAATGTCTAGGGTCAAAGGAGCTTGCAAAGAAAAGCGTCTGGACTTCTTTAAGTTGCTTGAAGACGTTTCACCTCTCATCCGAGAAGCTTCTTCAGTTCTCAGTTCAGAACTGAAGAAGCATCTCGGATGAGAGGTGAAACGTCTTCAAGCAACTTAAAGAAGTCCAGATGCTTTTCTTTGCAAGCTCCTTTGACTACGATGACCTGGATGACTGAGAACCTTCACCGACATACTTCAATGTCTAACCAAAACCACAGCTTTTCCTAACTTTAACAAAAGGCCCTGAATCTTTTTTTGTTTTTTCAGCTGACCCTGTAAGGGTCTTAGGACTTAAATCCCTCAAATGCAACTTGGATTGGAACTGTGAGCATGCAATGGCTAAAAAAACGAAGAAAGAAAAACAAAGAAAAACAAAACAAAAGCAAGCAAACAAAAAACTCAAATCTATGAATATAATCCACGTTGTAATTATATCCCCGTCACATTACCGAGAAAACTAATTAGCAGGACGCAGACACGATTTCTTGAAGAAAAATGGACTGCTGGATACTTCACTTACAGTGATTCATTTGTTGGCCGGCTGCTGCTTTGAATTAACTTTTGTATAAAATCCTCTCAGCTCTCTTTCTGTTTACACTGACTGAAGCCTGCAGGGAGAGCTGATGGACACAGTGCACCGTGATGTTTCTGTTCAAACTCTACTTTAACCTCAGCTAGGCAGCGGACTGTAATTCAGGTTTTAAGCAAACGAAGTCCGAGAAATCTCACGGGACATGATGAAATCAGTGTGAAACGTCTTAAGCGTTTTAAAATTTCCCGTTTTACAAAGATTTAAGGCAGCTGCAGGTAAAACACATGGCCCGAAAACCAACATGAATACAATCACCAACTGTGCTCTGCTGCTGAAGTAAAACACCCACATCAGCCATTCATGCATTCATTATCTCTAACCAAACCAAGGACCTTCTTGCTGTGGGATGATAGTGGCGAGCACTGAGCCGCTGCGCTATCCCACCTACATAATTTAAATACATTATGTTGAATCACATGCAAAGAGGGACTGTACGAGGGGAAAGGAGTGAGGAGCTCATCTAGGTGCTGACAGATGTTCATTCTGACACTGATGGGTGAAAAAAATTGGCTTTGTCCTGAAAAGAGCCAAAGACAGCAAAAGAGCAAGAAGCATGAACTCCAGCTACTGCTCTCTGCAGTCCACAAGTACCCAGATCTTTTATTTAAATAAAAATATGTGAATGCCACATGTACTTGTATGTGTAAAGCAGTCATTAAAGCTGGCACATGATTTTTACTGTGCACCACTAAAAGTTTAAAATAAAGAGACAAAAAAACCCCCCCAAAAAACTAGTAAATGTTCTGTTTTATTTCTGGATTTTTCTTCAGAATCTGTGTACCGAACACCTGTAGAAGTTTTAAAAAGTTAAGGACACATCTTCCGTGTTTAAATGACGTCTGGATGTCTGTTTGAATCTGATCTGGCATAACTGGGCACAGAAATCATTTATATTCACACAGTGAAAATTACTGTTTGTGCCAATCTGCACCCATCGCCCTCACCTCTCACCTCCTTCACTTACTGTAACTCGAATCCAATTGATACTATACAATAAACATTTAAAAATCAAATCGTTTGCATGGATCAAGATGATGTGTGTGTGTGGGGAGGAGGGGGGTGGTCTTGGTCTTTGCAGACCATGAAAGTGACTCATCCTCATGTAAGCAAGTCAAGTCCTGGCATGCGAATTGGTCGCGTACAGCGCACGCACATGCACATGCACATACACACAAATGCACGCATGCACACCCGATGAGATATACCCCAGGCCCTTTAGAGCGAGCATTAGTCACTCCACATAAAAGCATCTAGTCACTCCAAAGCAGGAGAGCAGAGAGAACGAGTGGGAGACGAGGTCTGTAGAGGTCCGGTCACGGCAGCCATTTTCCAACACATCCAAATGCTGCTCGGGCAGGACAAAAGCCGAGAACGCTTTAATGTTACAGAGTCGGGCTCAAGTTTACATAATAGCGATCGATAGAACAGGAGACGCCCCCTGATCCAGGCTCATGTGGGATTTGTGTTTTCATTGTCCACACTGAACAAACTGACCACAGGGTGAAACTTGAGGTCATCTGACTGTAATTGTTGTTGACTGCACACGTGGCACGCTTACGTAACTGTATATTACTTTTAACATTTGTGGTCGCTACACCATCCAGGACTAGTCAGAAAGCTATGTGAATCAAAGGTGTGCATTCAGTTCTGCACAACTCTCTTTCGGTTTGAATTCGAGCCCCGAGTTCAGCTGTCTTTGTTCAATAGCACCGCAAGTGGGTGATACTCTCTGAATCTGAAATGCCTGTTAGATAATGGTGATGAACTGCTTATTGACAGTGCTATCAAACAGTGTAAGATGTAATCACTGAGACATTTTGTAAAGCTGCTGGTATCTGACTGAGCAGGAAAAATGCAGAAATGCAAACAGGTTTCAGGGGAAAGCAGTAGAGAGATTATTAGTATTCTAGACTGTGCGCCGTCATATTGTGGGTGATGAATACATTTACTGCTCGGTGCAGTGACATTTCTAACTGCAGACGCACGTTTTGTAGGACAAGTCACTAAGCTGTAGCAAACCACACAGCACACAGCTTTCCAATTAATGTACAGTATACGTAAAATGACTCTCGCTAGGAGTGCACGAGGCTCTTTTTTTTTGGGTGTGCTTCTGGTCAGTTTACCACCCGACTGGAAGACGTTCTGCTTTCAACCCTGCAATGCAAAGTGTAAAATATTAAATGAGTTTTGAAGATATCGTCATTGTTATTTATCCCCTGTGAAACCAGATATCCAATCAGACACATGCAGTGCTATTGCGAGAAATAAACGCTGGACATAGCAAAACTGATACAAATTGAAACTCATGCATGTACATTTTTTGTAGCATTATGTTAACTGTAACATAGTGCTACAATTAAAGCACCCACAGGTGCAAAACTACTGAAAATAGCTTAATGGTTAGGGTGGAGTGGTACCCTGGCTGTGTGGATGTGTGTTTTTCCTGTGGGTATTCTGGCTTCCTGCCACAGTCCCAAAGACATACATGTCAGGTTAATTGGTAAATGACCACCAATGTGAGGTAAAGCGCTTCAAGAGTAAAAAATAAAATGCATATTAAAGTATAGTTAAAAAAGTGACTTAGTTTAAAGAGCCTTGGAAAATGTGGATGGATGATTAGACTGAGCCACACACCCTATGCACCAGTCACATATTTTTAAATACAGCTAGAACTGTTCAAACGAATTCCCTTTAAATCATCAAAATGTGTTCCTTGTTTTTTTTGGTAGAAGTAGGCGATGTCTGTGTTGATTGTTCAAAATATATATAATCCTGCAAAAACATTTCTTCATTTATCAAAAGCAAAATGTGTTTGGTTGTACCTTGCTTGCCCCTAGTTTTGTTGCGGTAATGAAGCACTCTTTTGATAACTACTTAAAGTTGTCTCTTCATCTGATTGATCAGCATGAAGAGTGTTGTAAAATAACATGTGCTATGTCCATGTCTGAATGTCTATGTCTATCTTAGCCCCTTCAATCCAAGCACCTTTTTAGGTACAATAACTTAAAGCTGCATTAACAGATCATTGGGAAATGCTTTAAGTATATTAAACAAGCCGACAAATATGTGATTTGCAACAATATTAGCTCTGATAAGGCTGGCATGCAGTTGCCCCTTTCACGTCTATCACTGGAGTCATGTGTCTGCCCAGTTGATAAATTCAAGCCTGCTATTTCCTATCCTTTGCCCTCTTTGAGTCTTTGACTTTCTTCCTCGGTCTGTTTTTAACTTTGCCTTGCTGCTATCTGTTGCTTGATTGCAGTGTAAGTGATTGATGAGAGCAATAGAGCCATGTAGACAATTTGCAGCTTTTGTGGATAAATCAATTATCTAAAAGAGGCTAAAAAGTTGCACATCAATCCAGCACGCACATTGCACACAGTAATTTGAATCAATAATGGAGAGCGTGCAGCTCTTTCGGTTTTCATATAACATTGCCTATCATTAAATTAAATACATAAGGTCCAGCAGGCTTAGTCTCCAGAAATATTAAGAAACACTCCTCCACACTGCTGCTTTAACACGATTAGGTCTGCATGAAAAGCTACTATGATATTTGTTTTAACATGTTATGTTGCTAATGTTGGGGCTGCGTGACGCTTCAGAAACACTTAATACAAAGCTGCAGGATCAGTTTATGCTGTGGGCTACAACTGCAGTGTCTTCACTGCGTTAAAAGGGTAGCGAAATTTAAATGTGCCCTGCAACATATATGTGTGTGTGTGTGTGTGTGTGTGTGTGTGTGTGTCTGTGTGTGCATGTATATATATATATATATATGTAGTGACTACAAGTGTCATCTCATTTCCACTCTAATCTAATGAAATGTAGACACTGACATTGTATTAACATGATGCACTGCCTGACCCTAACACCACCTTGTCATCAGGTTTCGTTTGTCCTATCCACTCAAGGAGAATTTGTCTGTTATCTAATCGCGAGTAGCTTGTAGCATTTAGACCAAACAGTTTCAACAGCGCACTTTAATTGCACTTCTGACCGCCGCTAAATGTATGAAACACAGAGAAAAATCCAATGAATCAATACTTTCTTCCTGACAAGCAAATGCACTGGCATAAGACAGACAGAGTCTTATGTTTAGTAATTGCAGCAATGATTTTAGTCTAATCTAGTCTAATTATAATGACATGTATGTACGATTTCAAGCCTAAAACCAGTATTTGGCATATATGTTTGTCCATTTCAGTGCTGACATGCTTGGAGCAAATAACAGTGAGATAAGTCCACTTTGGCAGTACTTGTACCTCTTTAGTAACAGAGAACACAGAGACATCTGGCCTAATGAGATGCTCGGGTTTCCCTGGGTTTGTTTCTTGTAACTGGTTTCAAAGACAGCTGCAGCTCTGTATACGGTCAGGACTTCAACCAAGTCCCTTATCTTATAAATATGAACAAAAAAAATTGCAACTTCAAAGAGCATTTGAAAAAGTTAATTATGTTTTACTCTTGGACAACCTTTCTGTAGATAATACTGACTTTATATGGTGATAAAAATGATATGAACATTATCTGCTGTTCTCTACATTGTGTGTCACCTTTTGTGGCTGATCTCACAGTTGTAGCCTCAGAAGATAAAGAGCCTTATTGCACCTTTAGGGTATAATGGCTTGTCACTGTGGCATTACACAAGCACTGCTGCGCGCACTTGGCTGGCAGTACGTATTTGTACTCTTGTCATTTCCAGTCTTGATCTTCATCAGCGTCGTAACTCTGCTGACAAATTCTGTACTTTAATGCAACTGTACAAAAAGTGACTGATTAAAAAGGGTGAAAATGTATCTTTATCTACCTGACATTTGTGGCACTGATATGCAGAAAAACATACAGAATGAAAAGGGGATATTTTAAATAGCTACATTAAATTAAAAAAACAAAAACCTTGAAATAGAAGTGTAAAGTGTATATTTTACCCCATTTCATTTCCAATGTGTCCAAGCATACTGTCTTCTGATATTGGTAATTTTTCTTAACTGTTTGGGAAAATAAATCTACCTTTTTTGGACTTCAGAGAGGTACATGTAGTTATCTTTTGGTCCAATAATTAGCCCTAGGGGTTGCATTTGTGCATTTATACCTAAATGGATTTTCAATGTACAGCTTAAAATTCTCTATCTTTGAATATTAATGATAAAACTAATTGTAATTCATGGAAACTAATAAACAGCTAGACATAAAAACCAGAGTCTCTATTATCTGATCTAAAGGAACATTTTTAACAAGCGTTCTGCTTGGCAGTTGTAGTTTGTGTAGCAGTGGCCACATTTTTAGTTTCAAAAGTTGAGAGCCTAAGAAGTACAGAAATGCAATCTCGAAGTCATCTGACGGCAGAGTAGCCTTTTTATTAGCACTTTTTGATTTATTAGTATTTTTAAACAGTGATGACACAAAGAACACGAAGAATTACTGCTTCCTCTAAAGGCTAAGTTATTAGATTATAGCCTAAGTGTTCTCAGATTGCGACCATCCAAACACCATTTCTGTTTCCAAATATAAATGAAACTTAAATTACCCACGTACGGTTTACAATACAATCTAAAAGTGCATATATGACTGTTTGTCAGGCTTGCCCTTCAGTGATTTTCCGGCACATGCTGATGTGTGTTTCTAGATTTCCACAGTTGATAAACAGCATCTGTGGCCTCTCAAACGTTTACAGGACCAGCAGGGCGCCCATCCTCTGTTCGCCAGCTCATCTTCACAGGGAGCAGAAGAAAAAACTTTTTTTTTATGGTTGAGCAGCTGCTCTATTTAATCAAATCTGAAGCTTGTTCACAAAAAGCTGCAGCGCTGTGGGGTTTTAGGTACCACTCTGGAAAATGAGGGGTGAAAAAAGCCTCAACTTGATATGACAAATCTTTGAAATGCTTACCTTTCCCAATGCCATAACAAATCTGTAATCCTCTGTTGCCCCAGATTGACTGTGTGTGACAGCAAACTTCATCAACACTTTGACCCCTCATACCTCTGTGTACACTACAGGTAAACTGGCCATTTAAATACTGAAATATTAATCAATTTTTTTTAGAAACTAAATAAACTCTGCATTCGAACAAAATGAAGTTTGAATTTTATATTGCAAAGTAAAGACCCTACAATATAGAAAGAAACCCCAAAAATCAGATCACACCCTATGAGGAATTGGCGACAGTGGGAAGGAAAAACTCCCTTTTAACAGGAAGAAACCTCCAGCGGAATCAGACTCAGGGAGGGACAGTCATATGCCACGACCATCTGGGGGTGAGCGGAGGAAGACAAGACAAAAGAGAGACATGGGAGAAAGAGCCAGAGCTTAATAATTTATCAATCAATCAAGGCTTTATCCGCCACATGCAGGTTGCCCTTCAGTGAAATGGGACCGGAGATTGGTAGCGTTACAGAAAAACACTGAAATATACACTACAATGGGAAAGTACAAGAGGATAAAAAGTGACCTCTACTCATGCTGGGCTCCTGGGAGGACAGCACGAGAACAGGAAACAAAAAAACTCCTCTGCACAAAGAGCACATAAATGTCCACAGCACAACATTATGGAACATGTGACAAGCCACAGGGTTGGGTAGGGGATGAGGAGTAATCTGAAGCAAACACAGCAGCCATCTTGCCCAGTGCGGGCCCAGACCCGCCGTGTTCTCCAGGAGGTTGTATTTATCCGCAACACCTTAAAGGTCGGTCAGTGAAAATATTGTCATTAAACCAGTCCGTGGTGCAAAAAAGTTTGGGGACCGCTGTATTATACCATAACTAACGGAGGTTTCGGGGTCATCTGGTCCAGCTCTAAATATAAGTTTTATCAAAAATTAATATTGGCACTTAATATAGCCACCTGAATCAAAACTGTTAGCTGGTTCCATAACAGAGGGGACTGAAAACTACTGAAAACTGGAATCAAAAGTAAGCCTGTAGTCTGAGCACAAAGTGCTCTGTTAGGATAATAAGGTACTATGAAGAGGACTGAAAAAACTAAACAAAAATAAAAACAAACCAGCTTTTCTTTCTTTTAAATGCTGAACATGCAACAAGCACCATTTTTAATAACTGTAAGGCAATAACATAAACTGTGGGCGGCGAAATCCAATACGGAAGCATATGAGTAATTAGCAATACAATCTTCACGTCTAGAGTGAAGTAACACAATAAAGCCAGAGATGCTGTCAGATTAATGCAGCCAGTTGGAAAGAGGGTATACAGTGGAGGGTGCAGAGAATCAGGTTGCTATTCTTCAATAGAAGGACATTATGTAACTGCTACATGGAAACCACAAGCTGGTTTAAACTTACAATAGAGATGTAATCCCAGGTGTGTTTTATTAACTGCTCCTGTTCAGTGGGGCTGTGAATACAACGGATACATGGAAAACTGGAGGAACCCAACTGTCTTTGTCAAATGCATGATGGGCTGGAGCAATTAGGATGTTGACATGGATCAATTAGCGAGTCAAACCTGTTCAAATGGTTGTTTATCACGTTAAATAAAAATAAAGGTAGTCTACAGTGATAGCAATGCCATATTAACCATTAATTGTTTAATCTTTTAAACAATATGCTCTGATAAGTAAAGATTAGCAATATTCTGGATTTGTCTGACTAAAAGCGAAACCGCAGCACAAATACTGTTGTTATTGCAAAAGTTGGTTTTACAGCTTGCTGGGCTGTAAAAGTATTTCATAAGCTTCATCTCGAGTCGGTCTAACAATTAAAATCAAGTGCATTCTTTATTGAACCGTCCATTTACAATAAAAGATAATGAATAATCGGAGATGTTATCCAAAACTGTACTTGGATTACAAATGATGCTGAATAGCTCAGAAGTACACACAGTACAATTAAAATATACAGCAACCTCTCTCCAGTTGGAGGCAGAGTGCAAGGAGTTGCACCAACCATCTGGTTTCCCAGAGGTTGAGAGCACAACAACCTCAACCCCTGTGCAACCGCTACTGTGACTCAGCCTGGTTGTATTCTGGTTATATTCCTATATATAAAAGCAGAGTTTCTGGGTGCTTGTGTCATTTTCAGTAAAAACCCCAACCTGCAGCGACTGCATCACTACACTATGAATTTCTTTATTAAATCTATGAGGTTCTGGCTACACTATGAATGTAAGTAATTTATTTGAATTACTCTTTATATAGACTGCAGCAGATTAACAACAAACAGCAGGAGGTTTGTGATTTTCAACAATTTATCCCAGTTCATAGCCACAGTATCACAGACAGACTGCATGGAATTGCCAACTTGACCCCATTAAATCAAAAACTGATAGCAGACTGATTTTGTGTTATTGGCATTTTATCACCATGTTGATAAAAGTCACTTTGAAGCCAGAAAATAACTGTGAGTGCTTATTATTATTGTACATATGCACAGTAACTTTGTCCTGGTCTCCCAACACCGTTTTCCACCTACCGTGACTCCAGCCTTGGTGTGATATGGAACACCGCATGTAATCTTTTTCACTAAGAAGGGTATAATTTTGATCCATTCATAATGACTCAACACGAACCCGTAAGGATCATTCAGAAGTCATGCCAGAACATACCCACCATTTGTAAAGCTGTCCACTGGGCTCAATTTGACCTTTTGCCAGATCATGTGATGTATGGTTGACACCACTGGGTTAAAGTTAGTAACAAACTAACTTGTTATTCATATATTCATAAACTGTTTTAATAATTAAGATTTGTTTTGTTTTGTTTTGTTTTTACTCTCTGGGATACCATCACCATAGCATCATCACTCTGGGCCTTTATTTCCAAAACTTCACAGACTTGCCATGCTAGTTGCTAACAGTGTCGGTCAGATTACTTGAAAAAAGTAATTAGTTACTAATAACTGATTACTTCTCCAAGAAAGTAATCCTGTTATTTTACTGATTACTTATTTTCAAAAGTAATTAATTACTTTATTACTTAGCTATTTAGTTACTTTTTAAAAACATGATACACAATCTGAAAATATAATGAAACTATAGACCTTTCAGCCCAATTCTACTTTTTCTGCATAATCCATCATATAAAATTGAATCAAATGAAAAGCTCTGTTTTTAAAACTTGTTTTATTAGTTTTAATGTTTTAATTTTATGCATATTGCATCAAGCAAAAATGTAATTATATACAACGGTCTTTGACTTGAAGAAATTTGTTTAACATTTAAACCTATTTTCTGCATACTCCAGCATATAAAATAAAATATTTGTGTGTTTACATTCACTCTTTCAAATAGACGCAAGTAAAACACAGCAAAAAATAAATAAAATCAAAGACTCAGCTGCACTGAGTCCTGTCACTCTTAAATCTATTTTCACATGTTTAGCAGGAGTGTTGGGCCGATGCCACAGTAATCACGTCAATGGGGGGATCCGGGGGTTTCTCTGTGAATTTCACATTCCCGTGGCGGCTTGCTAGGCGCTTGCTCAAATTTGAAGTTTAATTTTTCAATGTAGAACGAAGTTTTCCTCCCACGCAGAGTGTACAGCAGACGCTAATGTTTTTGTCACTTTTTACGGAATCAAACTTAAAGTAATTAAGTACGTTCATCCTTTAAACGCTGCACGGTCGTACTCTCTCCCGCACTCCATATTATCTATTGTTGATCTGCACACGTCTGTTGCTGCCACGGGCGTCGCTCGCTCGTACTTCATTGTCATGAGACACTATCACAAACAAAATCACAGTTTAGAAACGCAGTTATGCAGCATGCTTACCAGGAAGTAACAGTAATCTAATTACTTTTTTGCAATAGTAATCCCTTACTTTACTCGTTACTTGAAAAAAGTAATCAGATTACAGTAGCGCATTACTGCCATCTCTGGTTGTTAGGCTATGACTGGATAAGGTTTGTTTGGGGGAGGGGTTCTTAACAGCAGGTAAACTAACCCAGAAATGCTAATCAGGCTTCTTTGCTTGATTAACAGAGCACTTCTTTTCTAATCCTTTCTCTGTCAGCTGTCTGTCTCTCAATTTTCTCTGACCAATCAATTTGGACGGCAGCTCAGCAATACCTTGTTAACAGCCTTCCTGAGTTTAAAGTGATTAATCACTCCTGCATTTTTTGAACTATTTACTAATGATTTTACAGGAACATAGATTGAATTCTTTTTTAACAAAAGAACAACAATTATCACAAATACTCGCACAGTGACAACAGCTGGGATCGTCTATAGTGCACGTTGGCAACGCAGCCGGCTGACAGCCTTTTATCAGGCCTGATTAATGTATTGGCAAGACAGATGAATGGAGAAGCATTCCAGCCTCATGAAATTCCACTCTGTTGTTTGGTTGTTTTCTCTTCTTGTTGCTCTGGATACTTCAACGGAAAAGATTTTATCATTGAGGCATGATGGCTGGTCTATGAGAAGATTATTTCCCATAATTACTTAAAACAGCAAATTAAGGATTCCTTTCTCAAACAAGAAGTCACTATTGTGTTGTTCCGGTCTACGATATTTTGACACATTAATGATTTTTTTTTCACAAAGTCATTGCATTTATTTAAAAAAAGAAATGTGCATGTAGATAATGTAGAAACTGTGAGAAGAATAAGAGCTTTTACTCTTCAAATTCCAAATATTTGGTTACCTTTTTTAAAGGAAATGACATACACTGAAAATTGTACACATCACGGTTTGTTTCACTTATTTTGGCTGATAAGACATGTCCTCAAGTGATTGTGTGGGCAAGTAGATATTATTTTTTTGACAGCTTCCCATCTCTGCCAGGGCATCCCACTTTACACGGTGATGCTAAGGGAATGCACTTCTTCACACAGAAGTCACCATTCTCACATAAGTGGCAAATACAAAACATAAAAAGGGCTTGTTTAGGTCGCTTGTTGTAATCACATTACAGGAAAAGATGACTTTTTGACCACTGTGGCCACGAAGCATGAAAATACGAGCACTCAAACGTGTTAGCGACACATAACAAAATCATGGCAGGTCCATTCCTTTGATCGGCAAGTGGCGTGAACTGGTGAGAAAAGGCAGCTTTGCACTGGCAACAAGGGGAAACGAACGAAGACAAATTAAAGCTTGGATGCCAGCAATGCACAAATATAAAACTGAAGTGAAATGAGGACTGAGACTGGTGCCGACTAGTAAAATCACTGCATGCCACGCTAAGTATGGCAGTTTCATGTAGCCCCCAGCATAGTTCCACCCACCTTCAGGCTAAGCCGAGGTCGAATCAACTACTAAAAACAAACTTTCTTTTATAAATGCAAAAACAAAAAGCCTCTGTACTGAGCTATTACAGTACAACCAAATATTAAGCAGATACTAAATTTCACCATCAGTTCCTACTTTATTCATTCCCATAATTTCTGATGTCATACTCACAATCAGAGATAAACTTGGCTGCATCTGTTTCACGGCCTTCTTCTGTGCCAAAGGCATTACATAAATTCAGGACACGTAGTTTGAATGGCTGTGTAATCAAGCTACTGTTCCCAGAATAAACATTAGTTTGTAGGTTATATGCCAATTATAAGTCATAATAACATCATTGCTTAGTAACATATTAGGTGTTATAAGGTCGTTAAGGTATTAAAATAGCATCATATAAGCTGAAAGCTCAGGTTTCAGGCTGCTCTAAACACTGCTTTTTCTACTCCTAGACCTTCATGATGTCACAGAAAGATACCCCGCCCACCTGCTATTCACACTAAAATATTTTGTTTCATACGCAGGTGATCTGAAGGGCTTGATGCCACCCACTACTCAATGCTTTTTATTCCACTCTACATGCTTTACTGCTAATATAGAGTATCTGATAAGTTTTCAAAGTAAAAGACTGAGTCACTGCAGATTAGGTCCTGAAACTTAACATCCTGAAATTCAAACTTCTCTAGTAGAGTCCAAGAATAGTAAATGGAGATGGAAAAGATAAGTCCCATTTAAGGTCAATAAATATTTTTTGAACCTTTTGCCTATTTATTATACGATTAAACGAGGAACAATTAAATATATTTAAATAAATAAACATAATTTAAGTATAAATATATGTAATATTTGCTTTGTCATAGTTTGGTCTTCATTGTAAGTCAAGCGCTCAGTCTGAATATGTTTTATCGGTCTGTCATTGACTATCTTTGATATGTCCCTGCCTCTTGCCCAGTGTATTCTGGGATAGACTCCAGCCCTCTGTGACCCTGAGTGGGTATAAGCTGATGTAGAAGATGGATGGATGTCTTGGCTGCAGGTAGAAGTCATTTTCCAAACAGCTAAATGAGCCATTTGTCACAAGGGTCAGCCGTGACTTTGACCTATGGTTGTCAGCACAATTTGGCTTCTGTTATGCAGAGCAGGTTGTTTCAGCACAGAGGAGTCAACTCTCACACAAAATGTGGACAATGGACTCAAAGGTGTGAGGAGCTAAAATCAACACATCATTTAAAACAGAAACCCGTGCGACAGCTGTTCCAAAAAAAACCAAAAGACTGAGTACCAATCGATTATCCTTAACCATGGGCTGGATGGCTGAAAACCTACACAGACATCATGGACGAGCTAACCACTGGGTTAGATTTCCCACAGAAGAAAGGCCACACACCATACCTAAATGCATTTGCAATGTTTTCATTGTTTCTGAAAACTAATGGGTGCAAACATTTTTGGATGGAGAGGAGGGGCAGTAGACAAGGAAGAACGGAGAAAGCAGGGGCAATGACACGCAGGAAATGATCGGAGAAGACTTGAACCCGCGGCCCCTGCAGCTCATTTGGTACATGGGTTTCTAGCTTAACCACGTCAGCTCTAGCAGCACCAAAAAAACAATAATTTTCTAATGCATAAAACATATAAGAGAATTCCATCTTAAAAACCAAACTATTTCTAAATAGGAACATAGCCCTCGCTCGGTTCTCCTGTATGTGTGAGCAGAAAGGTTTAAGAAGCACACTGGACAGGTCACCATACTATCACAGCGAGACAGACAACCACTAATGCTCACGAGATGGCGTAATGACTGTGAAAGCCATAGACAGAACCTGGCAAGTTGTTGCAATTGAACATATATTGTTCTCGTTACGAGGCAGCGGTGATAACCACCACACCGTGCCACCCTGCTGTGCTAAATTTGGATGTTGTAATTTCTTTCTTTTTCACTTTTGACAGCAAAAACTATACTTTGCTCTGATGTTGTCTTTTTAAAAATAATTCACTAGCTGGGTCCACGTCCTCATTTTGAGTTGGTCAGCGTTTTAGTAGGTAAAAGTGAATACTTTGACATGAATTGAGCTGCGGTTTGGCAGCCTGGCAGATCCCCATGTACTAAATAGGAGTGAAGAAGTTGAAGAATGGAGAAGAAGGAGGGAGGGAGGGAGGGTGGGGCATGTACATGAGAATGAACAGATTGCAGAACTAGGGGAACCTATATAGATGGCAGCCAGAAGGAGCGTGATTGGAGGCGTGGTCCTGCTCCTGAAATTCAGATACATAATCTCCAATAAAGTAATAGTTTGAGTCCAAACTATTACATTAGGTTATGCAACATTAAGGTTGCATAAAAAAACCACCTCATCCTTTGTGTTTTAGAGCTGCACATCAACAAGCGCATTTGTAGTGAACTTCAAAAAGTGAGCAAGATTCAGAGATCCTACTTGGCAGCCATGCGCGTTTGCCCAGCTTTGGCTCTGTATAGCAAAAATGTGACCACTAGACTGAAACGCTGCGGTTCACTGTTGTTTGTGCAGTGTAGTACACAGGAGCAATGTAGACAACATTTATCAACAAGCACTCCATCGGCAGTTGTATAGTAGTATGGCTGTATTAGCACCTCTTACACGTGTTGGGCTATTATTAGTTCTATCATCGGTAAAGCTGTTGGATTCAGTCAAATAATTAACTTTAAAATCCATCTATTCATATAATGGATAAGCAAACCAAACGCACCCCTTTATAACAGAAGCAATAACACTGGAAAAATCTGATGCAGATGAGATTACTCAAACTATTCTCTGATTGCCAAAAATGGAAAACTTTGAGTTGATAACCTCACCTCATCTGTACTTCCTGTTCTTACATAACCAAATCTGACATTATGTGCCCCTCCCTTTTATGTTCTTTGGTACAATAAAAAGTGTACATAAAGCAATACCTTTTAAAAAACAACCATAAATAACTCTCACTTGGTCACATGGCCCAGCCATATGGTTTAAATCTGCACTACAAAGACTCCCCCAGTACGTGGCAAAAGCACTCTATGAACAGTACGAGTCGCTGAGCTTCCATGGCTCAGGATGACACACGCCGCTGCAGTCAACTCAGCAGCTACAAGCCTTAAAATATGCCTGACCCACACACTTTGCATAAAAAATGTTTTGGATTTTGCCTCTTGCCATAAGCCACATTATGTAAGTGCAAAGTGTGAGGTATCAAGAGGAGATGGCCCTGTGCCAGGAGTTGCTGTGATGCTGTGGGTGCAGGTGTTGAGAATATCTCGCGTGAAGAGTTCCTCTGAGGATAGAAAGCGCTCCGTGAGATAAATTATCGCATGCTGATGCAGTGTTAGCGTGCAGAGGAACGCTGAGAAGCGATGACAGTGAGTGAGTGGCGAGGTGTCTGGTTCGATTTTATGAATACAGACGCATTTAGATTTGACTTAAGATGGGAACTGAGCGTTGATGTCATAGCACCTTTTGATGCATTCTGTAAGTATTCAGAAGACTGAAAAGTCTTGAGACAATCAACTTTTGTTTTCTTGACTTTTCCCAGCATGCAACACAGTTTTTAGAGTTTAAACAGTTTATTGTTATTTGTTCTTACTGCACTACTTCTCTATTGGAAACAAAGGCCTAATGTGCCTAATGTATACATATGCGGTAAATCACTTCAAATTTTAAACACAAAGACGTGCTTTAAAACTTGTAGTACTCTGCTTTGATTGCTTATTTGAAAAGTTCAACTGCTTGGCACAGGATGCCTCTTACTTCTCTAAGTTTGACTTATTTCTTGTGCATTGGAAGCTTTTAGTTTCCACATCCCACTCGTGTAAATGGCATATTTAATTTTGACTGGCTCTCAGACTATTTGATGTCCCACAGTCCTGCTTGTGCATCCATGTCCTAAACTAAGATTTAGTGTAAGCACTCAGAGAAACTTTCCTCCTTCAGCAGATGGTTGTAAAAACATCCGTCTAGTGCCAGACACACACACACACAAGCACGCACACACACAAGCACCCGCACATTCAAGTGAGTAACTTATTTCTTGTTTTTTTCCTCATCTGAAAAGTGAAAACTGCGATTTAAAAATCTTTAACTAAAGCATTTGGAATTATAAAAGCAGCAATTCAGTATATAACAAAACAGAACAAGTAAACAAGTAAAATGATCTTTTGATGTGTAGCAAAGCAGGGAGTAAATTCTGCAGCACTTTGCCATCATACTTAGAATTTAGTTTTGCAGAAACACAGTTCCTGGTGTTAGATCTTTCCAAATATTTGGCACAAATTCACAGCAATCTGACTTATGTCACCTTATTAGTTTTGCAGTTATTGGTTTTGCATATGACACTTGAACACAGCTTAAATGTTGTACAGCAGAAACATCAACTGGCCACATGAAGACTGGAAAAATGTGCGCCACATTCCTCCAGCGTCTACAGGGCTTTACGCACGCGCATTCACGCGTGGTTCTGTTGTCAAAGAAACACGGGAGTGTTTGAAAATAAAAGCGAGGGTGTAGTGCTCGGAATGAAAGTGTTTTTCTCGAGATGGGACCTTGTTTAGTGGCATATATTTTCCATTAAAAACATGTGACTGGCGCTGTTTTGATCATTACAAGGTTGTTTTTTTAAAAAAAATCATTTTCACACACAAGCTGTGGGCCACATACCTTGGAAGACATCCACATCATGACGATCCTCCGAGCTCGCAGATAATCGCAGTCCTCTCGGGGGGGGTGAGGCGGGGGGGGGGGGGGGTAGGAATTGTGCACGAAGTCCAGCAGACAGGAGAGAAAATTGCTCGCAAGCTCCCTTCCAATGAGTTTCCACGATGAGTCATTTTTGCTTTAACTTTCCATCTGCCTCCTTGTAAAGGGATATTGTCATTTTGAGGTGGTTTAAATGAAACTGGGGAAAACTGCTGTCGCCGAGGTTCCAACAAGCATGTCCATACAAAACCCGGGGCGAGTCATTTCTCCAGCCATTTTATAAACTGATGATTCCTGTGCTTAGCTCTCGCAGTGGGTCAGCAATACAAGGCTTTTTTTTTTCTTTTGGCCTGTTGTGGAAAAACATAGTTGTGTAGGTGTCATAGAAATAATTGTAGCCCTGGTTTACTAAATGCTGTCTTATCAGTTAGCTTTTCTTTAATGTTAAATACTGGAACAGTTACAAAAGACTTATCCGTATTTTCGTTTCCAATTTTTTCTTTTTTCTTTAGTTTTACTGGCAGCATATAAAGGGGATTATTAATATCCTTAGTCTGCTCTCTGTGAGGAAGTTGTTCAAACATTCTTTAGCGAAGTGGTCAGAGGATTACTAAATACGCGCCACTTTCATGGCCTACAGCTTCTGTCTCTGAATACAAATCTGTCAAAACCCAGCGCAAAAAAAAAAATCTACATTAGTGCAAACAGATTTTGAACTTTATTGCATAACAGCAAAAACGATCATCCCTATATCTGTTATTGACAGATGAAACTCATAAAGTGCGAATGCATAGCCTGTCTTTACTAGAATTTCAATTTGATGTCAGATTTGGAAGCCCGCACAGCTTAGATGAACAAACAGACTGGTGTGTGGTGAAGATGGTTTGGGGGAAAGGCTGCTGTTAGAGAAGTGCGCGATGGTTAAAAACAGGAGAAAGAGAGAGATGAAGCATCACAACCTGCCAATCAGTGGCATGAATGTGTGTGTGTGTGTGTGTGTGTGTGTGTGTGTGTGTGTGTGTGTGTGTGAGGCGTGTTTCAAACTTGTGTTGGGGAAATGAGGGCGGGAGGGGGTCACCTGCTGTTGGGCAGAAGTGATGTTCAAAATTATCTTTATAGGGCGTGTTCTTCTTCTTCAGGAAAAATAATTAATAATAATAAACTCTAATTGTAATCACACGTCAGTCTGAATGGATTTTGAGTTAGTACTGTTTTTTCTGCTTATGTCTGTGCCGTTTCCTTTACTGGGGCTCTTGTCCAGCCCGCAAAGCGACTCCGTCACCCCCTCCTCCATTTCCATATACTCCGCTTTGTCACCGAGCGAGGAGCCAGAGGGCGAGCCTTTGAATTTTCTTAGAAAGTCAGGGAAGTACGGGCAGCCCGGGGGCATGCTCTCCACCACCGGCGACTGGTCCTCGTTATCGGTCTCCCTGTGATAAAAGTAGTTGAAGTTGGACACTATGACCGGGACAGGGAGCGCAATGGTTAACACGCCCGCGATCGCGCAGAGGGAGCCCACTATCTTCCCACCCACAGTGATGGGCTTCATGTCTCCGTAACCCACTGTGGTCATGGTCACTACAGCCCACCAAAACGCGTCCGGGATGCTCGTAAACTGCGAAGTGGGTTCATCCGCCTCGGCGAAGTACACCGCGCTGGAGAACAGGATGACACCTATGACCAGGAAGAAAATGAGGAGGGCCAGCTCCCTCATGCTGGCGCGCAGGGTGTGACCCAGGATCTGCAGCCCCTTAGAGTGTCTGGACAGCTTGAAGATGCGAAACACCCTGACGAGGCGGATTATTCTCAGGATGGCGAAACTCATCGCGTGCTGTCCGTTGCCCTGATGCTGCGCCAGGTCCGTGCCGAGAGTAATGAAATAAGGCAAAATGGAAACAATGTCTATGGAGTTCATAATGTTTTTAAAGAATTGAGTTTTGCTCGGACTGGCAAAGAAGCGAACTATAATCTCAAACGAGAACCAGATGATGCAGACCGTTTCCACGACGAAAAAGGGGTCGTTAAAAGGAGTAAATCCGTGATCAGCTTGAGAGGAGTTGTTTCGTGGCTGTAGATACTCTTTGTCATCCCTGAACTCCGGCAGCGTCTCCAGGCAGAAAATCACAATAGAAATGACAATAACAAGGACGGACACGACCGCGATCCCCCTGGCAGGGCTCGAGCTCTCCGGATACTCAAAGAGCAGCCAAATCTGGCGCTTGAACTCATCCTCCGGCAGAGGTTTCTCCTCCTCTTTGACGAAGCCCTCATCCTCCCGAAACTTTAGTATCGCCTCCTCCCCGAGTTCATAAAACTTGACCTCCTCGGAAAATATGTCAAATGGGACGTTGACTGGTCTTTTTAAGCGCCCGCCTGACTGGTAGTAGTAAAGAATGGCGTCAAAACTCGGTCGGTTCCGGTCGAAGAAGTATTCGTTCCTCAGCGGGTCGAAGTACCTGATCCTCTTATCCGGATCTCCCAGGAGCGTGTCCGGGAACTGAGTGAGCGTCTTGAGCTGAGTTTCAAACTTCAGACCCGACACGTTGATGACAACTCTCTCGCAGCAGCCGCACTCGCTGTAAACGTTTTCGTATCCGGACTGGGGCCGCCTGTCGGTGATCGACACGGTCTCCTCCTCATCATCCATGTTGCACAAAAA
Organism: Neolamprologus brichardi; assembly: GCF_056152115.1. Taxonomy (NCBI): domain Eukaryota; kingdom Metazoa; phylum Chordata; class Actinopteri; order Cichliformes; family Cichlidae; genus Neolamprologus; species Neolamprologus brichardi. The sequence goes on from NC_142104.1 coordinate 30,165,226, forward strand.
ACTCGACCTTTTGCTCCCCCGGTCGCCCCCGCCCCCCTCCCCCTCCTCCTCCTCTTCCTCGGCTCCTTCGGCCTCTTCCTCCTCTATCATGATGTCCTCCTCGGATCCGAGCAGAGCCAGCTCGGAGTGGCGCAGGTCCCCACCGAGAGTGCCCCGGTTCCGTCTCCAGCGTCCGACGCCGCGCTGCTTTTTCCGCTCTCGGACAAATCTCTGCTGCTGCTCGGGCTCCTGCTGGTTCTGTTGCGAGGAGGTGGTGGAGGTGGTGGAGGTGAAGGAGGAGGGGGAGGGGCGCGAGGCGGTACCGCCGCTGCTGATGTTGGCGTTCGCGGAGGAGGCGGCGCGAGACTGATGCTGGCGGTTGTTAAGGAGATGAGCGCTCGAGGAGGTGTTGGAGGTGGACCCTCCGACGCCACCGCAGCTACCTCCTCCTCCTCCTCCACCTCCCTCCGTGCACGTTCCACCTTCGGCAGCAGCCGCTGCGGCCGCCGCTCTGGTTTGGGCAGCCTGGCGCTCCCTCTCGCGCTCCCTCTCCCGCGCGCGAGCCTGGGCATATCCGTAAGGCAGGTGGCTGTTGCACCCACCGTCCGCGCCCACCATGGCAAACTCCATTTTAAGTCAGTGAGCGCTTCGGTCCGCGGACGCTTACAGTAAGCGCTCGCGCGCTGTGATGTGGACACAGACCAGAGGACAAAAGTTGCAGCTCAGCGCGCGCAGGGAGACAAAATGAGGCATGAAGCCTCTCGACCAATCAGTCGTGAATGCGAGAAAGTCAGAATAGCAAACACACCTCAAATGGGTCCATGCTGAGCGAATCCCATGTATCCTACTTACATGATACTGATTGCCATCTCTTCCAGTTTAGGTACAGCCCCCCCTCCTCCGGTATTTTCATGACATCATTACCATATCCAAAAGAAGAAGAAGAAGAAGAAAGAAGGAAAAAGATCAGATGTAAAGGCCGGTGGCATAGCCTGTTACGCAGACGCTCGGTCAAACTTGCAGCGCCCCTTATTTGCTCAGCATTGTAAATCACCAAGTCAACAAGCGACACCTAAACAGTCTCTCCTCGGTTCCTCCGGTGCCCATCAGGTGGTTAATTTCTCCGCGAGGCGGGCTTGCGCCCGAATGCGTCTTTTGATCCTCCCTGGTCACTCATGGTTGCCATTTTAGGACGAGTTTAAAAAAGAGAGAGAGGAAGAGAGATCTCCGTTATTTTATACAGCTCCGGTGAATTTGAAGGACTTTATTCATCTGACGCTCTCAGGAGCTGCAAGAACAAGAAGAGAGGAGGAAACAGCAGTTGGTTTAGGCAAATAAAACCTTCATATCGATGTGTGTTGTTTTATCGAATACACAATCAAAATACATCATTGTTATTATCATCACCATCATTATTATTATGGAGTGAACACAAAGGAATATGGAAGACATTTATGGTTACAATACAATTTACGCATTAAAGTATCCTCCCTTTATTCTAACATCCATACTTACATCTGAAAGGGGGCCAAAACGACATCGCCTCAGTCCCCCCTCCCCCGCCCCCCCTCTTCACAAACCAATCTGATGGAGGAAGCAGGGGAAGGAGGCTAGGTGAGGATGCAGTTGTTCACTCTCGCTCAAATCCCCGTTATGATTTTGGAGGGTAACGCCGCAAAATCCCTCGCTGTATCCACGCAGCGACCATATCCACATCCAGTACACACATCCGTGCTCTGACGCACTCTGGAGAGGACACTTTTTTTTGGCTGCGCCTCGACGTCTTGTCTCAATTCAACAGGATCTATCGCCACTTCAGCTTCCGTTTCTGCTGCATCGCTTCTGGTATGCCGAGAGCAATAATGTTACCCCCTCCAGAGGAGAAAAAAAGAATGAGAAGAAGAGGAGGAAGTAGCAGGTGTGCGCGTAGCGAGTTGGCATCAATGACAGCTCCACACGAAGACAAGATACGAGGGTGGGTAAAAGTTTACCTTCGCACGGGCGAGGGGGAATGGCTTCATGGTTTAAGTCTGAGCATCGCACATCTGTCTGTCTGCCGCCGTATCCCTACCTATACTCCTGGATCCCTCCCATTGTGTGTGTGTGTGTGTGTCTGTGTGTGTGTCTCTGTGTGATGATGGAGAGTCTCAGTGAGAAAGTCGCTCGTGTACCGCAGCTCGTGCAGGCGGTGCTCGGTCCTCCCCCAGTGGCTGCAGCCGGTCACTGCGCACCGTGCTGCAGTCTCTCACCCGAGCTTCATCTGCCCTTCATTGTCACTGCTGGGTAGCAACCGGTGTGTTTGTGTCTCCCCACCATTAAAAAAAGTAACGCATTAACCTAACATTTTAACTGTGCATTTTGCAGTCACCAACAACTTTCCTAAAAAACTAATCGGTGTTTTTGTTGTTGTTGTTGTTTATTTTCTCATATTAAATCAGAAAATGCATACATCACTTATTTACATACGTCCATATATTGTAACTTAAAAAAGTGTGAATTTAAAGCAGTGGAAATACTTTTCATACAATTTCACGTCACCTAACAATCGTTTAACATTATTTTTGTTAATATTATCACAGGAAAAAAGGTTAGCTCATGCAACAACAACAAAAAAATGTTCACAGAGGCCACAAAAACAAATAATTCATGTTCGCTGTGCCTGCCCTCCCTCTGATATTTGATTAGGAGAGCACTCGAAACAGAATGCAAAGTGTTCATTAACCTCCTATGACCTAGCGATTCATTCTTGTCCTCTGTCGGGGGGACACGAGTCTGAGACCTCCACGAGCACAATTCATGCAATCTATTTGAGTCTTACTGTACTGTCAAGGAGACATCTCAGGGTTTCAAGATTCCACGTGGGCTTTCTTTTCAAAACGATGGCCATTGCTCATATAATTTTTTACTATATTTGCAAGAATTTCAAGCAAACTTTTTTCATTTGGTCATTATGGGGTATCGCATGTAGAATTTTGAAGTGAGAAATGAATTGAATCCATTTCGGAATAAGGCTGTAATATGACAAACTGTGGAAAATGCAAAGAACTGTGAATACTGCCCATTACACAGACAGTGTTCTGTGTAGTGGACAGGAGGACTTACTCATTCCTGTTTTCAACCTATATCCACACTTCAAGAAGCAAAGGAAAGATTGAGGCAGAAAGGACTTTACTCAGAATTGCAGAAGGGCTGTCAGACTTTGTGCTGTCCGGTGATGAGGTGGAGGAGGACCAGACAGAGCAGGAAGGTGAACGCTCAGGGGAGGACATGCCATTGAGAATCCAGTTTGAACCCTACTGAAACTGGGTTGAAACTGTTTTTAATATGAAACATGAAAACAGCACAGCGCACACCCTGGAGGCCCTCTGATTACATGAACAGTAAATAGGTGTTCATTCATGGCGCGATACCTTCAGGACTCAGATATACTGGGTCCCATTTATAGCCAGTTAAATAAGTCAAGACAGATTCTTTAAGATTAGGCAGTCGTTCAAAGTAAGAAATGATCCTGATGTTTTTCTTCCTCCTGAGGCCCAAACAAGAAATTGTTTTGATACTGAGATTTTTAACCACTGTGGTTGAAAGAAACACATTACAACAAATTGTTGTTTTCAAAATAATTTATTTATTAATATATCATTTGTCGCTTTGATGGACTGCCTACTTTTGATGAATCTGTCTCGACTTATTGAATTCACTATAACTAGGGACAAGTACATTTGCATGCTATGTTATCTGAGTCATGCCGTCAACATGGATATGCAGAAGAATGTTTTTGATGTTAATGCTCCACCTTTCTCTGGCTGGCGTGGCTCTGACGTTTTGGTAGTGCCTATTTTCTGTTTGATGTAAACAGGGAACCACCTGTCTTGGTGTTTATGGCCAGCATTGACCTGTTTCATATTCCATGCTAAAAAAAAAAGAGAAAAAAGAGCCAATTTCAACCCAGTTAACACTCTCAAATTTAGAAAACAATTTGATTTTTAACAACAGAAACATAATATCTGCCAAAAAAAACCCAAAACCTTTCAGTCAACCTTCCTATGTGGCCATAAAGATGTCATTAAAAAAAAAAAAACATCTGCTCTGTTGGCCTCATTCTGCCGAGATCGTGGAAGGCCTGTGTAGATGAGTAGATAATTCACATGTAACTCTAGAGTACTAGATGATCCGTTACTGCAGTTTGTTGTAGGGAAATCAAGTCTTGCAACTTAAAAACCATACTGTCTGTCCCTCCTCTACCTCATCTCCTGACAGCACCGAGCATGACTCCCCTTCACCTTCGAACAGATGCATCAGAGAGCAACTTGCGGTCAACTTTTTTCTGGGTCTCAATAAGTTATTTTGTTACTGAGCTTCAACAGCGTGACATAATCCAACGTTCTTGTCTGCCATAGTTGTAATTAATCCTGGGCAGTATAAAACACTGCAGTGTACAGAAACATCAAGGAAGACATGAATCAAATCTACATGTGCAGCCAAACAAGTGCTAACTTCTAAACTAAAAGAAAGAAAATTTCAAACACGTTCACTCTTAAATAGATTTATGAGGCTGGAGTCTTTGAAGTTTACGCAGAAAACACGTTTTTTATTGCTTTTTCAAAGTTTGTTTACATCAGTAAGGCTTGTCATAAGTAATAAAAAAGAGATTTAAAACAAGGGATAAAATTCTTGGCATGTAACTGGGATGTATCTCATTAATCACCAGAGTCTGGTCAATATACAGTCATGAGAACGCATTCACAGGAGTCTATGCAGTCCAGTGAAAAACTACACACACCCTTAATGCTTCCATAGGAATTAAGATGGTCAATAGTAGCAATATGCTGCTCATCAAATGCACTGGATTAACCAGTCATGAGCAATTGTGAGCACCTCTATACAAACAACAGGTTTTGGCTCTTTGTTGGTTTGAATCATTCAAATTTGTGCATTATTAAATGTTAAAGTTCACAACAGTAGATTTGGTCACCTAGTCAACTATGAACTATGTTTGTTAAAGTATTCTAGATTCTAATGTGAAGCCATCCGACAGCCAAAGCTTGACCAATATCAGCCCAAAGCAGGACAATGATCCCAATCTCAACAGCAAATCTGCAACAGAATGGCTGGAAAATAACAAAAACAAGCTGATGCAATGAGCTGCTCAAAGTCCAGACACAAACCTGATTGAAACTAGCACTAGCAGTGTTGACATAGTGTCAACAGTGTAAACAGTACCCCTGCCAAGAAAGACAGAAAGACAAAATATTTCAGGACCTTTCTTGTCTAATTTGTTACATATTCTTTAAAGCGACGGTACAACAATTCATATACTGTGTAATTAGAGATCATCTTCTCAGCCGAAACTAGCCTGCAGCAGAAAGAATGGAGAGTGCAGTACAACAAGCAGGCTAACAAATTACTGTGTTAGGGTATTAATTAGTCAAACAATGCATTACTATTGACTAGGCGATTAGGAATGCATTACTTTTTTGAGTAATGAGTACTGAAAACCACAGACAAGTGGGTATAATGAATACCACAAGGATTTTTCATTAATGTGGCCACATTAGCTCTTATTTGCATACGGCTGTAAGACTTTGTGAAAATGATGATACTCCAAGCAAAAGAAGACAGATTTGGTGCATGAAACACACAATAGGCAATGTGATGATTAGTGTGCTCAAGGATGCAACTGACCAAAACAAGTAGAGGACAAATGCAGTTCACAAACATATCATATTCTGTAATTTCATCATTGCTTGGCAATACTTTCAGCTTGTTTGTGCTGTCAGCCTTCTGTTAACGGGTCAAAGGTGTCCATACACACGTCTTTTGGGATAACAACTGGCGTAACTTTAAATACCAGACATCACAGCACCTGGTGAGGTAACTGTTGAGTCAGTGTTATCGATTATTCACCCTATTGCTGCCGCAGATTTATGTGGATCATTTTGCACTCAGGTCTCACTCACTGCACCTTTGAAACCTCCCAGGTTTGATTGCACACATAATTAGTTTTTCTGCAGGTACTGCTGCAGGCCTAGTGCTGGGCTACAAAGCAATCAGTAGCTATAGCCCATTGAGTTCAGTCCATTTGATTCAAAGTATACATCTGAAACAAAAGCACTAATTAGGACACGGACAGCCTGTTATTCCAGATACAATATTCCTCTGAGGAATCCTAATAATCCCCTAAGGTATTTCCCAAATCTCTACTTCTAATATTCCTGTTGGGATATTTTTGGTTGCTTGTGCAGTCTCCTTCTTAACTCTTTCATACGGCCATTGTGCTACATTTTGATACCAGAGAATATGAAACGAAATGTAAAACCCAATGCGTATGCTTGTGCTTGTGAAGTAATCAATGCTGCTGACAGTGCAAATCTCACTCACTGCTTCTTTAAAGACCCTCATCTTCACAGTCTTCTCTCCTTCTCTGTACTTCTCAGATACTTAACTAAGACTTAAGTGGAGGTCTTTTCTAGTCTGTACCACATGTAAGCTCCTTTTCACCCACCGCACACGGAGACATCATGCTCCCCTCAACCCCTGCTCTTATTCACCGAGTATCCACCTCAGTCAGCACCAGAGGGAGTTGCGAGGTCAGTAATAATAAGAGGTGATAGAGTGGGGATGCAAGGTGCCTTATTAAACACAAGTTTAGTTGCACTTTGAACCAGTGCCAGAGCTCATCAAAAACCCTTCTGCCTCTCACGAAGCATAGCCGGTGAAAAACATCCAGCACTCCAAATTCATAAAAAGACGAGGGAAATGTCAAACTCTCTATGCATGAGACACAATCAATATTTGTTTTTTTCAAAGCCATCATGCAGAATTACAACTTTACTTACTTAACTTTAAGATGCAGTACAGGAAGCAATGATAACCTTTACAGCTTGTCCGTATGTAATAAAACTCAGCGCTGTATCATAGATATCTCGGTATGTTTTTGGACAGTGATGCATATTTTGTAATTTTGCTTCTGTACACCAGCACTGTGCGCTTTAAATCAAACAAACAACACATTATTCAAGCCCAGATTTTCAGCTTTAATTTAAGAGGTTTAACATACAGTTAGGTCTGTAAATATTTGGACAGACAACTTTTTTTCTAATTTTGGTTCTTTGGGTTTTGGTTCATTAACGCAGTGAATTTTAAATGAAACAACTCAGATGCAGTTGATGTGCAGACTTTCAGCTTTAATTCAGTGGCTTGAACAAAAACGTTGCAGAAAAATGCAGGAATTTTTAAGACAATCTTTTGATGTCAGGGGCTCAAAAATAATTGGACAAATCAAAGAACTGAAAATAAAATGTTCATTTCTAATAGTTAGTTTGCTGGTAATGACAGCCTGAAGCCTTGAACTCATGGACATCACCAGATGCTGGGGTTTCCTCCATTTTAATGCTCTGCCAGCCCCTTTACTGCAGGGTTTTTAGTTGTTGTTTGTTTGTGGTCCTTTCTGTCATGGTTCTGGTTCATTTCGACCCAGCATTTTGAGTTTCTTGTGCTTTGGTTTGATTTTGTATATTGGGTTATATTCTTCCAAATTGCCACTAGGTGTGAATGTGCGAGTGAATTGAGTGTGAATGGTTTTCTGTCCCTATGTGTTGGCCCTGTGACAGACTGGCGACCTGTCCAGGGTGTACCCCACCTCTCGCCCTATGACAGCTGGGATAGGCTCCAGCGCCCCACGCGTTGCTGAGTTCACCAGTTTACCTGTAGATTTTGTCACTCCTAATATTGCAGCAATTTCTCTGATGGATTTTTCCAGTTTTTGCAGTTTAAGGATGGCTTGTTTCACCTGCATGGAGAGCTCCTTTCACCGCATGTTGTCTGCTCACAGCAAGATCTTCCAAATGCAAGCACCACACCTCGAATCAACTCCAGGCCTTATATCTGCTTAATTGACAATCTATCTATATATGTATGTGTTGCACCTCAAAAGGTCCAGGAACTCAGTGATCCCCTGGTACGTCTGGGAGGAGATCCCTCCACCATCCAACATCTCATTAGAGCATCCCCCAACGCTGTTAGATATGCATACAAGCATGTGGGGACCATACAAACTACTGAGCACCATTCTGAGTTGTAATATATTGGCAAACTGGACTAACCTGCTGCATCATTTTTAATATTGACTTTGTGGGTGTCTTTGAATTCAGCCCTCTATAGCTGGATGATTGTAATTTCCATCAAATCCTGTGCCATTCTTTTCTTCTTAACACATTACTCAGTCCATCTCAGCAGGGATATCAGCATGATTTTTTCCCCATTTGTATCTGATTTGCTTTCCGAGTGTTCCTTTAATTTTTTGTTGAGCAGTATTTTAGATCTTTAGCTGTTTTTAAGGACTTTATAACCAATAAAAAAACACATTTACATTTGCTTAAAATAAGTCAAATAATGAAATGAGACTCAATATCAAAATGTAAAGGAGAAAATGTAGACAACAGAAGTCAGCAAAGAGTCATCAGCGGTCGACACACATAAGCACACCTACCGCCTACTTCCACACTCGATCTGCACGCAGAAATATCCAGCGCAGTCACCAAACAAAAGTCTTGTCCTTGGCAGCGCTGTGGAGGCGTTTGTTTAGACCAGGTGGAAGGCGGGAGAGAGCGTGAGTGTGGGGTGATGCAGTGCGTTCAGGGCACTGCTGAGTCTTTTTGGTTGTTGTTGTTTTTTTGAGGGGGGTTTGCATGCGACAAAACGAGTTTAAAGAAGTCTGCTTGTGTTTCATGCATTAGCAGACGGAGCAGCAGAGGACAGGGGCGAGGTGTGACTGAGCATGTTTGTGCAGGGTGTTGATGCGGTTATGGCAGTGTTTATGCTGCACTGATAAAAAAGAAAAGAGAGAAAGCAATAGGACTCTGTTCCTAAGCTTAAAACCAATGACCCATGGATGAAATCTGTGATGTCAGCAAGATGTATGACTTGGAGCTGTTTTATATGTGGCTTCATCTAGAGCTATGAGCTTTTACACCCAAAGGAGCCCGTTTTATATAGCAGTGCTTCGAGTTATGAAGCAGAATATCATCACGGGCCCGGGAACAGTTCATCATTGCCCAATTGATTCCCAGTGGACCCTGATGTGACAGGGCAGGACTTCTTCTCATGGCTGTAGGAAGGGAGAAAAAGGTGTTTTCTCTTGGAAACATCCTGCTAATTTCAGCAATTCTTTGCTGGTGTTTTCTTTTAGCTTGCTGCAGAGCATATGGGCTGATTTTCAGACTGTGATGCAGACATGAATTTCAAAGTCTTACCTTCTCTATCCAGATAGCCAGCATATCGACAGAATGCACGGATGGATGATATAATTTCAGCACCGCAATTAATTAATCAGAGCAGATGTACTTTTTTTAAGAGGAACTACCATCTGTTATGCCATTTTTTTTCTCAGAAAATGACTAATGATCCGTTTTGCTCTAAATATAAGATTAATCAAATCTGCCTAGTGTTCATTCAGGGCAAAATGCACAAAAAACATGATGCATTTCTGCCAAAATTTCCTAAAAAGAAGTAGCACCTCAGAGGATGGGGTTGACTCAAAAGTCCTTGCAGCCTTATTAAGCAGGTACGGCACTTTAGCAGGATGCCCGGGAAACCCGATTCCCTAGTGGCTGCAAGGGCAGACGGAGCAGCAGTTGGATGAACTGTGGTGGCTGCTGCCCAGGTAGTTAAATTCTACTGTCACTGCAGCTTGTCCAGATTGTGGTGCAGTGCTAACTTTTACCGAGTGCAGCAGCAGAACACTGAATTCCTCGAAGATTCACAGAATCTTGGAATCTGTATGTGCTCTATAAAATCTAAAGCTGTACCCGAGTGCAAAAATACTTATACTTACTCAAAGAGTTGCATCCACTTGTTAGGTGAGTACATTACAATACTGCTTCTAAGTCATAGATCCTGCTACGTTTATTAAGAATGTTGTTTTTAACAACATTTTTTAAATATTTTATTTAATATAAACAACCCCTAAAACAATCAGTGGTCATAATCTGCCTCAATGGCTTTTTATTATTAAAATAAAATTTGCAGCACGGTTTTAAACTCAGTTTTTAAAACCTTACGATGTTCCTACAGCCCACAGGCTCACAGTGCCAAATGTCAAATTTTTGAATGCTTCAGAGAAGAGTCACTCTAAGATTTCAATAGGTACATGAGGCTTAGGATCAGGAATCTTTTATAGCGAGTCATCCAAATCACACAGCGGCATGTTAATAACTAACCTTGTGTGAATGTGAATGGATCCTCTCAGATGTTCTTTTTCAATCACATTCCTGCAATAGGATTGCATCTGGCTCTTCCCATCAGGGAACCTCACACGTGTTTATATTATCCCAACCACAGCTCTGCAGCTAGCCACCAGGTAGCACACCATTATACGCCAGCTACCCCAACTTCACGAACCTCACAGACATCACTGCTGTTTAGTTATCTGTCTATATTTATGTGAAACCACACTTCCTCCCTGGGTCAGATCGTGGCGTATGGTATATCATCTTTAGAAAGAAACTAGCAAGCTGACTTCCTGCCTACTTCTCCATTGAAATCCACTTTTTTTCATACATGCCTCAAAGTTAAACTTTATTGTAATACATAGGTGAGCAGTGAAGTTTTTGCTCTTTACTGATCGGATTTACGGATGTGTTAACATAATATCCAAGCAAATTCACCCCCTGGTCAGAAAGTACAATGCTCAGAGAAAATGCAAAAACCCATGAGCTACATATCAGACTCTACAGGTCTCAGTTAGCATGTTGACTGTTAAAGGTCATGGCCGCACATTTAGAAAAAGACTGAACAAGTATGGCTCGTTTGAAAGGGTTACCAGGGGAACACCTCTTCTCTCTGATAAGGGCGTGGCAGCACAGTTTGGTTTGCAAAGCTGCATCTGAACAAACTAAAGGAGTTCAGAAACAATATCCTTTGGACAGATGAGACTGGATAGAGCTGAGCTTAAACGAATGTCCACAAATATCAATGAACTGAAGCAGTGCTGTAAAGAACAGTTGGCCAAAATTCCTTCCCAACAATGTGAAAGACAGATAAAATCATACAGAAAATGATTACTAAAGATTACTTGAATGTGGATCTACAAGCTGCTGACGTTGTGTCCCGTGGAAACGATTTTTCACATAGGTGTACAAGTAGTACAGAATAAAACTGCATGTTGCACGCTGCAATGCCATGTAACCTGGACTGGCGAACCGCTAAACAGCAGACAGAATATTCTATTTTAATAAGAAATATATTATAAACGTGACTTGAAATAAATGTATAATGTACTTTAAAGAATGCTGTCACGAAATGGTCAACATAAAATTATAAGATTCATTTAAAGTCAGAGCAGTTTCAAGATTTATTAAGCTGAGATAGGCTCCAGTTACCCCTGAAACCTTGAATAGTAGAAGCTTTTAAGAAAATGGATGAGACGACATTATAGAGGAAATAAGATTTATTTATGAATCAAAATAATATCTGTAAAGATTTGCTTTTTACTTATGTTTATGTGTTTGTGAATGTTGATTCTATGCGTATGAATGAATGGAGGACATCATCAAGAGTAACTAACACTGATGCTTATGTGGATCCTAATAATGCACAAAAAAACAACCAAAAAAATAAAATCTTTTAAATTTTAACAAGCATAATGTAACCAAGGACAACACAGGACACTGAAGATGTACATCTGGATGAAGATGATCACAGAGGCGAGGGATGCAAGAGTGTTTCTGAAGCAGTTGCTCACCTATGCTGTATGCTAAGCATTCAAATGACCCTTTTATAATAAAACATCTCACATTAACAGTAATTCTAGGCACTGAGCACCACAATATAGTCCTCCTCTACGTTTTTATGCAAATCAACGAAACAAATTCATTTGTTTTTAGCAGTTTACTTTTTTAAGTATGTGCCTTGAGCTAACACATACAGGACACTTACCAACAGCAATGGCTTTCCCCTGAGATAATGCAGCCTTCTTTAATACACTAATGAGTGTCTGCTGTGAGTCAGAATGTCTGCTACACCAGACAGACAATAAACCTTTTTACCTGAAAGAAATCAGCTCATTGTGGAAGTGCTGTTTCTTTAATGTGCCTTCTATCACTGGGTCCAAGAGAAAATGAAATTTTACCTCATTGAGATAAAATGATGTGAAGGAACAGGAACAGTCCTAAAATAGCAATTCATTTAGAGCAAATATTTTTTGCTGATTAGACTTCCTGTATTCACAGACAGTGACATCGTTGTTCCGATCATGACAAGAAAAATATTTTACTTACTTTTACTTGTATGTTACATATTGGATAATAGCTGGCCTGTACACACAGTGCTTAATACATTTAAGAGACCATCATCCAGTGTAAAGCGTATGCTGCCCTAAGTTAACATTGCTGATAAGTACTGGTTTCTGTAAGTTTCTGTAATAGTTAATCCACCTGTGTGCTCAAGCACTTTATATTTTAAATCTAATTTTTTTTTCCCATGAGTTTTCAAATTTACTGTTTAATAAAAAAATAAATAAACAACATTATTTTACATTACATTTACATTTTGGATTAAGATGTCAAATCAGTTATTTATTTACACTCGTAAACAGAAAATATAGTTTTCCTGGTTGAATGTAATGCTCGATTAATTCCTGACTCCTCAGAGAAGTCCGGCGTACCGCCTCAAATTTGGGTATAAAAACATGAATTCAGTTTGTTATTTGGCTCACAAATAACAAATATAATTTATCGTTTTAAACAAGTTTTTGACAGATGTCTAAATTGTTTGTGTTTCCTTGTTTTCATGGCAGGTGGTCTAATAAATCTATAAATACAACAATATGTGCCAGCGCTGTTGACACAGTGGAAAAAGAAGAAATGACACAATGGAGTAATGGAGATGGCGCACACAAATTAATTAGTGCATCTCATATCTATGTTTGCCATCTCACTGTGGGGGCAGTTTTATTTTTATAATTCTGGTGTCCATCTGCGCCTTTCACTCACATAACCTAAACAAGATTTCTGAAGATACCGCCCCACTCCTCCTCGTTTGTAGGAGGAAAGGCCTCGAGCCATGGGACGTCCCTGCAGTGTTGAAGGAAAGACACGAGGATTTGCTTGTTAAGTATAAACAGGTAGGAAAAATATCGCCCCGGCCAAGGCTGATGGGATTAAACGGACTTGTGAGCGGTGCTATTTAAGCAATAAAGACAGCTGCAGGTTGAAAGCTGTTACAGGTGTTTAGAAAGCGAACGAAGGGACAGGACTCTCAGCAGAGGTTCAAAACATCAGCAGAGCTCTACAGGTATGTTTCCTGTTTATGTAGATGACAAGGAAGCTGCTGAACACGTTGTCACAGATCTGCTGTTAAAGACAGAATGAGGTTATAGCATAGTTGTGGGGACGTGGCAGATTGAGTTCTTCCTCTAGAAAGAGTGAGGTTTAACAGAGAAAAAAAAAGTGATATTACATATCAAAGAGTTTAAATGATGTCATTTAAGGGTTTAGTTCGAAGAAACAGCCGTGTGCATGAAAGGGGTTAATTAGAAGAGGTTTATTAAATTATGTGCATCATCCTTTTATCATCTTTGTTAGGCTGTTTAATAATAGAATTCATTTTCTATCTGGCTTTAATAAAAGATCTAGGTTGTCATCTTTTCATTGTTTTCATGCTAAACCACAATTTTCCTTTGTTTTTTTATTTTTTTATTTTATTTTTTTTACAGTTATTCATTTGTATCTATAGTAGTTTTAGGTCTAATTTTCCAAATTTAATTTGATAATTTAATTTAAAGCACTGCTTCTGAGCTTTCTCGAACCATAATTGCCTTAGCATTTAAAAAACGTTTTTCAAAGTGGAAATTCATTATTAACTTTGGAAGCTTTTTAAAATATATTTTATATTTCTTTCCCTTTTTCCGCATACTTTAAATTACATATCAGTGTGAGATGTGGAAAAACTCACTGAGCCTTGAGCTAATCATGCTTTATCTGTATTTTATTAGATTAAAGGTCATCTGTTTGCAGTCAGGAATGCTCCTCCGCAGAAAGACATGCTATGCTATTGTTCTTGAGTAATGTGCTGAGCTTTGGAAATGTAATCTTTTTAATACCATTAAGAATGCATGTTTTAATCATGTTGTACCATATTTATCGTTTTACCTCGAGATGAAGACAGACATTTCAGAGATGGATGTCTTTTAATCTGAAAAGACAGAAGCTATGACTATATTTACATGGCTGGGTGGCTTTACTTTAAGTGAACCTCTCTTTTAGGATCTAGTCTACAAGATGAATAAAAATGTGCAGTTAAATAAGATCCAACTCTGAAAAATAAAAAAAAAAATCTTATTTCCCGCTTTTCATTTCAGAATACATTTTGTTTTACAGCACACTAAATCAGCCACCACTCCTGTAAATGCACACCAGCACATTTGAGTGTATACATTACTCTTCTGTAGAGGAAATAACGCCATTAATCCACATCTCCATAACATAATCATGTATAATGACACAGCCGCGTTTTAATCAACACTAAACTTCTGACATTGTCTCAAAGCGCCTCATTTGATGCCCGATCCCCTCTTGTGGCAGCAGCGTGTAGTGCATCAGGCAGAGGATGCAGCTGGTTGTCATGGCAGCAGTGCTGGCGCTGGCGGGGGCGGAGCAAGACTGCAGCTCCGGCTGTCGCCCAAAGAACATCAGCCTCCCTGTGGACACCTGCGGCACCACCGAGTTCGTCGACACCACCATTTGTGAAGGACAGTGTTTCCAAAAGGTGAAGAGTGACTCGGTCTCCTCTAACTTGTGCTACTTCACTGTTTTTCCCGATGAGACGTGTGCGTTTATTCTGCTTAGACATGATGTGTTAAGCTGAGCTCAGTGCTCCTGAGGAAATCATTCATTTCGATTTGATTTATACAAATCACCACAGCTGTCACCTAAATGTGTTTTATTGTAAGGTGAAGGCACTACGGAGAAAAGCCCAATCACATAACCTCCCATGAGGAAGCGCTAGGTGACAGTGGGAAGGAAAAACTTCCTTTTAACAATAAGAAACCCCCAGAACCGAGAACCAGCCTCGCAGTCATCCAGCCTGAGTGGCTCGGGGTGACAATAATAGTTGCAATCTGAAAATAGTATAGTGTTCAGTAAGATTATGTATTGCTATAAGTTTTCTTTAAAGATAAATCACATTTACAACTTTATAGCAGACCTCTTAAAGGCTACTGCAGGGGCACACATTTGATCCTCCCCAAGCCATCTCTTGTGTCATTCCCTGGCCCTTCCCTCTCTACATACTACTGCTCCATAAAAACAGAAAAGAAAGAAAAATACTATAATGAGAGATCATTACATAATACAAGCTTTAAGGTTAAAGCAGACATTCAATGACCATCAAAATTATACAAACTTTGTACAAGTATATAAAAAATGAAAATGTAAAATTGACCTCTAACCTCAAAAGATACCACAAGTGACCTTTTTGAAAGGGTTGTAGTCCGGTATTAGTTTGTTTATTAAAATGCTTGCAAAGTGAGTAAAGATTACTGCCGATTAAAATCTTGTAGTTTTGAGTTTTTAAATGTCTCACAAGCCACATTTTCCCCCATAAATAATCTTAAATAGTGGCAGCAAAAGTCAAACGCTGTCAGATTCATGAAGTTGGAATGAAATCCCTTTAAAGAAATGGAACTGACTGTGTTTATATCCATGTGTCTGATCCCTCTGCTCTGCTGGTAGGATCCCAACTTTGTTCATACTGACGACGGGCCCAAACAGAAAACCTGCAACGGAGAGTGGTCCTACGAGGTGAAATACACAGAGCAATGTCCACGGGGTTTCATCTACCCTGTGGCCAGGAAGTGTGAGTGCACTGCATGCAATGCAAACACAGACTGCGGGACCTTGTCTGGATACATACCCAGCTGTTAGCCGTTTTAAAGAACCCCAGTATTCATCCTGCGCTTAACAGTTATCTTCTTTGCACCTCTTCCCTCTGAAATAAACCAGTGATACAAGCCTTTCTGTTTCAGTCTGTTGTATTACAATTTTTTATAAATGCAACCCCTCCTTAAAAGTTCTTCTCTTTATACGTGTAGGTAATTGTGGTCACACCAGAACACAGGTATCAACAGTGTTGGGAGTAACGGAATACATGTACCGCCGTTACGTATTTAAAATACAAAATATGAGTAACTGTAGTTACAGTTTAAAAAGGTGGTATTTAGAATACAGTTACTTTGTTGAAATAAATGGATTACACTGCGGTACTTCCCTGTTTCATATTGTTGTGGGTCAGGACTGTTTGGGTTTTGTTTGACAGCTACGTTCTGTTGTTCCAGGTGGCAGCGTTACAGTTGCCATGGTTACAGGGTGATGCTCTTTCTCTGCGTGTTTCCTGGGTGAGAGAGCGCCTGTTGTTGTTGTGCTAAGCTAATAGGCAGAATGCTACAGGTATAGCTCTAAAGAATGTAGCATCATGGGCAGTATAGTCCGTGCTGCAGGGAGAATGGACTGCCATACCCGTTATGTGTCTGTGAGCGCGAGGAGGGAGAAAAAGGAAAAGTACGAGTTGTCATCGAGCAAAAACGGGAGCTGGAAGCATGTAAATATTATAATAACCACTGCAGCCAAGAAGAGTGCCTGACGAGCCCAGTTGTAAGTACGCTATTAAGACTCGACTCTACGCTGTGTTTGTGTTTTCCTCCGAAACAATAAGTTCCGTTGGAGCAGCCTTTCAACGCCTCTCTCTGTCTCTCGCAAGCAAAGTTGACCCAGACAACAAAGTAAAGCTATTTTTCGGCTATGAGGCCGACAGGAAACCCAGCGTATCAGCCAGAGGTCCCTTTACTACGGTTCGGAGCCGCGGACCTTCAGTAACAGTAATAAATCACAGCAATAGTACATTCACGTAGTTGTAAACAGCATGATAATATATTAAGTAATCCAAAGTATTCAGAATACGTTACTGTCATTGAGTAACGTAACGGAATACGTTACAGAATACATTTTGGGGCATGTATTCTGTATTCTGTAATGGAATACATTTTAAAAGTAACCTTCCTGACACTGGGTATCAATAGTCATTATTAGACCGCTTGCATTGTTAGTGGCGTGCTTCAGTCTTATAGTGTCATAAGTCACAGCAGAAGAAACGGTGTAGATGCAGCAGACCTGTAGAGTCAGCTAGAAAAGCAACCACCCAACAGTTTCCCTTTTTGTTTTGAGCAGGGTGACTGACCCCTGAAAGTCAATAATCCTGCGAGTCAGGTTTCCCTGCCGAGAACAGGATGTAATCCTGCAAAGAAAACAGAACACTTCTCCTCCTTTTTTGACAGGTGGAAATGAAAATATAGAGTTTGCAGCATATTGAACCCACCCACCCTTAACTGCCTGCAAATTGGTGTCTCTCTTCTGAACTCAACACAGCCTAGTGAGCAGAAAACCTCCTCAGAGCTGCTAAAGTGGTGGAAACTATAAGCCGTCTAAAGATACAGATCTAATATTGTATGCTTGGGTGTGAGGAGGCCTCAATATAAGCAAAACATATATAGATTAAAAAATGAATATAAAACAGAGTATGCACCTGCAAGCTTTGATTCTCCTCTGATCCAAACTAAGGACTTTTCAAAAGAAAAAGGCAAAACTAATGGACACCTTTGCAGAGAAATGAGAAGAAGAATAAATGAGCCCTTCGCGCCCTGAAGTCTGCAAAAGTCTGTTACGATAAAGTTTGGAACGGACTTATTTTTAGCCAAATGCAGGTGCATCTTCTGACTCTACAGACTGTTAGCATCAAATCTTGTTATAGGGCCAGAGACAAACCTGAGGCTGCTGCTAGCAACAACTCACTCATTAATATGACAAGCTGTTAACTACCTACAGTGCTGTTACCTGGCAACACACCGGCTTTATCCTCCTGCATTGTGGACAGCAACTCATTCATTAAAAGTTTTAGCATGTGGGTTTGTTGGTGAAAAAAAAACAACAAAACTGTTTAATTGTTGAACTAAAGTGTATATTTTTTTTCCTTTTCAGGGGCTGGAATGCAATAAGAGGCAACGCAACACTATAGTGATGCTTTTTGCACAAAAAATGATGTGATCATGACACTTTGCCCCTATTCTTTTGATAACTACCACAGTGAGGATTGATCAAGTAGTGATTATGGTAAGCTTAACTGCTGAGATCATTTGTTGTTTAATGCATTGCTCTATCAGTCTATCAATAATTTGTTCCAACCGTATCTAACACGATATTTCTAATTAATTGGGTACTCCATAAATGTAAAGTATTCCTTTAATTAGGTCTCAAGGTTCAGAAGAGATAGATTCAATTAAAAGTTGTTACATTCAAAGCAACAAAGGACAAGTTATCCTGACACTCTGAATCTCCAGTCTGGATCAGGTTCCTAATGAGATTTTGTTCATTACACATCAGCATGTGTGAAAGTTGGCCTTTCAGTCTGTGAAAACCTTCCTCTGGTGGCCAGGCATGGGTCTCTCAACACAGAGATATATCTATGTTTAATATTTTTGAGGTTTGGCACATCTTAGGTAGCTACAGCATAACAAAAGGCCACAATTCAGTCACATAACTCAGGTCCAAAGGGTTAGGTCAGTTGGTGATTCCAAACTGCCCATAGGTGTGAATGTGGTGCAAACTGTTGTCTGTCTCTCTGTGTTAGCCCTGCATCCAGCTGGCAACTTCTCCAGGGTGTACCCCACCTCCTGCCCTATGGTAGCTGGGATAGGCTCCAGCCCACACCCCTGTGACCCTGACAAGGAAAAGCAGAAGAGAACAGATGGATGGATGGATGGATGGATGGATAATGGATGGATGGATGGATGGATGGATGGGTGGATGGATGGATGGATGGATGGATGGATGGATGGATGGATGGATAATGGATGGATGGATGGATGGATGGATGGGTGGATGGATGGATGGATGGATGGATGGATAATGGATGGATGGATGGATGGATGGATGGATGGCTGGATGGATGGTTCCCATACGTGTGAGGGATTCCACTGGAATCCTGAAAGGAAGTAAAGGATTTGTCGGTCTTCTTAGGGAGAAAAAGATGTAGGTAAGTTGTGTTACAATTGCATGCTAATACTGCACATTTTAATTCAAGTGATCTTTAATTTTTTTATTTAATGTATATCACAACTGTGGGTGCTGTGGAGTGGGAGATGAAAAGACGCTTGCCATAAAGTTTCTGAGTGATTCTAAAAGTGTGTTGCTCAAGAAACTTGTATTCAGTGGATATCAATATTTCCACGGCTTGTAGCTCAAAAGTCAAAGCTAAAGTGCCTTCACAAGCGAAAAAAATCAATGATAGCAAAAGAGGTCAGAACAGAAATCCATGGGCAATGATTACATAAGGTATTGTTGCACTTGTACAACAGCAGCTTGCTGAAGTTCAGGATTTTGCTTGGACCAACAAATGTTCAGTTTGTTGTTTTGAGTCAGAGAGTAAGAGGAGCTAAGATGGAGTAATAATCAAGCCTACAGGCAAACCTGACCTAAGCTGCTGATAGTAGAGTCCACGCTGGCATGTAGAGAGATGGAGCATGGCCCACAGGTGTGAGGCGGCAGCCTTTTTAGTGCTGACCACATCACAACAAACTGACCTTTTCTGTTCCCATACAAGCAGCCTGAAGGAGGATTTTTAAACAAACCATATAATGCAAGAGCTATATCCACATCCTTGGCACAATCCAGTATGTTTTCAGTGGATGGACAAGAGTCTTCGTTTCATCTGACCATGACCTTCACCACAAACTGGTGCGGTCTCTACCTGAGTATGAAACCACCTGGATAAAGGTCAGTATTTCCAGGTTTGAGGCCATGGTTCTTAGCTTGATAACCAAACATGTTGCATGTTAACAACCAAAAGGACAGTGGACCCAAGATCAGGTCTAAGTTACATTTCACCTTTGCATCTAGATTAGACCAAAAGAACGAAGTCACTTATACTTCACTCCATAAAGTAGCTGGTCTCATCCTTGAAGAGGCTTCTTTGCACTGAAAGGTGTCAGCTGAGATGATTCAGGCAATCTTGGAGGTTTCAGAGGCATGCCAACTGAGAGGAGAACCGGAAGAGCTGGCTGGGCAGCTCATCTTATCTGGCTTCTGAACTTATGATTAAATAAATAGATGCCTTCCAATTAGGAGAAAGCATTGGGCAAATATAGGAAAACAACATTTCTGCACCTCAAAAGGTTAAAGCTGCGTTTGATGTTTTGCTTAATTCAGTTCAATTCTATTTTATTTATATAAAATCGCCTCAAGATGCTTATTATTGTAAGGTAAAGACCCTACAATAATACAGAGAAAACCCAACAATCAGACGACCCTCAATGAGCAAACACTTCAACGACAGTGGGAAGGAAAAACTCCCTTTTAGCAGGAAGAAACCTCAGGGAGGGGCAGCCATGTGCCATAACTGGTTGAGGGTGGGGGGATTAATAAGACAATTAATGCAAAAGACATGTTGGTTTGACCTCTACAGATATCAACAGCAATTTCTAACTTCGCTAATGGACATAGGTTTGGGGTATTAAACAAAGAATTCGATCCTAGATACAAACTGCATAAATGAGCTTCTACTGAAAGATGCCTGCGTTCTGCCTAAAAGGTATAATGAGGATCTCGATCACTTGGAGGGTGCTCAGGGTAGATATGCCATGCCTCTGCATTGAACAGAGCCAAAAGAGATCATTTGGGTGTTTGACATAGGTGCATGCTCTTAAGTTTTAAGCTGGAAGCTTAATTTTAGTTATGCTTCCCTTTGTATCTAACTCTGTCGTCAGCTAGAAACATTATTTGAAAATCTTAGAATGCTACTGAGCTCAAAGCATGGATTAATTGTCAATGAATTTTCTTTCTACTGAAAAATAAAAGAAGCAGTCAGTTTACAGGAGCGAAAGATGTGACAGCCCCGTTACTCCATTTTCTCTGTCAACGTCCCAACAGACCTTTGGTCGTCTCACAGCAATGTTCATGGATTTACTTCCAGCCTCTAACTCACTTGGCTCACATCTCCAGTTCGCTGTGAACACTGCAGGCTGCATATCTGCTGACAGATTTCCGTCCGTTCTGGTCACCGGTGTCCTTTAACGGTGGCTTGTTTTTATCCAGTAGCCCCTTGGAGGTTTGCGCTCCGTCCTCACTGATGACCGCCGCAGCCAATATTGCAATAGACATTTTATCAAGTTTACGGATGAGGTGTCATATGGCTTTCTTTGCTCGAGGGAGGAAATGGACACAGTGATGTAGTGGATGGCTACGTCTCGGGCTATGATGAATTTATTTATTTATTTGGATGAAGAATTTTCGGAGAAAACAGGGCAAACCATTTTTAGAAGTTTATGTTTGTGTGTGTTAATGCTAACAGCTGTTAAAGACGCTGAGGTCTGCAGATTACTCTATTTTCTGGACTTTAGAGTACGTTAGGAAGTTTTTCCAGTAAACTGTTTTATTGTGCTTTCCAGTAATTGTGTCAGGTTTTAGCACCCAGCTTGAGTTGAACTGATATGATTTAATCCGCTAAGAGCGCTGATGTGACAGATAAAACTTAGCCAGGCTAGTGGTACTTGCACTAATACTGAAAGGCCTTTTGAAAAATGCTCATTTTGACAGTGCTAACCTGGCTGTAGTGTGTAAAATTGTAGTCACTTTTAATTAATATTAGAAGTAAAGTGACCTGACTAATGAGTTACATTGCAATAGAGTGTTTCTTCTTCCCCAATCTGGATTTAATCATTAGTTATAATTAAACCTGGCTCTCTAAAAGAGCGTCTTTGGTGCTGTCTACCTCCCCTCCCCCCCAACCAGGCGCGGCAGATTGCCGCACCTCCCTGAGCCTGGTTCTGCTGAAGGTTTTTTCCTGTTAAAATTGAGTTTTTCCTTCCCACTGTTGCCAAGTGCTTGCTCATAGAGGTAATCTGACTGTAGAAATTTCTCTGTACCATTGTAGCATCATTACCTTATAAAATAAAGCACCTTGAGGCGACTGTTGTTGTAATTTGGTGTTATATAAGTACAACTAAATTGAGTTGAAGTGGTTGGAACTGATCACAGCACCAGATGAAAGGGGGTCAGGATTACTGATTACCACTGCAGTGCATACATGGGTGTGTTCGTGTTTCTAACAAATACTGTGCCAATCTACCACACATTTGACAAGATTCAAGTCTGAATCCATGTAATGAACCAGCCAACAGACATTGCCATCACTAGATCCACACTGCTGTAAGGCAAAAACAACAACAACAACAAAACATGACTTGACAGCATTTTATTATTGCGAGCGGGAAATATTCATTCTCAAGAGCTCATTAAACAGGAAACTTGTTCTAAATGAAAAGGAAACTGCTTCTTTAACAAAGTGCTCTGATATCGCTTCTAACATCAAACATAAAGATACCGGCAGCGATGACGAGAGAGCATACAGGTGTCCTTTGAAGACCCATACCTGTATCTGGAGCGTCCTCAGTGTTCTGAGTCGCTGCATAACAAACTGTACTGCATGGGGAAAATAGTTCAACTTGAATTTAAATCAGACAACAAAGCTTCACGGGCTGTGATGAACGATGCTTGCATCAACTGTCTATTCTCGTGTTTTTATAAAATATTAATAAGATTCATTCACACGTACACCTTTAACAGCATTATAAATAAAGACAGTGGTGCTGGTAAATAAAGAAGGACAGCATGCCTCCATTTCATAACACAGCCTGCAGTGAGATGACTGCACCCTCCTCTCCAAAAAATATGTACAGTAAAAAAAAGGACTTGCATTTTATTAGCATGCCCTTTAAAAAGGAAAAATATCCACCGTTGCAATTCTTTAAAGTTCATAGTTTTCAGCCCTTGCTGCCATTGCTCAATCTGTGGTAATAAGAAGAAGGTATGGAGGCGAAACTACCCTGGGCTGCATGACTCTTGACCTACAGCTGAGCTCAAGGACAGCGGGATGTGTACAAATGAGACATTACTGTCTGAGGAGTTCTGCAATTCTCTTGCCAGCCGGCACGATGAACTGCTGTGTCATGCTGTTGTCTATGGCCTTAGGTCAGTACGAAGAAGGGAGTGAAAAGACTGCTGCTCAAGTGTGTCCGGTCTGTGATAATCAGGCAAAAAGATCATTATGGAACTTAGCATGAATCACATTTTCAAGGGTAATCATTTACTAGCTGGATAACTGATAAAACGTGTTCTTAAAAACGAACGATTTGTCGTTAAACAGCCTTTAAGCTAATGCCAAAGTGCTCTCTGTAATATCAATAATTAAGACTCTGTGTCAAAAAGGTGGGAATACATGTAGGAGGGATTAGTTCCCATTTCAGCGCCGCCTTTGGATGAGCACGGATCAGATATACAATGAGAGCGAAGCCCTGACATTCAAACCTCTGAGAAATTATCTGTCAGTCTAACTCAGGGGGATGAGGAGCTCCGCTTATGAATTTCAATTGTCATCACACTCTATTCTGTGATTTTAAAACAGGTCACTGGCTTTATTTTCTTTGTTATTAATGCTTTTCATCCATTTTCATTTTTCTGTCGATAAATGTCTTATCAGCTTGTCAAACATAAAGCAGTCTGGTATCAAAACGATAAAAGGAGGATAGAACTGATACTGTCGAGTATGAAGCCCACTGAATTGTGTTGGAAATTTTTATTTAAATATACCTCAGACATATGCTATGAAAAATGGCTGAATCTTTTTGTGTTGACTGTCACATCTATTTTATTTGTAGCCTATAGCACATTTAAACAACAGACAGTGACTTAGAGACAGGCACATTTACATTCCAGGTCTCCAAAAAACAGAGTTTCAAAATACACAAAAAGCTGAAATATGTGTTCTTTCGTTTTAACTAAATATTGTGGGACGTAAGGATTCATCTCATTAATCACGACCCGCTGCTCTCCCCTACATACGCTGCTTTTATAGGTAAAAAATATCAGTATCTGTATCAGCAATACTGGCTGTGTATTTACTTGGTATTGGATTTATACCCAAATTTGCAGTATTGTATTGCATAAGCACTGCGTTGAACCTCAGCAGGTCATTTTTGCAGTCTTTAATAATGCATTAAGTTGCTGCAATGTGATCGTATATATGTATATATACACACACACAGAGCTACATTCAGCAGACCTCTTGTGATAAGGGTAGTTCAGCAGCTTTTAATACCAGTAGCCCTCCCTGACACAACCCAAAAGGAGAGTTGTGTTCTGGAATTGAACCAGCGACCATTTATTTGTTAGGTCACTATGTAATCCTCTACACTGCACACTTCCAGAGGCTGAAATTTTTTATGTTTTTCTGTACTCATCCCGCACAAATAAAATAAAACCACACCACTAAATTTAAAAAAAATTAAGGGAACAATTATAGGGAACAGTATAAGTCAAAGTCAATTAAAATTCAGGGACATCGATTCGTCCACTTAAGAATCATAAACCATTTTTCATTTCCCCTGCTTTGGTGACAGTGAAATGTTTAAATGAAATGTTGTGTGCCCGACAGGTATTAAGACAAGACGCCCTGGGCGATGACTGAGAGTTCCCTTTTTTTATTTATTTTATTTATTAACTTTAAAACCCTGTTAGCGTTTGGATGATACTATGTCACCATCCCATTCACTGATAAATATGTTACTGACTTCATGCTCCAATCATCTATACAATGTATACATTACACTCCATATGTTTTCCCCCTTTACAAACCAAACTGCTGATAATACTACAGAAAAGTCATTTTTAAAAAACAACATGCTACACTATATCAACAGCACAGACATTAAATATTGAGGAAAAAAATCTTTATTTAAAGAAAAGAGGGGAAAAAAAGAGTTTTCTTCTCGTGTTAGGTTTGTAAAACTTGATAAATATTGTGGATTATTTCTTAAAGAGTGCATCACAGTCTTGAATGGTCCATCAGCCTGATTTGGATATGAAATCAGAGAGAAAGAAAAGCACATCTGAAAACTAAATGGCGAACTTGTTCCGGATGATTTCGCCACCTTCCACTTCCATCTGCTCGTAAAGCCACTTCCTGTCACAGCGGCACTCAATGCCACACTTGCGAGATCCACATTCAGGGCACGGGTAGAAGCAGCCCATGCAGTCCACATCCAAACAGTCACACAAGTCCTTGCCATTGGAGAGCAGTCGCCCTTTGTTGTCGTACACTTTGTTTTTGGCTCCAACATTCTGCCTGCGTGATTCAAACAGACAATGTCTTATAGAACAGTTGCATCTGGTTTTCTTTAAAGCTTTTCTCTTCTGATAGTTTTGGTCATTTTTTAAAGTTTCATTCTAAAACTGTCATATAAGAAGGTCATAACTGAATGTAAACCACCTCTTTATGAACCCAATTTAATGCTTATTATGTCTGACAATGTTAATAATACTTAAAAACCAGCCACAGTTCCTTGTTTGAAACCCTGGTAAAGCTTTGAGTCAGGAAAAGCTCATCTTCTGAACACACTTATAGGATAGTTACTTTGGGTTGGTCACTATATTTCATGTGTTTTGTCATAAAGTGGTTAAAATTTATACAAAGACTTTGTGTCATTGTTAGATGATACTTAACCTCCTAGGACCTGGCGTCCACATATGTGGACATCACGTTTTGGGACGTCTAGCCTAAAATACTTAATTTCTCTCTACAAGGGCCTGATATCCATTTACGAGGACATTATACTGCCACTGTTCTATCAAAATTTGAAACAAATGTCCTCATATGTGGATCTCATTTTTCTCAAAAAACAAAAAAAGAGGTGAAAAAAAAAAATCTGGTAATTTTTTGTTTTTACATTGTTTAGGTCCCAATCAACCCAAATAGCAAAGAAAAATTAAAAATGCATGCCATGAAAGAGTTCGGGTCTTAGGAGGTTAAGGATGTACAAAGGAAAAGTTTAATATACTGCAGGAATTACAGTCTTTGACTGATTGGTTGGTTGGTTGATTGATTAGATCACACCACACCAAATTCTAAAACTTGTGGATGCCAATTTAGCTTATTCTATCCACATAAGAGTTCCTGGCTGCTGTGGCAAAACCCCGCCAACTCATCAATACACACTCTGGCAAATGAGAACGGAAATCTGAGGAATGTCACCAGCAGATGGTCTTAATTTAAGTTTTTTTGGGGGGGTTAATGTGTTTCTTCTCCAACAGTCTGCATAAGGGCACAATCACTTAAGCCAGAAAAGGAGAATGTTGTCCACGCAGGCATAATTTATGTTCACATCTAATTAGCAAACTAAGTGCAAGACAGTAAAAAAGGATTCATGGCAAAAAGAACTTAGTGTTAAGCACAAACAAATGCTTCTACCATCAAACTCAGTGGAGATAACTGTATGCCTGCATCCACACAGGGAACATTTTTATTTTAAAACTAAAACTGATCCCTGTCCAGGCTTGACTTTTAGCCCAATTTTAATAATATTATTCACCAAGAGAAGCCACAACAATGGGAAGAAGAACCATGACAAAAAACAAACAAAGAAAACAGGATGTGAGCCTAGCTGTGATGTTTCGCCTTGCAAACATGCAAACACAGCATTAGCAGCAACACTAAACTGGATCAGCAAGCATTTCCAAAAGGTGTGTGGTAGTGGTAGGTGTAAGCACAATAAAGGTTTCATGCTTTAGAATGCATTTTTGTGGATGTACAGCAAGCATCTCTCACCTGTCTGACAGCTGTTTCGCTCCACGGCCACCTCGTCCCCCCTGCAACAATAACAATAATAAAGAAATATAGCTCATGCAGAGATAAATTAGGCCTAAAATAAATAATACACTTTATATTACACATAAAGATAACTGGGGAAAGAAATTCGTGGTTTAATGACAACAAAGAAACTGCTTTATTTCAAATGATCCAGTGGCTTCTGGTTAATATTCTAATACCTCTGATGTTATATCAAAACATCACGGCTTTGTTGCATTTATGCAACAGTCATGACACTTTATTATTATTTTTGCATTTTAGACTTTTAAAAATAATTCTTGAGGGGTAAAAAAGTGAGCACACATTACCCTCCCACAGTATACACAATAGTAAAAGAGACACTCACCCTCATTCCTCCTCTTTTGTCTCTGCGAAGAGCAGCTTCTTTTGCTCTGTCTCTGTCCGCTTGTGTCGTCATCTGATTTGCGACATTTGTCTCCTTCAGGATTACTCCTCTTTTACGCAGTTCAATCTGTGGAATTTACAGAGTTATCACCTCAAACAAAGAAAGCAGAGTCACCCGTTTAGAACAAGCATGATCCTGTTGTGAGACCGCACCTTTGAGGAATCCTGTCCTTGGGTAAATATGGTGGGCACCGCATCCTCTCGGAGAAACTGTTTGCCATTGTAGTCTCTGAAGCAGTCTGGCCTAAAGTGCTCCGAACACAGGCAAGTGTTGGCCGTTGGGATGAAGTTTTTCATCCCAAGGCTGTGCACCCATTTGCTGGCGAGTTGAGGCTTGCTAAGAGGAAACCTGACACACAAGAAAGAGAAGAGATGCTCCAAACCCTGAATGCTCCAGTCTGCATGCCCTAGTATTCCTAAGCAAGATACTGAACCCTGAGTTGCTCTCAAAGTGTGAATGTTAATCCAACACTTTTCCTGGCTTAAAACGAATATTTGGTGATTAACCACAGATGTAAAGAAATTATGGTTCAGCAAAGGTAATTTGGTAGTCTGGGGATGCCCCCCTGCCTGTTGAGAGTTCTGGTGTCAGTTGGAGGCAGTCTACAAAGTATAGGAGCAAAAGCAAAGGTCACTCTTGTAAATGGTAAATGGACTGGTTCTTATATAGCGCTTTTCTACTCTTCTGAGCACTCAAAGCACTTTATACAACTTGTGCATTCACCCATTCACACAAGCACATTTGTCTAAGTGCTTTTTTTTAGCTAAAATATTCACACACATTCATACTCTGATGGATGCATCGGAGAGCAATTTGGGGTTAGTATCTTGCCCAAGTGTGGAAGTTCTAACATACAAAGAGCTGAACTGAAAATGAATGTTAGAAACAATGAGCCCCAAGTCTCCACTGCAGTCACTGGCTGAGCTTTTCATGCTGTATATTTTGGATCTTTCAAGTTTTGTGGGGGACTTTTGCTAATCTTTCCAGCCCACCTGTCAACCAGTCGTTCATTTCCAGCTACGTGCAGTTACAATCTAGGAGGACTGCAAGAAACGTGCACGCAGAGGGACGCATTTGCAGGACCATAAATTACACTTAAGCATGACCAGTCATCATGTACAGTGCAGAGTCAGCATTGCCCTACTTAACAGAACCTCCTACAGTTTCCTCTCATCTTTTGCCAACTGAATAAGTTAAATGATAAGATAACTTTCCTTTGGTGAACGGCCAAAACCTCAAAACTCTGGTCTACATGGACTTGTTTTACATGCAAGGAAATTCCAGATTATGTTTTACAAACCTGTAAACTATATCTTTGCTTAAAAGCAGATACTGACCGAGGCATCAACGAGTGACCACATTTATTACAGTAACATTTTATCAAGCTACCAAATTATTGTCAACTTACCTTCTATTCACTTCTGAAAGCCTTATGTGCAACCGGAATTTGTTAAATATGTTTATTGGTGTGCTGCATTAACATATCAACACCGTGTACATGAACATAAGCCGTAACCATAAGCAACTAGCTTTAAGTAGATACTCTTCCTTCAAGAAAACGAAGCTTGAAAAATCAGGAAAGCGGTGAAGTAACTTGCCCAGAAAAAGCCATTACGTTGTACCGGTGTGGCGTCGTGGTGCACCACGACGCCACACCGGTACAACGTAATGGCTTTTTTAACGTTAGCTAGCTCTGTGGAGCTAATGCTAAGCTAAACCAAGGCAGCTTTTCTTGAAGCTAATGTCCAAACCTGATAATGTTGCATTCAATCTTGAGGCCATCTTAAAGCGACTGAAAACACACGCACACCAACGCTGTGCAACAATACCGTTGCAAGCTAAAGAGAAACTTTAGCTCCTCCGCTGCACAGAAAGCTTACCTGTAAAATCTTATTTCCGACCCTTTCACAAACTTATTGTTGCATCCTGTTGCCGCACATATAACGGGCATAGTGACTCTCCTTTTTTCTTCTTTTTGTCTAAACTATATGACAATACGAATGAAAAAACAAAACAACAGCAGTTTACAAACTTCCTTTCGCCGTCTTCTTCGGCCAAACTACTCGTACTTCTGATTAAGCTTCCTGTTTCCCATTGGAAGAGTCTGCCCTCTGGCGGCGGTTCATGATATTCACATACATGTAAAACACTGGAAAACAGTCATGAACATGGTTGATTTATGCACAATATGAATGGGATGGGAAACAAACTTTGACAGGCGGTCATTCGGCTCAAGTTACGTTGATATTCTAAATAAAATAAAATACAATAAAAATAGAAAACACACATGCATGTATCACTCAGAGGAATATAGTCACAGCTCGAAAAGTGCAAAAACATCTGTCTTAGATTGCAGACACAACGCAAGAGACTAATGGGACAAACATCCAAAACATTTTCTGTAGGTGCAGAAGTGAATCAATGAATTCACCACACACACTAGAACTGTTGACAGCGAGTGCAGAATATCCTTAACAACACATTTCCATTTGTTTTGCAATTTTCAATAACGGCCGTGCTTACAGACTAGCAGAACAAGCTGATGAATGACCTCTTATTCCAAAAGTCTGACCCATCCACTATGTGTCCTCCTCAGTCATGTTGGTTACCATGTTAACCAAAAAATTGAAATGACTTTGCCCTGCAATGACTTACAAGTGATATGGGTGTTTTTGATTACCAAATTGAACAAATAAGTGTTACTTATAAGTCAAAGTATAACAGTGGAATTGAGCTGAGCAGGCGCAGTGACTTTATTGGGCATGTTGTAACTCTGAACACTGTCTACATACGCTGTATACACTGTGCATACAGAACGGCGACAATAAAGGGAAACTAGAATACAGGGCTATTTAAGTAGGGTTACAAAGCAAAAATCCCCCAAAGATGGGTGCTCATTTAAAAGTTCAGTGGACCAGAAATAAAGCCTGGTGTACTGAGATGGATGCTGAATACTTGATCACTTCAGCTAGGGGACTTGTGGGTTATTTTACTGGTGTGATATGACCTTCACAGTCACAGAAGGTGGGGCTCATAGGAAATCACAAATAAAATGAGTATAGAAAACTGGTATAGAAAACATCGGGCATGGCTTTCACGCTCGTGTGCAGCCTTGTGTCCTATTACAGATTTATTATGAGAAAAATGGAGGGTCATGAAACTTTGTGCTGGATTATGGAAAAGAAAGTGTAATAAGAAAGGGAAAATAGAAGTATGTATAAAGTCTGTGATCCATCCAATTTCTGTAAAATGTACAGGGATAGACCCCATATTTTCTCAGAGTCTTACACATGTATAAGCAGGTGCATACGGTATAAAGATGGACTATAAATTACAGCAGCAACCAATACAAACACCAGGTTCCCTCTACAAATTCATCTTCTTCTCTACCTTTCAGCTGCACCCTTTAGGGATCATCTGCCTCCATCTCACCCTCTATCTATCCTCCTCTGTCACACCAACTTTCTGATGTCCTCTTTCACTAAATCCATGAATCTTCACTGTGGTTTTCTTCTTTTAATTCTGTCCAGTAGCTTCATATTCAGCATCCTCTGTTCAACATTTCCACCATACCTCCTCTGATATATCAAAACCATCTCAGCCTTGCCTCTCTAACTTTCTCTCCAAACTGCTCAACCTGCTGTCCCTCTCATTTCTAATCTCATCCATTCTGGTCACTCCCAGTGAAAATCTGAACAGCTTCAGCTCGGCCTCCTGTCTTTTTGTGAGCACTACCATCTCCAAACCATACGTCATATCAGAGCTTATTACCATGTTATAAACCTCCCCGTTCACACTTGCTGCAGTCCTTCTGTTATTAGGTTCCCTGTAAATTTCTCACAGTTTGCAGCATCATCAACCAAGGCGCATCTTACATTATTACAATAATTTATCGGTGTCATATAGAGGGTCCAAATTCAACAATTTCATTTCATTTTAGTTGATTATGAAATCATGAATAAATTCCTAAAGCACAAAAAAAGAAAAAGGAAAAAGGGGAGACTGAATATTATTTAAGTATAATTTAAACGACTTTTGTTTTTTTTTTCTGTATGTAAATAAATAAATAGGACCTCAATTAAATGTATATATTTTTTAAAAAAAAAATCTGTGTTCTAAAAGGCTATAATTCTAAACAAGTGGGCCCTGTGGCCGATTAATGTGCTGGGGCTTTCCGCGCCTGCAAGACCAAATCCGGGATAGAGAAGCCCCCGGCCCCGGCCCCGGCCCCCTCTGCCTGATGAAACCTGCTTCCTGCTGCGACAGCCGCAGCCGGAGCTCCCCGGGGCCGCTGGATCACATGATAGAACGACACTGGCTAGCGAGCTAACATGTTAGCTTATGTTGTTAAAGCCCTTGCCAGGAATCGCACACGGACGCAGTAGCCCGACTAACAAGCAGCCCCAAAGTCCTTAAGTCCTCGGTGAGTCTAAAAACGCAGCTCTGTGTCATTTCTGAACGTTTTTATTGACCCAGAGACGTTAACTTAGCCAAGCTAGCTAAGTTAAACTTGTTTATAGGAAGTTCGTTTGGTGTGCGGGGCTTCTCGGCTAACGTTAACGATACTGGCCTTGTGTGGCTCGATCAAGAAGCTAATCTCACCTAAACACCTGGTTGTTTTGCTTTAATAGCAGTGTTGATGGCATGTTTACCGTTTAACGTATGTCGATGTAAGCTGGCTGATGTTTACAAGCCAAACTTGAGGCTAGCTGTGTGCGTTTGTTTGTTACTACTTGAGTGGCATTAAGCTTAGTTAACTAACTAACTAACTAAGCTAATGTTAGCAGCAAATCTGCGGTCAAAACGGCCACATCACAGTATACCGGTACTGTCAAAACGATACTTGTCATACGTGTTAAGTGTTTTCACTTGCGCTTTCAAGTGCTCCTACTATGGTTGCAAAGGGCGAAAAAACAAAAAACTAATGGTACTACTACTAAAGCTACCTTAGCTTGACAAGCCAGGCAGGCTGTTTACTCCCTCGTCCCTATATGTGCTTGTTTTCAGTGTGAAAACCCTTTGATGCACCTGCCCCACCCGTTTCACTTGTTTTTCCTGACAAGTGCTGTGTGCAGAGGTGACATCTGTTGCACCTGCTATCACAGCGGGGTGCATCACATCTTTATCACATCTTTATCATATCTTTATCATATCTTTTAGTTCGGTGACCTGACTTAATTCCCAACACGGCTCCACCAAAGATTACTCAGAAGAGAAGTATCGAGGCTAAAGAAGTGAAAACATCTGGGTGGATCTGCAAGTGAATACACTTCTTCTATTCTTCTTCCACCACATTGTGTGTGTGTGTTTGTCTGGGAACATTGATTGGTTGTGGAATCTGTGATCCCTGAAAGCACTGACTCTTTCCTTTCACATCAAGATGTTGCTGAGTGCAGTAATCCATTTCTGCTTCACCGTAGAGAGTTGCATCCGTTGTTACTCTGAGAAAGGGATGTTTCCCAGTTGTAGTCATGCTGTCTTCGGACACTGGATTCGCACCTTCTCACGCCGTGTTTTCTCACATTCAGTCTTGCCCGCCACTCTGGCTGCTGACACGCGCAGTAATTTGAATCTTTCTCAGCAGCTTTGTTTGCATATTACTTCTCAGTTCACAATCACTGAAGACTCAGAAAGCCCATAATGAACACGGACATTTTTATTAGGGGTTTTAAACTTAAATATGACCAAATGAACAATTTGTTTTCTACATTTCTACTATTTAGTTATCTGACTGGCACATGCAAAAATACTAGTTGCTAAATAATCACACAAGTTTTTTTATAAAAGCCTAATTTTGACGCCCATCAATTTTATTTGGCCTCAAATTGTTTATTAAAGAGCAGACTGATGTTTGACTTGCTGGAGTGTAAATGGAGAACAGGTCCTTTCTCTGTTTTTTTTCTCTGCATTTTATAATACTGACTCTAGATTGATCATCAACTATAAAAGATTATGATGACCAAACCAGGTACAAATCATTATAAGAACTGCATTTAAGTTGTTACTGATGGGCGATTTTAGAGTTGCATCGATTCTTTGTTTCTTTTGTGTTTGTTTGTTGGTGCTCTCATTTAATTTCCAACAGTCTGTGGAAACATGGTCAAAGGTGACTGACTGATAAGTTGCAGGGGACATTGGACTTTATCTGCGAGACAAGAGCGGGGATGACTTAAGGTCACATGCAGATAGGAATTGTTACAGCAAAAGACTGTTAATTCACACGGGAGACCACGATGCCCTCGATCATTGTACATTTTAACTAGTAAATCAACGAAGCTTAGACTTGTATGACCAGAATAACACATCATAATCAACATATTCTGAATATCATTCGTTTCAAACCTCAAACCCCCAGGTTAGGCGTTTTTGTCCTTAATGAAATGACCCTGAATTGAATAAGTGGAAGAAAATATATGGATGAGTGATAATTCACTGTTTTATGTTAGAAAATATTTTTTTCTAATAAGCTGTGTGGCATTTTTGTGAGAAAGGTTTAGAGTGGTAAGAGAGAGGACAAGTAGATGCTATGTTTTGACAGAACTGGAGAAAAATGGAGTAAGAACCTTGTAAAGATTGAAAATGGGTGGCTCTAATACTTGGAGAAAAAGAATCGAACACCACAACCCTGTGTGCATTTAAGAGCTGTGCAAATGACCAATAGTAACCTATGGTGTTCCCTCTTTCACCTCCCTCCCTCCTCCCCGTCTCTCTGTGTGTTTTCCCTCCTGTCTCCCATAGGGCATTGTAGAAAGGGACTTGTCTTCTTTCGTACTTGCCCTCTTCGAGATATCAAGTCATTAAACTTCTGCCCAACAAGTCACAGGGGTTTTGGCATCCTTTTAAGGATCATCAGGCGAGCTAGTCCTTAGCATCACCGCAGAGATATCAGCAGGCTGTTGTGGACTCTAATGGGAAAGATGGATAGGCGATAAATAAGACACCAGATTCTGAGGTAAGGTCATTCCACCACTGTGCCTGTCACAGTCGGTCTTGCAGTTCAATTCTAGCTGATAAGGGCTTTGAGTCAAAGTGTCATTGACCTTGTTTTTCTTTATCATCAAACCAAAGCTGGGTTTTCAGTGAGGAAAAGTAAATGTTAGAAATTGCCAGCATGCTTTGAAAGGCAAACTTGGTATTATTCATACATAGCCTCATTATAGTGCCATTAGCCAACATGGTGTAACAATCACAACTGCTATCATGGAAATGTTACCAAAGCCTCTTTATCCCAACAGACGTTTTGTGTTCATTATCTTTTAGCTTAACTATTACGAACAGTAACATTTTACTGGTTTCTTTGGGTATGTAAAAGCTTATCAGTGAGACTAGGAACATTACCGCCATAGTAGCTGTGTTCTTTGTTTCATTTTATTACAGGCTTTCCCTTTAATTTTTGAACTGGCATAACCCCAGCAGAGTTATGTAATTTCAGTCACATATATTCACAGTTTCATTCTCTTTTCTCTGTCTTTCTTTATCTTGTTGGAAACATGGGCAGCTTTAAAATGCACAGAAAGGCTTTATGATAGTTGTATGGAAAAGTACTACTGTTACACTGATAAGTACGGATGTTACTACATAGTTATACCAACTAGAACAACTACCTGCATGTGGGTTTTTTTATGTTATGAAATCTTGCAGGAGTGGTTGCCGAGTCCTTATCACCATTTATGAAGCAGGTGCTTTGCAGAGTAGCCAGTTTTTGAGGTTGCAATGCCACAGAAAGGACCTGCACCATTTGGCATACCATGAGTTTCCATAAATTTGATGCCTATGTCTTTTATGCTCATTACTTTCTGGCTATAGTAGACCTTTACAGTCTTTATTCCAGTCACTGAGCATGTTGCATCAAATAAAGTAGTTTAAGTTGTCGAGTAATTCATTGTTTACTAATTGGTTAGTTTATGCACTACATTTGTGTTGGGGGGGTAGACTAAATATCAGAAGCATCCTTAAATGTAAGGCAGTAAAGTTCAAAATGTCATCAGCTACAGCCTCTGAAGTGAACCAAGAGTGACCGTAGTTGCTTTAAAAACATTTCCAAAAAAAGGATTATAATATGTTTTTTTTAATTGTAGGATTGAATAATGAACTGCATTAGATGTGCAGACAGAATACAGTTCTGTATCATGCCGTGTGACAAAGATGTCAGAAAGTTTGAACATTATCGTTTTTATTTGTCACAAAAATAACTCGGCCCTCATTTCCAAACTTGCTTGTTTCTTGTAGGCTGGTTAAGAACAGCCAAATAGCCTCCTGCTGATTCAGTTTCCTGAAATGTATCCATATGTGGCACATGACATGCTTTCATTTCTGCTTTTACATCCAGTTGGCTTTGCTGTATGCACATCTTTATAGCCAGGCTCCGAGTGGCCAGAACTACAAGCCTTGATCTATTTTAATTCTTTCTAAGAACTGTGTTATGCTGCGTAACAGCATAATAATCCACTTGTCATTGATATCTTCAAACCACATCCTTATTTTCTTAATTACACATCCAACCAAGAGGTTTCAAGAGAACTAAGTGTGTTTCTCACACTTGACTGTTTTGTAACTCTGTACCAGAGTGTCTACCAGAGTCACTCACACTTAAGTATGTCTCAGGTGGTTGCTAACATGTTGTCTGTGAAACTCTCTTTTTAGAAATGCTTTGTAGCCACAACAGCTGACTACATGTGTTGCACAGACTGTATATTTAAAGAAGACAATACATTTCCTTAAATTAAAGTCTGTCATCAGAACAGACAAAACTGTCTTTTTTTTGTTTTTAACCTGCATTGAGACCCTTGAGGTGTCCTTGTCCAGTCCAAGGAGGCTCTTACCCATATTTACGGGTAGGATCCAAGGAAAAACTTTGCTTCAGAGGATTTTGTAGTGATAGTAACATTTAGCATAATGTCCTGTTGTTTTCATTTCGCAGGTACGTGTTGATTTCGTAATGACAAGCTGCTGTGCAGAAGATGTCCACGCTGTCTGTGACTGATATCCCAGATGTTGGTCATGGTAAGAGGAACGATCTCTGTCACACATGTCAGTCCAAAGTGAGAGATTTACCTGAGCAGGAGCCGATTCTTCCGATACGTGTCATTGTTAGATTATGCCACTTTATATGAAGTACTTGCTCTACATTCCAAGAGTGGGTATAAAAGATGGTTTTTATATTGTATTATATTTTTATTTTAGTGGGGAGAGAGCCCTAAAAGAAATATCCTACTTTATAATAAATGCAGTTTGTGCATTTCTCAACAAATAATACTAAAATAATTTAGTGAAATAATAAGTAATGCCCCCCCCCCCCCCCCCCCCCCCAAAAAAAAAAAAAGCAAACAAAAAAACCCACATCTATTTATGTTGCTTATCTTTTATTTTAACTAGTCTTATTTAAGCTTACTATGGAAGTTTTTGCTGCATACCTCAGCCATTTACAGTTGTAATAGTCTCTCCTTTCCCTGCTCTCACCTCACACACATGTGTGTCACATATGGAGATGAGCTGCCAAAAGACAGGTGATGTGTAATTAAGTTATTTTAATTGCAACAAAAACTTCCAAACTAGTGTTAGATCAAAAATAACTCGAGTGACAGCGAGAAAGGAGCAGAGACGCATTGATTTCAGAACTTTTTAGTTGTGACATCTCAGACACACCCAGAGTTTGCAGTTCAAGTGAAAAGCTTTTGGCTTAGGAAGTGCTGTTAGCTTCCTTTATCCTCTCCCGTAGCGAATGGTCCAACATGCCCTATTAAACCCAGCACAGAATACATTGGCCCTTTCTCACCAGCTCATAATTTACCATTGAATCTGTGATTGCTGCATCATGTTGTATATGTTTTTGTGAACATGGCTGTTTATGTCAGACAACTGTCAAAATAAAGATAAAGACGAGTGGAACGGCTTTGGACGATGATTATTGTTTTCTCTGTGTTTGTCTTGTCTCTCTCAGATGAGAGTAAGGTGTTTGATGGGGCCTCTGAGCTGCAGCTGGACTGCATGGTTGAGGAAAGCAGTGGAAGTACCACAATGAAGCATGATGGCCTGCTGTCACTGACTGACCTCTCCCACCCAGACGATTTCCCCGTCCCCCCTCATAATGGCCCCTCGCTGGTTGAGATGAGCAGCCCTCTGCCAGTAGAACCAAATGACATTAAGCTGGATCCAGCTGCAGGTGACACATCTGCAAGCACAGGTGAGAAGGGGGGGTACAGCTTTCAGATGACTGCAGTAGGAACCATACATGTTTTAAAAGTTTGTTTCAGCAAACCTGCGTTAAATACTTACTTCTGTAAGTTGGTTATTAAGAAGTGGAGGGTGGGGAAAACAGTGTCTTTGTATTTGTCACTATTGTAAATAGTTGAGTGGAAAACAGGACCTAGTTGTTAAATACAAAAATTAGAAAAAGGCATGACTAAACTTGCCCATCTCAGTTATGGCTGTTTGTACTGCAAGTGGAGTGACAACTTCCACAGACCAGTATAACCAGTATTATTTCCTTCTGATCTCTTGATCTTAGGCATGCTTATTCTATAGTTTGGCCTTTATGATGAGTCAGTAACGTTTAGTGTGTTTATTCTGTTCTATTTTGGTTTAGATACAAGGCCTAGAAGTAACCATCGTTTCTTGAAAGGAGCATACATAGCAGACTGCTTCTGAGAAACTAGCTAAACTAAACCCAGATCATTTTCTTGAGTTGACATTGGTGTCATATCTCTTTCATTTGT
Organism: Neolamprologus brichardi; assembly: GCF_056152115.1. Classification (NCBI taxonomy): domain Eukaryota; kingdom Metazoa; phylum Chordata; class Actinopteri; order Cichliformes; family Cichlidae; genus Neolamprologus; species Neolamprologus brichardi. The sequence goes on from NC_142104.1 coordinate 30,203,071, forward strand.
GTGTAGATGGTCAGCCAGTGAAACGAAAGAAGGGGCCTGCTCCAAAGATGCTGGGCAACGAGGTGTGCAGTGTCTGTGGCGACAAGGCCTCTGGTTTCCACTACAACGTGTTGAGCTGCGAGGGCTGCAAGGGCTTCTTTCGGCGCAGCGTCATTAAAAGTGCCCAGTACTCCTGCAAAAACAATGGTCGTTGCGAAATGGACATGTACATGCGCCGCAAGTGCCAGCAGTGCCGCCTGCGCAAGTGTCGGGAGGCAGGGATGCTGGAGCAGTGTGAGTGTCTGTACGCCAAATGAATCAGAGATGAAGAAAACTTGCAAACCCACATGCAATGTTGGCATGTGGGTTTCTAGCCAGAGTGCAAGTCGTGACAATGAAAAGAAACTTTTTAATTAGCTTGAGCTTTAGGATGTGCATCCTCTTTTGACCTGTAGGTGTGCTTTCTGAGGAGCAAATTAGACTGAAAAAGCTGAAGAAGCAGCAGGAGGAGGAAACGGCCCGTACGTCCACAGTGGTCACACCCACCCCTCCTCAGGAAGCAGCCACACTGGATCCACAGCAGCAGGAGATGATTCAGAAGCTGGTGGCTATGCAGAAGCAATGCAACAAGCGGTCTTTCCTTGACCGACCAAAAGTGACGGTAAGTGCTTCAGAGGGGAGTTGGAGCTGAAATGGCAGCAGCTATAGAGACAGTGTCTCAAATGCTGAGGCGGGTCTGTCTCAGAGTCAGATTTATCTCACTACTGTATATTTACTGTTAATGTATTCCAGCCTTGGCCACAGAGTCAGGATTTGCAGAATCGAGAAGTGCGGCAGCAGCGGTTCGCTCACTTCACTGAGCTGGCAATCATGTCAGTCCAAGAGATTGTGGATTTTGCTAAGCAGCTTCCTGGTTTCCTTGAGCTCACAAGAGAAGACCAGATTGCTCTACTGAAGACATCTACTATTGAGGTCTGTTGCTAGTGTGACTTTTGTTAAATTGTACCCATTACACTAACTAGAGGGGGGGGGAAATGGTATCTATCTTTTACTGGCCCTTTTATGCAAAGATTTAAGACGCCTCATTATGAGCCCATTTTCTTTGGATTGGCTGTCCATTGCTTGATTTTTAACTCGGCCCCTCTAAGAATAGCTACCTTGTTGTCTTGCCTCTGTGAATAATCCACAACCAAACTCTAAACATACTAAAAATACTTTAGCATTTCCATTTCATTTTGGCAAGTACTCTGTGATTCAGAGGTGGGAGTAAACACAAGTGCAAGTCTCAAATCCCAACTGTTAAGTATCAAGCAAGCAAACTCCAAGTTACTCCAGTGAGACTCAAACACGTCAGAAAAAAATTCTGCTGATCTTTCGGTTCAGCTGTTTTCAGTGTTACTAGAAATTGTTGCAGCCGACGGTCTTATAAGCCTTCTGATCTAGTATTTGTTTTTCTGTGGCAGTAACAAACCCTCAACAGAGCCCAGTGCTCGGAAATAGTAATATGATCAGTATATTTCTGAAAGGAAAGCTCTGTAGTGAAAACAATTAATAGTATCCAAGGATGACTACAGTATACTTTAACATTGCTTATGATGAGCAAACCCAAAATACTTACCAAAGCAAATTTAGTTTAAAAAGAAGAGCAAATAATGACTCATAGGATACATATTCTGATTAATAACTGTGAATCTGTAGTGTACAAACTGACTATTACATTTTCATTGTAATATGGCAACAAATAGTTTGTGTTCCCTTTTGAGTACAAAAGTCAAAGGCTGGTGTAGTTGAAAGACAAAAAAATGTTTTTTTTGTCTTTCTCAGATTATGCTGCTTGAGACGTCTCGGCGATACAATCCTGCCATTGAAAGCATTACATTTCTGAAGGACTTCAGTTATAATAAGGAGGACTTCGCCAAAGCAGGTTCATTTGTTCATTTCTACCTACCAAATAATTGTTTTTATTACTTAACCAGAGTGTGTGCATTTCATCTGTCAGAATCAAAATGTCTTTATGATGACAAAAATTTAAGCGCAGTACTTATAGTGTTAAAAAGGAGAAATAATATATACAAAATTCAGCACATGTACGCCAGTCCCTGCATTCACCTTATTACACCAGTCCCATCAGTAATGATTAAAAACTCTGCTTTAATTGCATCTAATGCTTTAATGGTTGTGTCGTGTGCCTTCTAGCAGAAAGTCAAAGATTACAGAGATGTATAGAAAATATGTTTTCATATGTTCCCTTACCGTGAAAATGCTCAAATCCACAGCGTGCAGTTGCAGTGCGTTTCAATTTGTAACATGACATTTTATTTCCTCCCTCCTCTCTCCACTCTTACCTCCTCAGGGCTTCAGTTTGAGTTCATCAACCCCATCTTTGAGTTTTCAAAAGGAATGAATGACCTGCACCTGGACGAGGCCGAATATGCTCTGCTCATTGCTATCAACATCTTTTCTGCAGGTCAGTATTTATAAACTACACACCCTTCTCATAGTGAAAATGCTTCGAGAACTAATCCTTCCCTTTTTAGTTCTGAGGGAGAAATGAACTGTTTGCATTTGCAGATTGAGCGTTTTTTCCCCTCAGAAAGCTTTCTTCGCATTTTACCAAAGTAGATCGTTTTTTTTCTCCATAAATAAACAGGAGAGATTAATATGTGTGTGTGTGTGTGTGTGTGTATATTTGCTTTCAGATCGGCCAAATGTGCAAGATCATGATCTGGTGGAGCGGCTGCAACAGCCCTATGTGGATGCACTGCGCTCTTATATCATGATTAAGAGACCAAATGTAAGCGCCAGATATATCTGTAGCTTTTTCTTCTGTTACAGACTGAACGTCAGTATAATCAGGCTGTCATCATCACAACAAGCACATTAGGTCATGACTAAGGTCATATTGTATTGTTGCGACTTGTAGGGGGTTTGAACTGTTAGAAGAGCAGTTGTGTGCTAGATAAAGCTGAGTGGTGAAAGGAATCAAATGTAGACCACATATTGTTATCTAAAAACAGCAACAATTATACATTATCAGCTGAGTTGATAATAGGTATTTGTGTGTTTTCACACACATATTGTGAAGTGATTGTGTGTTTTGAAAGGCGTTTTGAAAACTATTCATTTATTTTTAAATGAACTTCCTTAGGATCACTTGATGTTCCCCCGCATGCTGATGAAGCTGGTGAGCCTTCGTACACTAAGCAGCGTCCACTCGGAGCAGGTTTTTGCCCTTCGCCTCCAGGACAAGAAGCTTCCCCCGCTACTATCTGAAATCTGGGACGTCAATGAGTGACTGCAAACTTGATGTCACACTCCGTGGCTTTGTTAAGCCTGAGACAGACATTGCATCCAGCAAGATCACTGACTCCTTTCTGACGATCTTGTCAAGGACTGGTTGTTTTCTTTTTCATGGGGAAGGGAGAGCAACGCTGCCCTTTGCTCTCAGACTGCTATATGGCTTTGTGTTCCTAAGAGGAACATGAACGCCTACTTTTCTTTGAACCTTGCTTTTTTTGTTTTGTTTTGTTTTGTTTTTCTTCTTCCATGTAGATACTGACGTGATTGTGGTTAAATACCAGCATTCGGCTCTTTAGCCAGTTATTTCTGATTTAATATTTGTTGAACGTTTTGTCAATCTCTAGTGTGGTTTTTATCCTTTTCCTCTAACAATAATAATCAACAGGAACTGAGCAGGTCTTGGCTGTGGCTGTTTCAAATGTATGGATTACAGTCACACATTCAGTTAAAATGGTGATATTTGCATTTGTGCAATAGAACGGGGAAAAGATGGGCATAATCAGACCCACGACAGCTTTTCACTTTATTGACATTAGGTTAAAATATAGGCCATTTGGTTGATACATAATATGCATTTTAATATGGCAGCAAATAGATTTTTGTTCCCTTTGGAGTAAGTACAAAAGTTAAAAGCTGGTGTAGTTGCTCAGGTAATGTGAAGTAGACCTCTGAGAACTGGAGGCTTCTTTAATATCTATTAGTTTAATAGATTTACTTTAGTTTTTCCAGATGAATAAGGGACCTTTTTGGTCGTTTATAGAAGCCCATTACAGTTAGTGTAAATTGTATATTTATTTACATTAAAAATAAAAAATGCAAAGCTTATCCTCAAGATTGTACAATCACATGCTAACGCACAAGAAAGTACAACTCTGCAGGTGACTAGTAGGCTGGGCCCTTCACAGGAAATGGTGTGTTTTGTTTTGTTTTATTACTCAGTGCAATGGTACCCTGAAATACAGGCGGTATTGTCTTTAAGATGTAAGGAAAGATGAAATTTCAGTTTGGCAAAGTCAATCTACCATGTCTCTGAGCCTTTTTTTGTTTTCCCCAATGAGGAAAACCCCTTTTCTGTCAAAGTTGCATTCTCAAATAAATGAAAAGTATTGGCTTGATTAACACCATCTTTGTAACTGTGTAAGTGAAATGTACTTTTGTGATTTCGCTCTAGCATTTAAAAGTGTGTCAAATGTTTGAGCAGAAAAGGAGACGTTTTGTGACATTTTATTTTTGATAATCTACTATGTAACTAATACGGAGAACAATAAATGTCAAGCTGAATTTCTAGTTAGAAAGCTAACTTGATCTAAAGGTCTGTAATAGTGTGAGTATCTTCCTTGAATGGGTACTCAACATCAACAGCTTTAACCGGTCAGATTTTGGGAAACCTCACTAAAAACATGTACCAAAATCTTTATTAACAGGGAGCAGGAATCAACAGGAAAGAACTACTTTACTAGAGATATATATGTTTTTCTTATTGCTGTGTTTCCCATGCCTTGTCCTGTGCGGTGTAACACTGAAATGCTGCATAATGGATGATAAAGGACTGCCAATGGAAATCCATAATTGTGAAGTCTGTTTTCTCTTCCTATGTTGAGTGAAGACGGCTGAAAATTGGGACAGTTTAATGGCTTTGCAGTCTGTTTTACAGTAATTTAATTACCTCTGTAGCCATTACAAGATGTCAAGGTTAGATTTCTCAATAACTGTAGATGTAAAATGCAGTTTGCTCTGCCCTAACAAACAACTTCTATTATTTCAGCCGGGAGGTCGTCCAGAATCATGTTTTTTTTTAGCATGTTTTTGGGGACCTTTTAGCTAATAAATTCCATCAGACGGCTAACGTGCTGCTTAAATGGGGCATCTACACCTGCTACACAAATGTCACACAGGCACAAGTAGATTCTTCAAAATTCACTTTATTGCACATTAGATTTTTGTCCAAAAGCACTTGCTGGTGGACTTGATGTTTAATTATTTGAATTTTTGGTTGTTAAGCTTGGATTGTGTAACCAAAATGACCCTTTGTTTTGCTTTTTAACTTTATCGCCATATTGACCAACATGTCTGTATTGTATAATATTAGCTTAAACTGATTATCTCTCCCATGTTCAGCTCATGCTTTTAATAAAATTGGCTTTGTTTATTAAAGTGTTCCTGTGAACCACCATGCACAGCATCGGGAACCCCGAAACTGACAATATTATTTTCCACTTTATTTTTAATTTAATTTTTTTTTTTTTGCTTTCCTGCCTGTGACATGTAAGAATGTCTTGTGTGAAAATGATATATTGATATACTAAATTAATGACAACTCTAGTGATGGTTTAAAAAAAATAGTGATGACAATAATTAACTGGTAAATTAACTCCCTAGTTTGTATTTGCCTTTGACATCGTCTATGACGTGGCCTCTATGACAACTTGACTTTTATGTTTCACCATGCTGATTAAATGATCTAATGATACAATCCTTTAGCCTGGTTCATGCATCTTTGACCAAGCTGGATGAAAACTGATTTTAAAATGTCTCACACAGCCTAACGTTAAGAAAATGTGTAAAATGGTAAAACAGTAAACGTTACTTAATGGTTGGCTGAATAAATGCAAATGCTTGTCCAGCCACATTCCTTACAGTATTCACAGTGGGGTGCTCTTAAGATGTTAGAATAGCTGTGGAAAACCTAGTGACAGGATTTTCTTACTTAATAGTTGCTTGTGGGAAACGTCTAACAAAAGGCCATCCATAAGGGTTTGTTCCTGCCAGAAGAAGAATGGAACAGCAGCTAACATCAGGAAGCAAACTTCAGCTATGCCAATTTTTTTTCATTCTGTAGGCACAGAAAAGATGGTGGTGTCCTGGCATTTCTGACCATGTACTATATTCATCCTTAAAATTTAGTTATAGATTTGGATTTTGTTGATATCCATATAATCAATCTCTGATATAGTGTTTTATTTATTTAAAAAATAAAGAGCAGGTTAAGACAAGAACGGATGCAGGAGTGTGTAACCAAACCGGTGAAATGCTTATGGAAAACTTTCCTTTAGGTCCCTTTTTAACAAAATGTGAATTTTTGTATTTTGGGTTTTGGTTTGATGCTTGCAGGACCTAAAAATAGCTTCTGTAATATTACTATTAATTTACCACCTTACCCCTTGGTTGTATACCATTTCGGTTCACAGAGGGAATATGATTAACTTTATTATTATTTTCTAGTGTGCGTACTGTAATCAAAGAGCAATAGCTATTTTTGTGTATATGTATATTGTGGTAATGCTGCAGATATCTCAGGTTCTTAGCTCAACCACACATTTACTGTTTTACAAGGAATAACCTGCTAATTGTAATGGATTGAGAGGTGGATGAGACTCGTTCAGTGCAGTTCTGGTTTGTCTTCAGTAGATCTTCAAGCCTTTTTATGTTGCTGACCTCATAGCTTTTCTCTCTCTGAATGTACCCAACCATTAATTTGGTTAATGCTATCTTTGATAGAGATGTTCAACATGTACCGTTTCATTTTCATTCTCAGCAACACATGCTGGGTGTTCAAAGCGAGAGCTTTGAAATGCAAATTCCACTTTTTGAATGATCTGGAGACATTTTAATTGCCCCGGGTTACTGACAGATTATTCAACACTACTGCTCTAGAGTCAGCATGAAGTACTCTGTCATCAGATTGGCTGATTGAAGAAACTTTTGGGGTTATGTAGCACATATTTCACTTAAAAAAAAACCAACTAAATTTCTTTATCATTGCGTTAAACCAAGTAGCCTACTAAAATCCATACAGTTAAAATTTATTTGGATTATTTTTAATCACTTTTTGGTCATTTTAACTTTAGTTAATTATAAATAATGTAAGGGTGGTAGGCTTATCAAAAAATAAATATGGGGACCCAAATGGCTTCCGGCGTTCCTGCTGCGCGATAAAACGCAGGGAAATGGTACAAATAGATTTTTAGAGTGAACCAATGGTAACGATCCCCAGTTGGGAGCATTAGGTGGGTTTTGTCCGTTTTGTTTTGTCGCTTCCGTTAGCTCGGCCTCTCAGTATGCGGAACTCCCTGCAGGCTTCTAGTGCTGCTGATGATGATGAGGAGGAGGATGTTGTGAAGGCAGGTTGTAACTGACCGAGCCACACGTTTCACTGAGCAGGCAGGCGGACACGTATTTCGCATAATTTGTTATGTTCCGGGACACTCAAACGGAGTGGCTAACCTTTTCAGCGGTTGTCCGCGCTCGATGTTTTCAATGATAAAAGAAGGATTGAATTCTGACAAACATCGCTGCCTCTCCGCCGTGACCGAGGAGAGCTCCCACCATCCAGGCCGTCATCGGCAGCTGGCTGGCTTGGCAGCGAGCATTAGCGGCTAACCGGCTAACGTAGGTAAGGTTATTCCCATTAACGCCTGTGCTCCGTGAACGCATTCGGGCATATGTGTCGTGTGTTCTCAACAGTGTCATTGCGTTTGTTACGTTTGACAGGTGTACTGTGTATGAGACTAACGTACTGGTGGTAGCTAGGCAGCTCGCTAGCTAGCTTGCTAGCTAATCCACTCGTGACGTAGGAAAGCATACGGCTAGCAGAGGAGGGGTGAGAAGATGCTTCCTTGGCGTTAATGTTTAGGATGAATCAAAGCCAGACAGCCTGTTTGAAATATTTATCCATATATATAATATAAAAAAATGACAGCACTACCACCGTGCACCAAGGACGGTTGTATCTGAGCTGGGAGGCGCTGACATTGCCTTATCACATTTCTTCTAAGTGCTGTTTGTTAATGTTACCTTCCTCTTGGCATACGTCCTCACCATGGCTAATCTCAACTGGTTCCAGTAAAATTTAGACTACACACCCAGACAGGCTAGTCATGCGGGATTTGTGCTCTGCAATCGCAACCCGTGACGGTTTTCTGTTGAAATAGGGTGCCATTGTGAAGTCCGTCATCACGCCTGAAGCATTGCTTAACAGTTGGATAATTTGACACAATGTTCACATTAGCTTGCGACATTACGTTGGGTACTAACGTGTGAAAACATTAGCACGGTTTCGTCATCGAAGAAAGAGTATTTTTTTTTCATGTGGATACTTAGTATGTTAATATGTACAGAAATTTAAGATATACGTCAACATATTTTAATAAAGATGATTTGAGGGTGACTGGGACATAATGTTCAACGGTCTTTTTTATTTGCTGTCATGGATGTCTTTATTGATATGACGACATTTAGGTGAATGAGAGAATAAACCCAGGCTTTATGTAGATTTCACCGTTAAAATAGCTATCATATTAAACCAAAATTTTAAGGACTATTATTATTTTGTGCTTTTGCAATACAATCAGTGAACGTGTGTTAATGTGATGTTTCTGGTTATGGCAACATTTCAGTGTTTGGGCGAATGACAGTGGGCTAAAAGGCATTGCAAATGAAGGATGTTGTGGTCCCACAGGCAGGCCAGTATTTCTTGCTGGTGACAGGTATGGATTGGCTCAGGGAATCAGGCACCTTCCGTCCGTCTTTGAGGTGCTGAGGTGAACGGCAAAAAGATCCCCGAAGTCTCCTGTCAGCATTGGACATATTCGTTTTGGGTGGGTTTATAAACTTTCAGGAATAAAGTTTTAACATAACTGAATAGCTAGCCTTCATTCTTAATAATGACAAGATTATTTGCATATGAAATTGTGTTAAAGTGTGAGTTAAACAGTGCAATCAATGTCCATACACTAGCTCCAATAGTCAATTGAATAATCATTGAATAATAATGGATTGGATTTATATGGCGCTTTTCAAGGCACCCAAAGCGCTTTACAATGCCACTATTCTCACACACTGGTCTCCACCAGTGTGTGAATGCTACGGTTGTAGCCACAGCTGCCCTGGGGCAGACTGACAGAAGCGAGGCCATATCGCGCCATCGGCCCCTCTGGCCAACACCAGTAGGCGGTAGGGTAAAGTGCCTTGCCCAAGGACACAACGACCAGGACAGAGAGCCCGGGGATCGAACCGGCAGATGCGCTTCCCAACCCCCTGAGCCACGATCGCCTCCTAAGAATAATACTTTCTTAAGCTACACATTATCCCTGGCTTGTTTGTGTGGCCTTGCTGACCTGATCGATTTCGATAGCATTCTCTGTTTGTACTTACTGCTGTTTACTGTGACTGTTAACCATGTTGGAGGCCCATGAATCATATCTGTCTCCTCTCCACGCTTACATAACAAGTGACTGCTTGCCTGCAGACCACTCTGAAGAGATTCATCTGTTGTGTTAATGTACATCATTATCTAGCCTTTGAAGATTGTTGTAATGTTGTGATAATTCTTTATTCCCGGTTTTTAGAGATAGGAAAAGTGGATCAGTACCACACTCGGTAATTAAAGACAATCAGCGAAGTGGCACAGTCCTGCCATCCTTATCTAAAAATAATGTTGTGAGCCAGTATCTCTGTGCTGGATGAGTCTGCCTGCAGTGCTACTGCTTCATAAAACAGCCATTTTGGCTTGGTACCAGGAAGCTTTCAGGCTGCCAGACCTCTGTATAGGTTCATTTTCCTGATGGTTTCATGAGATAATTGTTACATCGTATTCTCTATAGGCCTGTTGAATTGTCCTTTTTGTAGTTTTTCTTTGCTGTGACAAGGTTTATGCTGTTGCCGCTATCCAACCTTGTAGAAGTTGTTCCATGTATTTTATTTATCTTTTAAAGCTTGAGCTGAAAAGATTATTTTTTTTATTTTAAACTGCCGTTTCAGAGCACATTTACCCATTAATGTTAAGTGACAGTTTACTTTTCCTTCTTGTACATCAGTGTGCAAATGTCAGTAAAAAGCTGTCAGGCTTTTAGGGTATTTGAATAACTTTACCAAGTGTGATGAGTGTGAACATTAAGCTGACTTCCTAAGACATGTTTCATCCCACTTGGCAGGCCTGTTTGAACTGCATCTTTGTGTGGTTCCTCACATCAGATGCTCTTGGACTTAACAGTGTGGTGAAAGTTCACATTAAACACTGTCAAGCTTCCCAAAACCATAAGAAGGTATTATGTATCTGTGGTAGCTTAAGAATCAGTGTTTTAATACTGCAGTTTCAGTGAAATGTGTTAAACATTCACTCAATTTCAAATTGATGTAAAATAAAAATAAAAACATTAGAACATTTTAGCATGCATCAAGAATACTTTAATTCTAATGGTTCATGTCCCTCTGTGAGCAGCTTGTCTGCTCAGAAGTGGAGCTATTAGACATAATTACACCTATAATGCGTTTGAAGCCTTCTGTAATAATGTCCGCTGGACACAGCTGTGTCACGCACTGGTAGTTCTGTGGCTGAGGGGGTTAATGACCACCTTTGTCAGAATGTGTGACTATCGTGTCCCACTCATGATTTACATGCAGTCCATTTGTCTGCCCTGTTATCGTTGTGTGTCTGTTCTGTTTCTACCACACAAGCGCTCATATCGAAACACGATATTCATATCAGCATTTATTTCTATTTGGCGCAGATTCATTTTAAGCATTCTGTGTGGTGTCACTTCACTGAAGGTCGCTGCGGTTTTAATGTTCATAGAGCAAAACCTTTTTTCCTAGTGTAATAGATGTAGTTTCTGACAGCTCTTTCTAGTGTTGTGTTGAGCATGAAAACAGAACTGGAAGTGTAAATGAGTCTTTAGGGGGACTGTGGGCTTCCTGTTTGAAGAAAGAGTCAAATGAGGTCAGAAGTGTTTTCTATAGTTAAAGCTATGGAGTCTATAACATGTAACTAGTCCAAACGGCATGGGAAAAGAACAAAGCAACACGGGTTCTGTCAGACATAGGATATACTGCTTCTCATATGTCTGTGTGATGGAGTAGATGCGGTCATGTTGTTTAATTCAACAGCAACTCCTGGAACTGCAGTGAAATTGGCATATTTTCATAGATGTGCACAAGTTTTGCTGCTTGTTAGACTTCAGTAATTCATCCTTCGGTCCTTATGAATCAGGTCTTTTTTTTGAATGTGAAGTTTGAATCTTTTTTGCAATAATTGCACTGATAGAGGTGTAGTCATTGTAAGATTATCTTAAGCTTTTAGAAAAGAATCCTGGTCTTAGCTTTTCAGTGGGAATGCATCAATGATGCAGTATGAACCACTGACTAAATTAAAACTCCTTCAGCTTATCAGTTGTTGGATAACAGCCTTTAAGTGACAGTGAGAAACTGCTCTGGGTCCTGAGTGTTTGTGTTTCAGGGTGGGGTTTCAGTAGCATGGCCTCCTGTAGTATTTGTTCGTTTTAGAGTAAACGCTGTTTGGCATCGCATGATAACTCAAGTAGATCACGTTACTGTGGTTTTGTTTTTTGCAATTAGCTGATGTGAACATTAGCAGTTATGGTGTTTTCCTCTGAGGTGTTTTAAGCTTCTGATTTCGCTGCTTATTCCAGAAAAACAAAAAGCAGAGCAGTAATTTTGTAATGTTTGATGGTTTTGGGAGGAAAAAGAGATACTTCACACTGTAGTTTTACTGCAGCCACATTATAGTCTTTGAATTGAATGTCAGCGTGTTGGTTTTGCTCTGATTATATTCACACTGAAAAGCTACAAGTCGAAAAGTTGAGCATGGCACTGAAATTGTCAATTTGTGTCTTGTGGTTTTAAGGGGATCTCACTGTTGTTCTTTTCTTTCTTTTGGGCTTCCAGTTTATTGGTTACACCTGCAAGTGCTTCCCATGAGGGTTGTCCTGATTGTGTCATAACTACTAACATGTTCGGCAGTGCTGTTATTTGTTTAACTAGTACATGCCCATGCTACAGTATAGTTTGACCAGTTTGTGGTGTTGGTTGTAAAATTCAAATGATTGTAAAATGATGGTTATAACAAGTTAGATAAATATGTGTTCATTGCTTGGTGGTTGCAAGGCAACATGATGGCGTTATACTGTATGATGCATAAGTGAAGTTTTGTGAATATAAATTAATGTTACTGTTGTGAAACAAAAACGATTCAGTGCTTTTGCAAGGCATTTTAAAAAAGGTTATCTGAGCTTGTCGCTAGGTGATTGCAAGGCGATGTGATGACATCATCATAATAACTATTGATAAGAGCTGTCAGGGCCTGAGATGTAGCTGTGTGCCAAGGCTGGTTGCTGAACTCCTGATCCTAATGTAGGAGGATTTGTGAGACAAAGAAATAAATACACAGAGATTTTGTAAGTTATAGAACATGAGTGAGTTCCTCTAAAAAGCAGATCATATAGCTGCATAAATTATTGCTGAAAATAGCATGAAATGCCATGGCTGTGGGGATGTTAAATAGTTTTTCAGAAAAGTCTTAAGAGTTGAGCTTAACATAATCCTGGCCCTGACTTGTTTCTTTTGTATTTAGTGGCCAGTGCTTTGTCATTACTTTACAAGAGGAGATCCAGAGCTTGTGCACCTGTTTGTAAAGCTGCTCATGTTAAAGTTATTCTCACAAAAGCAACTCAACTAATATTTTGAGATGGTGTTGTTATTGTGTCAGGGAATGCCCGCTAAACTGTAGTCATGCACTGTATGTTGCCTTAATATGAATGTTAAGTTGTCTGTTGTCGCGATAAGGGAACTAGACTGGAGCTACAAGAGGCTTCCTGGTGTTTAATAGCCATCTGTAGAGGTGCTGGTTTAGTTTGCTGGACAAAGTCCAAGCTGTGAAGTGTGCTCATTCCACCAAGGCCCCTAAGCTGCTTACTTACCTCTCCTTACCCTCCAACAAAAACAACCAGGCAACACATTATTGTCAACTCTAAAGTGCAGCAAGTAATATTTTTTAATATGTTTAGAGTGATTCTTTAGTTATGTCTATGTAAATTTAACCCAAAATTATAAGTTTTAATCTCCAACAATTCTGTTTATAGGTTTTTGTGGTTCTTCTTCCTATGTCGTCTTAATGTCCAACATATACCCTATAAACACATATCCACACACTTTTTTGCATTTTGTTTCTTTGTTTATAGTAGTATGATGTCTTGTGAAATTTGGTAATATCAGAAAGCATTTCCTTGTCTTGGTAATTGTTATTTGTTCGAATACCACAAGGACAGAACAATGCAGTTCTTTGTCTGCTCTTTAACTGAAAAGGCTCCAAATGCTTTATTCCATCATAAAACCACCTCCACGTGAAACTTCTGCTGTTGTGTGGGGTTAAAAGCCTTGTGAAGAGTTGTTGTGGACAAAGGTAGTATATATATATTGTACATAGAGGAAAAGTGGAGAATGCTGCAGAGCTGAGTGGATTTATACTTTATTATAGTTTGACATTTACTGAAAAGTCACAACTATACATCATAAAACCCAATCTGACCCCATTTTGTAACTCTGAAAAATTACGCTGCTGTTTGGTGATATCCAGTATGTGCACCAGGTGCTTTCATTGTGCAGACACAAGCTTATTATATTGTGGTCATAAAAACGTACAATAATATATATTTTCTTCTTCTTCTTTGTGTGTTACAGATTGGACCCAGTCTTCTTCTTTTGTGGGGTTTTTTTTTCTCGAATCATCATAATGATAGTAAAGGCGCTGCATTTCAAGTATACACCTGAGCTTTCTCACTTGTGATGGAAAGGTACCCTTAACTCAAGAGGCGACGTATATCCTGGATGCTGTGACATACAGGACATGGTCAGTCCAACATGGAGAAAAAGAAAATGTGCCCCCGCCTTCTCGACTACTTGGTAGTGGTTGGAGCAAGGTAAGCCCTTAGGCAGACATGGCACCCACTACCCTTTAACCTTAATACTTTTTTCTTTAGTGTCTTGACATATAATAGGCATACAAAGTAGACCTCTTGGTTTTTATATCATCTTCTATTTTTACTCTGTTGAAAATTATCAGCACTTTTGAGTGCACCCTTGCAGTGTTTGAAGGTTTTTGGAAAACTGCAACCTTGAAATCTGATGATTTCACAGCTTATGTTTTTGCTTTGGTGTTTATACAACAGCTCAACCCTTATGAAAAATGAAGAAAAGTAGTATATTTTTTCAAGCATAGTGACTGGGCCAAAAAAAGTATTGACATAATACAGTGAAATCAGAGGGGACTCTCAGTTACTGTGTCTGTTTATTTGAGCGGTTGGTGATTTAAGTGTTTAAGAACAATTTCAGAGTTGTTATTGGATGGAATGTTGTTGCCTCATACTTCCTCTGCACAGATTTCCAAACAGTTCAAACACTTCAGTTTGAAATGCTAAATTGGTTACACATTTGCTTCTGTAACCACAGAAATACTATTGAGGCTTTCTTCAATGTTTTTGTTTGAACTCTGTGGTTTCCATTTCTTCCTTTATGAAATTTGTTTTTCCTTTTATGTCTTTCATATTAAAGGGAACCTGTTACACCTCAGATACTCTGCTAGATTAGCTTTGGTTATTTCACAATTTAAAAATAATCTTAATGTATCTTGTAGTGGGCGTTGGTGCAGCCCCTCAGTTCCTCCACTGTCTGAAACAAGCTGTTTTAGCATATTTCCCTCTTCCCCTTAAGCCAGCTTTATTCAAATTGACTGTTGTTTAAAAAAAAAAGAAAAGAAAAGAAAAAGGGTTTGAACAGAAAGCAGGTGACGGTGAGAGCACAGAAGTTGATGTCTTTTACATTCTTTTCTCATATTTGCTGTCGCTCACATTTGACACATAAATACACTAATGTCTTGATTTGATATTTTGATGTTTCATGTAATGGATTTTAGGCTCCCCACTTAACATGTGATGGGAACTCAGTTTCAGTTGCATCAGGAATTAGTTGTAATGTGCTCAAAGAACACATTAAGCAATAATTCTGGGCACTGCTGACAAATGTTTGCCATTTAACCTCCAGGCAACCTACTAGTGACAGTGTGGCCCAGACCCCTCAGCTTCTCCGACGCTACCCACTAGAGGACCACCAAGACTTTCCGCTCCCACCAGACGTGGTTTTCTTCTGCCAACCGGAGGGCTGCCTGAGTATACGCCAGCGCAGGGTCAGCCTTCGCGATGACTCCTCTTTTGTTTTCACCCTGACTGACAAGGACTCGGGAATTACTCGCTACGGAATCTGTGTCAACTTCTACCGTTCCTTTCAGCGAGGACATCATCGTACTCGAGGAGAGAAGAGCAGTCACGCTGAGACAGCAGAACAGGCAACAGAGACCACAAGCGAAGGGTCTGATAGTGGTGGGGGTGGAGTTCCACACCGTGTGGTTTCTCCACCCAAGAATGCAGAGTCAGTACCTCCGCCTGCTTCTGGAGAAGAGGGTGGACAGCAAGGTGCTGAGCAAAATGCCGGCAAGTCCCCGCAGCACAAACGGAGTGCTGCTAAGGTGGCAGCCAGGAACCGCAACAGCACACTGACCTCTCTGTGCATACTCAGCCATTACCCCTTCTTCTCCACCTTTAGGGAATGCTTATATATTCTCAAGAGGTTAGTGGACTGCTGCAGTCAAAGGCTAACACAACGGGCGGGGCTTCCTCGTGCCACCCAGAGGTGAGGTTTCAGATTTCATGCACTAATGCGAATACAAGTTTCCCGCTTCTTCACTCAAACAGGTTTTATAGTCTTAATCTTTCTTTAAAAGCTTTGTTAGCCAAATAAATAACACACAGATTATTTTGAAGGTGGTCCTGGCCAAGAACCCATCCTGTCAAAATAAGTTGTGTAGTATAGAAACACCAGAATCCACTTGATGATTGCTGTGTAATTGCTAAGCACATGAAAACATTAAACACCCACTAAACACTTATTTTTGTATGACCATTCTCGTTGTGCCAGCCTTAGGGGCAAATACCAAGTTAGATGACAAGATCTCATAAGCAGAGACCAGAGTGGATTCATTTTAAAGGCTTTTAGCATCCATATTAATCAGTACATTGTTTATTCCCTTCAAAGTTTTGTTTTGTTGACTGTAACATACTTCAGTCTCCAGAGACAGCAGTTGGCAGATGATACATCTGTTCATACCCACCTGTAGTTCATGTAAAAAGAGCAATTAGCGCTCTTTTAAAGCACAGTTTCAGTTGAATTCAACTCACTTGAATTTCTTGTGCAAGCTTTTAAATAATGTCTGTGCATTTGATGCACATTAATAACCATTCACACGGCTTATTATTTCACATTCAATTCTAAAGGCTAGAAAGGTTGGAGAAAACTTGTTTTGTCAGTGTTCCTGCTGATGTTTTCTGCAGTGCCCACTCCTTTGTTTCTACTCCCGTCTGCTTCTTCCGTTGTCCACCTGTTAGCTGTATGTTTGTGTTTCACAATTAATACAGGAGCCTTTGTCTGTGGTGCCGCGCAGTTTTGCAGGCCACCTGTGGCGTGTGTCTTGTTCTCACAGTATGCTTTATGCTTTCAAGCTCCACCTCAATGACAAATAATGCCAAACAAAATATCCACAGTGCATTTAAATCAACTTTGTTTTGAGTGGTTTGTTTTACATTAAATATTATTTCAGGAAGAATAACAATTGTTACATAATTCTAGTGAATCATTTTGTGTGATTGTTGTGTCAACCCAAGCTTGACAGATAGTGGGTTTTTGGGAAAATGAAGGGTCACTGTTTTAACTACTAAGCAATTTATTGTTAGGACACCACTTCATACTTCACCACCATCTGCTCAAGTGTGACATGCACTCTTCCTCATGTCCTGCAGACAATGCTGAGAGGAAGGTAAACAATTGAGTTTGAGTGCACTACACTGAACAAATAATATGACACTGCCCAGTTTGCTAAATTACTGTAATAAACTGTATAAAAAAGTTTTCAGAGCAGCAAATATTTCACAAAGTCTATCTGTTGTATAAAAAGGTGAAAATAGGGCTGTACGGACTTCATGGTCTTTTGCTTCCCGCAGTTAAATGAACATAATCAGGCAATATTAAACACCAAGTGAAAGCAAATGAAGTGACCCCTTAATCAGCTCTTGACACTCTGGCTGCATGTGCCAACCACAGCTGTTCCCTACACTGTGTAGCTTGAAGTTTCCTGGACTAGTCAGGACAAGTAACACTGCATATTAAGACAGATATGCAATAAAAATCAAGAACAAGAAGGTAAAGACCTTTTTCTCTTTAGGCAGATCATCAGCTGTTGTTTGGAAATACATGTCAACCAAAAATACATATGCAAAGAGTGCTGTATAGTTGGGTCTGCACTAAACCTTGATCAGTATATTGGCCGGCCAGTATTATTGGCCATTGTTAGGCCAATAAATGAAAATTTCAAAATGTAGCTTATGTTTTTTTTCCTGCGTTGTCAAGTTGCGTTAGTAAGGACTCTATACATAAGAAATGCTAGGGAAATCTGTTCATTTCCTGTGCCTGAAGGACAAAAGGTATTGACTCATGTATTGGAATTTTACACCAAATATTGTTATTGGTACCTGTTCTGTCCTAAATCCTGTTCTAGTTGGGTTCTAGTCTAGATAGCAAAGAAACAACTAACTTATTCAGCTGCCTGAAAACACACCTCTAAATGCAGTATAATTAATGAATGGATGCCAAGAAAAACAATGCAGTGGTTGTTAACATGAACTGTCCATGATCAACTCAGCAATCACATTCCATGTGGCCAAAAAAACACACGTGAGTAACAAAAACTCCAGGAGAAGGGTGAACATAGT